>NC_041233.1:110147132-110168171 GCF_002837175.3 Physeter macrocephalus
CCGTATCCCCTGCATCGGCAGGCGGACGCGCAACCACTGCGCCACCAGGGAAGCCCCTACAGTCACTTTTAGAACATTTTCATCACCCCACACCCTGACAGTCACCCCCTATCCTCCTGCCCCAGCCCCGGACATTCAACAATCGATTTCCGGTCTCTATGGATTTACCTCTTCTGCACGCTTCATACGAGTGGAATGATGTCATATGTGGTCCTTTGTGACTACCTCCTTTCACTAGCATAATGTTCTGAAGGTCCATCCGTGCTGTACGGTGTTCCCATACTTAATTGGTTGTTATTGGAGAATAATATGCCATTTGGGTGGACATAACCACTTCTGTACATCCATTGATGGGCATTTGGGTTGTTTCCTTTTTTTACTATTACGAATAACGCTGCTATGAACATTCACACACAAGTTTCTGTGGGGATATCTGCTTTCATTTCTCTGGGGCATGTACCTCACATTTGAATTCCTGGGTCACATGGTTACTCTGTGTTTACCCCTCTGAAGAACTTTCCAAAGCGACTGCATCATCTGACACCCCCCCAGCAGGGAATGAGGTTCCATTTCTTCTGTATCCTCATCAGCACTAGTTACTTTGTCTCTTACTTAGACATCCTAGTGATGTGAAATGGTATCTCATTGTGGTTTCAGTTGCATTTCCCTGATGGCCGGTGATGGTTGAGCATCTCTTCATGTACTTATTGGCCCTTTGTATATCTTCTCTGGAGAAATGTCTGTTTAGATTTTTCGCCTATTTTTATTTGAACTATTTGTCTTTTATAATTAAGTCATAAGAGATCTTTATATACTCTAGATACAATTTCCTTATCAGATACTTGATTTGCAAAATATTTTTCCCATTCCCCGGGTTGTCTTTTCACTTTCTTGGGGGTGTCTTTTAAATCTCCAAAGTTTTCAATTTTAGGGAGTCCATTTTATTTATTTTTTTCTTCTTTTCCTGTGCTTTTGATGACATATCTAAGAAAGCATTGCCTAATCCACATTCACAAAGAAGTACATGTGTGTTTTCTTCTAAGAATTTTATACTTTTATGCCTCTCTTTGGGTCTTTGATCCATTTTGTGTTCATTTTTGCAGACAGTGTGAGATAGGGGTACGACTTCATTCTTATGCAGGTAGAAATCTGGTTGTCCCAGCACGTTTTATAGAAAAGACTATTCTTCCCCTAAACACTCTTGGCACCTGTACCAGAAATGAATTGGCCATAGATGTATAGGTTTATTTCTGGGCTCCCAGTTCTATTCCATTAGTCTATATGTCTATCCTTATACCAGAGTCACACTGTTTTGATTACTGTAGCTTTTTAGCAAGTTTTGGAATTGGGAAGTGTGAGTCCCCCAACTTTGTTCTTCTTTTGCAAGATGGTTTTGGCTATTTGGGGCCCATGAATTTCCACTGAATTTAAGGATTGGCTCTTCCACTTCTGCAAAATCGCCCGCGGGAATTTCCATAGAGATTGCGTTGAATCTGTGGGTCACTTTTGATAGTATTGAATTCTTAAAAATATTAAGTCTTCCAATCCATGAATATAGGATGTCTTTCCATTTCTTTAGATCTTTTTAAATTTCTTTCGGCACTGCTTTCTCATGCTCAGTGTACAAACCTTTCACCTCCTTGGTTAAATGTAGACACAGGTATTTTATTCTTTTAGATGTTATTGTAAATAGAATAGCTTTCCTAATTTCCTTTTTGGAAATTGTTCTTTGCTCATATGTAGAAACACAACTGAGTTTTGTGTTTTGATCTTGCATCCTGTGAATTTGGGGTTGTACGAAAAACCCAAACGAACTTTTAGGCCAACCCAATAGTTCTGTCTTATAGTTCTGCCAAGATTTTCTGTTTCTTCTCAAAGTAATTTGTGTGTGTCTATGAGTTTCTCCATTTCATCTAGGTTATCTAATTTGCTGGTATACAATTGTTCATAGTATTCCCTTATAATCCTTCTTATTTATATAAGATTAGTAGTAATCTGCCACTTTGGTTTCTGATTTTAGAAATTTGAGTGTTTTTTTTCTTTTCAGTCTAGCTAAAGGTTTGTCAGTTTTATTGATCTTTTTGAAGAACCAACTTTGATTTCACTGATTCTCTGTATTGTTTCTTATTTCATTTATCCCCACTCTGAGCTTTATTATTTCCTTCCTCCTGCTAGCTTTAGATTTGGTTTTCATTTTCTATCCATATGAATTTGAAGATCAGGTTTTGAATTTTGACAGAGAAGCCAGTTGGGGGTTTGATGGGGATTCTGTTGAATCTGTAGGTCATTTGGGGGAATATTCCCATGTTAACCATTTTAATTCTTCCAATTTATGAATATAGGATATCTTTATTTTTTATTGAACTATAGTTGATTTATAATGTTGTGTTAATTTCTGCTGTACAACAAAGTGATTCAGTTATGCATTCTTTTTTGGGTATATCTTTCCATTTACTTAGAGCATCATTAATTTCTTTCAGCAATATTTTGTAGCTGTCAGGATACAAATCTTGAACTTTTCTGTTTAATTTTTTTTTTTTTTTTTTTTTTTTTTTTTTTTTTCCACTGCGCCACCAGGGAAGCCCCTTCTGTTTAATTTTTGAGGAAACTTTTTTAAAGGAGCTTCAGATAGGCTCCTTTTGACATGGTGGGCCCCATCTTTCATACCTTCACATGTTACATACAGGAACAGGTCCACTCGGCTCTTTCTTTCTGGGTTCCCTGACCTGTACTTGTGTCGCCAGGTCCTGGCGAGATGACCAGGTGGCCTGCGGCTCCTGAGGAGTCGTGAAGGGAAGTGGGCTGAGCCAGTGCTGCTGGGGCCAGCGGGGAGGACACAGGAGTGGGGAGGAGGACAAGTCAGCACGCAAAGGGAGCAGCGGTTCCAGGGACCACCAGGGAGGCCTCACAGCTTTGCACAAGACCCAGCTGAAATTTCTGAGGAAATGTTGACAAGTTCCACTAGTTTGGGGAAAATATATCCTTCTTTATTTAGCAAGCAACACCGTGGTCCACTGGATAAAGTTTTTGTCCCTTCATTTTGTCTTCCTTGGGTTGTTCTTTCCGTTTAGTTCAGCGGCCCTCTCCCTCCTACAGGATTTTCCTTCCCAAGTGAGGGCAGGGGCAAGTGATGCAGTGGAAGGTCTGTCCCTCCCCCTGATGGGGGATAAAATCAGAGGCAGATGCAGGCAGGCAGGCAGCTTGGGTGTAAGTGAGCTTCCGGTAGAGGGAGACAAAGCTGGTTTCCTCGGGGGAAGGACCTCCAAGCACCCACAGTGGGGTTGGGGCGGGCCCGGCCATGCCTGTCTGTACCCGGAGGCAGGGGCCTCCACGCTTTCCCCAAACACCTGGGCCTGGGCCCCTTGCCGCAGTGTGTGTCCAGCCTGGGTGGCTCAGGCTGGGCTTGGTGTTGGAACCACGAGGCTGGTTTAACCAGAAAGGGCACAGGGACACCCTCCATCCTCCCCATCCATCAGCAGCCCAGAGCTGGGATGCTGGGGTTCTGATGCAGCTCTGATATGAGAGTGTACATGTGCATGTGGTGCCACCTGGAGAACCTTGCCCAACTGCCCTGCTAGCCTTGGCCCCCTCAGCCTGCGTTGGGGACAGGCACTGCTCCCAGGGGGCTGCCAGGAGGGTAAAGCCTGTGACACGACCCACGCACAGTGAGCTCTCCATCACATTAGCTGTATTTTAAAAGGTTTCATTCCACCACTCAAAATATATTTTTTTAGACTGGGTATGTCAACAGTCTCATGAAATCCAGCAGTAAAATGTGCATTTACATTCTAGTTTGAATTTGGGGAGACAGTTAATGACCAATGATGATAATTGCTGTTTTCTTTTGCTTAATAACAAGAAAGGGTTCAGTGAATAGCTGTAAATTAGGAAGCTAAGACGCCTTCCGCATTTTGTGTTTGTTACCTCACTTTCACAAAGAGAAATTACCAGCCCCTAAGGTATTTGTTACATGTTATGTAGACTTATTAAAAAACCTATAGAGTACAAGCTCTCATTATATGTTTTGGTATCCCCATTATTTACGGCAGATTATTATCCTGTGTGTTGTCATTGTTTTATTTTTCAGAGGTAATGTGTAAGCTTCCACGCATATGTCAAGGAATTCAGAGGAAATGAGAATATTATCAACATGTGGCATAACCAAATTTAATTCATTTCAGCTAAACTTTTCTCTTTTGTGCTGTTCTTTTATGGAGCCACATTCATAGTGTGGCTTGCAGGCTAAACATTAGGTAGAAATGGGATACGTGAGTGGAGCAATAATGGGTTGGCTTTTTAATATGGAGGAAGATTAGAATTGTATTAAATTACATGTTAATGGAAAAATAAAGCAAAAGATAATAGGATGACAACTTTGTGCTGCTGTAAAGTCTAGATTACAGAACACAGTTTTTGCTGTTTAACAATCGAATGCTGAATTTCCTTTGAAAACCTGCTTTTAATTATATTAAAATATAATCTTAAATATCCTTTCCTGATATATTGAAGGGCTCTAGTTATAATGTGGCTGTTGAGAAGGACAGGCACTGCGTAGCTATTATGGGATGGCCACTCCCGTGAGACAGCAAAGCACCTCACACTGGGATGAAGTAAAGCTCTGTTTGGAGATAAAGGGCCCCCGGACCCGGGAATTGGGGGCCGTTTGCTGTGAACGTGCAGGAGAGAGTGGGAGACAGCCCCTGGGGATCCTCAGCAAAGGTTTACTTTCTCTCCTGCTGTCAGTTGCTCCCAGGTAGAAGTCTTGCCCCTAACTTCTCAGGGATCTGTGAAACCGGGTCCCTTTCTTATAATACATTCCCACATCTGAGCTGGCCTGACAAGTGGCAGTTCTGGAGCCTGCAAAGGGGACCTTCTGAACCCACACTGGTGTCAAACCCAAGTCCGTGTGTCAGATGCACAGTGAGGCCAAACAAATCGAAAGGTCAGAGTCTGGAGCAGAGAAAGGTTCATTGATCCAGAGGCAACAGCCAAGCAGATGGGAGACGTAGGTTTGTCTCTGATCCATGTTACTGGCTGGCCTGAGCCTAAGGTTTTTAAAGGCAACCTTTGGGGTGAGGGCGGCAGGGACCGTGACGTTCTTCTGCTTGGTCGGTGGTGAGGCGACGGGGTGATGCTCCAGACATCGCAATCCTCAGCCTCCTGGTTCCAACCCGTCTGGGCGCTCAGCCTGTAGTCACCCTCCTCCACCCGGGCAGGGGTCTTAGTTTCTGCAGAACAGCCCCAAGATATGTGTCAGATGGTAGGTACATCCCTTGAGGAGGAGCTAGGACTCTGTTTTATCACTGAACTATTGTTTAATCTCTCATTACCTTTCTTGCTTGACTGATTTTCCTTTATTTCTGCAATTCCCTCACTTCCCTAACTAGTAACTGCTTGGGTCTGCTCTTTGGCACTCGGGGAAGGCCTAGGAAATGAAAGCCTTTTTCTACCAGCAAGAAACGGGGGACACGGCAGGGTCTGTGTACCTGGGGGGCCCCATGGGGTCCTGCTCCATTTCCACACCTTGGACCAGCTGTTGGGCCAGTGTCCTTGGCAGGTGGTGACGTTTCCCTTGCGTGGATCACCGGGAGAGCTGGGTTGGCGGTCATCAGGGAGAAGCCTCATGTCTCTCAGCTTTCTTCCCTGTTTCCCACAGTGGCCCTCGGAGGCCACTTTGGGGGTCAGGGTGGGTGGCTCTGCACGTGTCTCAGGCAAGGCTTCGTGAGTGAAGGGTGAGTGGGGGACACTTGGTGGAGGAGGACAGGTGGGTGGTGCCGAGGTGGGTCGGGGCTCAGACAGCTTCCTTCCTGAGGAGACGAGGCTCTCACGCGTTGAGAAGGTCCCCTTGTCGTCCCTTTCTGGACCCTCAGCCTGAGGACAGCGCACAGGGGGCCCAGGCATTGTCTGAATTGCGGTGGGGGGTGCTGGAGCCGAGTCTCGGAGAGCAAATCCTGGAGAAAGCACCCCAGCCTGGGGAGCAGAGGGTGGAGAGGACCTGCGGAGGAATTTTTAGAAGGAGCAGCAGTTTGATGTGACAAAGCACAGGATACTTCCCAGGAGAGCTGAGAGGTGAACCTAGAGTGAGGGGCTCTGCCGGCGTATCTGGTCACCACGCAGCTCGGAGCATCCGCTCTGGGCCTGGCACGGGGCTGGGGCCAGCCAGTAGCCTCAGGGAGCTTGCCATCCTGAGTCTGTGTTTCCTGCACATGCTATAGTATATGCATATTATATACAAATATGTGCATTACGTATACATGTTATGTGTGCCTATCATACACTATAATATAGAAGCTATTTCCTGTGTATATTATATGCATGCTATATACTATATATGTATATTATATATGAGTATATGCACTACATATACATGTTATATGCGCATATTATACACTATAATATGATCTATTTCCTCTATATATTACATGCATACTATGTACTATACATGCATGTTATATACAAATATATGCATTATACATACATGCTATACGTGCATATTATACACTCTAATAGGATCTATTTCCTCTATATATTACATGCATACTATATACTATACATGCATGTTATATACAAATATATGCATTATATATACATGCTATAAATGCACAGTATATACTATAATAGTCTGTATTTCCGGTATACATTACATTACATGCCATATGTGCATATTATGTACTCTACATGTGTACACTATATACCAGTGGTCCCCAACCTTTTTGGCACCAGGGACCAGTTTTGTAGAAGACAGTTTTTCCACGGATTGGGGAGGGGTGGGGTGGGGATAGTTTCAGGATGATTCAAGTGCATTACATTTATTGTGCACTTTATTTCTATTATTATTACATTGTAATAGATAATGAAGTAATTATACAACTCCCCATAATGCAGAATGAGTGGGAGCCCTGAGCTTGTTCTCACCTGCCACTCACTGATGGGGTTTTGATAGGAGTCTGCAAGCAGTTGATTTCTGATGGTCTCTGTGCAGTCAGACGTCTCTGCTGTTGATAATCTGTATTTGCAGCCGCTCCCCAGCGCTGGCATCACCGCCTCAGCTCCACCTCAGATCATCAGGCATTAGATCCTCATAGAGTGCGCCACCTAGATCCCTCGCATGCACGGTTCACGGTAGGCTTCGCGCGCCTGTGAGAATCTAATGCCGCTGCTGATCTGACAGTAGGAGGAGCTCAGGCAGTAATGCGAGCGATGGGGAGTGGCTGTAAATATAGATGACTCTTCCCTGGCTCACCTGCCACTCACCTCCTGCTGTGCCACCCAGTCCTTAACAGGCCGTGGACCGGTAGCTTTCTGTGGCCCAGGGGTTGAGGACCCCTGCTATATACTATAATAGTCTGTATTTCCTGTATATATTATATGCATACTATGTACAATGTATGCATATTATATCCAATGTATGCATATTATATATGATATATGCATTATGTGTACATACTATATATGCATATCATATGCTATAATCGAGTCTATTTCCTTTACATATTATATTATATGCAAATTACATACTATGTATACATATCCTATATGGATATATGCATTATGCATACATAGTATATAGGCATATCATATGCTATAATAGTCTGTATTTCCTGTATAGATTATATTATATGCATATTATATACGAGGTAATATTCTATATGGATATGTGCATTATGCATACATGGTATATAGGCATATCGTATGCTATAACAGAGTCTGTATTTCCTATATAGATTATATTATATGCATATTATATACGAGGTATGCATATTCTATATGGATATGTGCATCATGCATACATAGTATATAGGCATATCATATGCTGTAATAGAGTCTGTACTTCCTGTATAGATTATATTATATGCATATTATATACGAGGTATGCATATTCTATATGGATATGTGCATCTTGCATACATAGTATATAGGCACATCATATGCTGTAATAGAGTCTGTACTTCCTGTATAGATTATATTATATGCATATTATATACGAGGTATGCATATTCTATATGGATATGTGCATCATGCATACATAGTATATAGGCACATCATATGCTGTAATAGAGTCTGTACTTCCTGTATAGATTATATTATATGCATATTATATACGAGGTATGCATATTCTATATGGATATGTGCATCATGCATACATAGTATATAGGCACATCATATGCTGTAATAGAGTCTGTACTTCCTGTATAGATTATATTATATGCATATTATATATGAGGTATGCATATTCTATATGGATATGTGCATCATGCATACATAGTATATAGGCACATCATATGCTGTAATAGAGTCTGTACTTCCTGTATAGATTATATTATATGCATATTATATACGAGGTATGCATATTCTATATGGATATGTGCATCATGCATACATAGTATATAGGCATATCATATGCTGTAATAGAGTCTGTATTTCCTGTATAGATTATATTATATGCATATTATATACGAGGTATGCATATTCTATATGGATATGTGCATTATGCATACATGGTATATAGGCATATCATATGCTATAACAGAGTCTGTATTTCCTATATAGATTATATTATATGCATATTATATACGAGGTATGCATATTCTATATGGATATGTGCATCATGCATACATAGTATATAGGCATATCATATGCTGTAATAGAGTCTGTATTTCCTGTATAGATTATATTATATGCATATTATATACGAGGTATGCATATTCTATATGGATATGTGCATCATGCATACATAGTATATAGGCATATCATATGCTGTAATAGAGTCTGTACTTCCTGTATAGATTATATTATATGCATATTATATACGAGGTATGCATATTCTATATGGATATGTGCATCATGCATACATAGTATATAGGCATATCATATGCTGTAATAGAGTCTGTACTTCCTGTATAGATTATATTATATGCATATTATATACGAGGTATGCATATTCTATATGGATATGTGCATCATGCATACATAGTATATAGGCACATCATATGCTGTAATAGAGTCTGTACTTCCTGTATAGATTATATTATATGCATATTATATACGAGGTATGCATATTCTATATGGATATGTGCATCATGCATACATAGTATATAGGCACATCATATGCTGTAATAGAGTCTGTACTTCCTGTATAGATTATATTATATGCATATTATATACGAGGTAATATTCTATATGGATATGTGCATTATGCATACATGGTATATAGGCATATCGTATGCTATAACAGAGTCTGTATTTCCTATATAGATTATATTATATGCATATTATATACGAGGTATGCATATTCTATATGGATATGTGCATCATGCATACATAGTATATAGGCACATCATATGCTGTAATAGAGTCTGTACTTCCTGTATAGATTATATTATATGCATATTATATACGAGGTATGCATATTCTATATGGATATGTGCATCATGCATACATAGTATATAGGCACATCATATGCTGTAATAGAGTCTGTACTTCCTGTATAGATTATATTATATGCATATTATATACGAGGTATGCATATTCTATATGGATATGTGCATCATGCATACATAGTATATAGGCACATCATATGCTGTAATAGAGTCTGTACTTCCTGTATAGATTATATTATATGCATATTATATACGAGGTATGCATATTCTATATGGATATGTGCATCATGCATACATAGTATATAGGCACATCATATGCTGTAATAGAGTCTGTACTTCCTGTATAGATTATATTATATGCATATTATATACGAGGTAATATTCTATATGGATATGTGCATTATGCATACATGGTATATAGGCATATCGTATGCTATAACAGAGTCTGTATTTCCTATATAGATTATATTATATGCATATTATATACGAGGTATGCATATTCTATATGGATATGTGCATCATGCATACATAGTATATAGGCATATCATATGCTGTAATAGAGTCTGTATTTCCTGTATAGATTATATTATATGCATATTATATACGAGGTATGCATATTCTATATGGATATGTGCATCATGCATACATAGTATATAGGCACATCATGTACTATAATAGAGGCTGTGTCTCCTGCATCTGTTTGGTGACCGGTTGGAAGCAACAGAAGCAGAGACGCTGGGACATCAGGAAGCAGAAGTGGAGCAAGGGGCTTCTCTAGCAAAGCCTGGAATCCAGTAAAGCCTGGACTTTATCCACGCTGACCCAAGAGAATTGAAAATGGCAACAATTACAGTCATAATAATGTAGCTAAAAATAATCATCGAGCGTGTCCTCCTCCTGGACCTCTGCTTGTTGCCAGCGCACAGGTGAGGTGACGGAAGCCTGCCGAAGTCCCACGCCAGTGCTGGCAGAACTGGGGCCCTAACCCTAACTAGTCCATGCCCAGAGGCCCCCGTTTCGACCGCTGAGCTCAGCTGCCTTCCTACCAGGACACCCAGCAGCAGCAGACCCAGCATCCTGCAGAGGTCAGCCCTGGTGGTTCGAGGGTCTGCGTTGAATAGTGCAGCTCACAAAATCAGACCTTTTTGCCCTGATTTTTCTGAGTAGAATCGTACAGCTCAAAATCAACAATCTGAAATAGGAAGTCAGGACCTCCCGGTTCCATCCTCGTGTTGAGGCGGACGGTGGCCTTGAGGAAGTCACCTCCGCTGCTCGCCTGCTTAGTGAGGACACAGCTTTAAATGATTCACGACCGAGACCCTAGCATGTGGTGCATCAGAGCCCACCAGGCAGAATCACTGATGAAATACCAGGTCTGCTTTCTCACACTTCTTAAACTGAGTCCCAGCACGCAAGTCTAGTTGAAATGTAACTTGTTTTTTTCCCCCAAATTGTTCATCTGTTTAACACCACAAAATCTTGCTGTCAAGAGGCCTGATGAATGTATTAGGCATTAAGTATTCGCAGGTGTCGAACCACACAGGGGAAGATCGAAGTTACTTTTAATGCTCTTCTGCTTTGGAGCAGGCGATGTGGTATAAAACAATGACCGTTCGCTTGAGCGTCCAGACCAGGAGTGGCCACGGGGTACAAACAGTCCACGTGTAGAGGGACGGGCGTCAAGCGAGGGCTTGCGTCCGTGTTCCCACCGAGTCTGACGCGGTGCCTCTGTGTTCTCTCAACAGACCAGCGGCACTCCTGGTCCCCGACTCAGCACTTCAATGAAGATAGGTACTCCCCCGCGCTGAGGACTATGAAAGGCTTATCCGGGAGTCGGAACCAGCCCCCGCTGTGCCCCGGCCATACCTGTGGCTTGACGCCCCCCGAGGACTGCGCGCACAGCCACGGCCCCCTGCACCGTGGCCCGGAGGCGCGGCAGCCCTACCTGCTCAGCCCGGCCGAGAGCTGCCCGATGGAGCGTCACCGCTGCTCCCCGCGGACCTCCGTCCACTCCGACTGCATGATGCTGCCGGTGGCGCTGGGAGACCACGTGTCCAGCAGCACCTTCCCCCGGATGCACTACAGCTCCCACTACGACACCAGGGACGACTGCGCCGTGGCCCACGCCGGCGCCAAGGCCAACCGGATCCCGGCCAACCTGCTGGACCAGTTCGAGAAGCAGCTGCCCCTGCACAGGGACGGCTTCCACACGCTGCAGTACCAGCGCGCCTCCGCGGCTGCCGAGCAGCGCAGCGAGAGCCCCGGCCGCATCCGGCACCTGGTTCACTCCGTGCAGAAGCTCTTCACCAAGTCCCACTCCCTGGAGGGCTCGTCCAAGGGCCACGTCAACGGCACCAAGGGGGACGGCCGGGCGGACGAGCACTCCCACGGCCACCACTCCAAGCACGGCAAACGGAGTAAGAGCCGGGAGCGCAAGGCCGAGGGCCGCCACCGCTCGGGGCTCAGCAGCTGGTGGAGCTCGGACGACAACCTGGACAGCGACAGCACCTACCGAGCCTCCAGCGTGCTCAGCCGTCACCCCGCCGACCCTGCGGCCCACTGCTTCCCCGACGCGCTGCCCGGCCCCTTCGGGGACCTCTCGCTGCGGATCTCCAAGAGCAACAGCGACGTCAAGTGCTCGGCCTGTGAGGGCCTGGCCCTGGCGCCGGACGCCAAGTACATGAAGCGCAGCTCCTGGTCCACGCTCACGGTGAGCCAGGCCAAGGAGGCCTACCGCAAGAGCTCCCTGCACCTGGACAAGCCGCTGGGGCCCCCGGAGCTGAAGCCGCCACTGCGGCCCTGCCACTACCTGCAGGTAAGGGAGGGCACTGTGTGCCGTCCGGCAGCCCGGGTGGGGAGGGCCCAGGAGGAGCCCCCGTCCTTCCTCCGGACCGTAGCCCTGAGTGCGACGGGCCAGTCCTCGGATGCCCCTAAGCCTGCAGGACGTAGCACCGGCCACAGACGTGTGTCAGCCCGTGGTAGTGCTTTCCCACTTGAAAGTGGCTGGTCTGGTCCAGGAGCGAGCTTGAGTGAGTTCACGGGCCTTAGCCGACAGTAGCATCTTTAAGCCAAGGAGCATGATTATGGGAAACCACACGCATTCCCCTGGGGGGTGGATGAGAGACATTCATCAAAGGCAAACGCAGATTAGAGGCAGTGGCTGGCTGGAGGTGGCATATTGTGAATTCTCCGTTTTAGATCATTCCCTTCTCCTCTGGGCCTCCTAACCATGCCACCCCCGAGGGAGCTAGGGGAGCGCCACCCACTGAGAGGCACCCACCCCTTTTAAGAGGCCTCTGCAATTACTCCTGTTAGCCAACAGTGCTGTTAGCAAAGCCGGAAAGTCTGAAGTTTTCCTTCAGTGTATGTATAATTTGTATTCCAATTCACAATCCCTTCAACTTGCCCGACAGCAGTTGCTGTAGGCTGTGCTCTGGGTTAGAGAAATCCTCACGGAATAATGAGTAATAGTGCTAAATGCTGGCTGAGTCATCAGACGGTCAATTAATGGAACAGATAAACAACTGTGAATCTTTTCGGGCGTCAGGTGGCTGCAAATCATTTTAGCAATTCCAATTGCCTTCCTGGAACATGGTCCAAAACCCAGGGGTTCTGTTTTAAAAGGAAATGCTAACCAAATTGCTTTTATAGGAAGATTTATTCAAGGAGGCAGATTGGCAGATGGATAAAATATTATTTCTGTAGCAATGGGAGAGACTTAAATTTTGCTTGTAGTTTGCAAATGCCAGTGATAGATAAATATGATATTTTTACCTGTACGTCTCTAAAGAAATGTGACAGATCCATCCAGGGCCCAGGCTAGTCATTGTGAGAGAAGAAAAACTCTCCTGTTTGTGTCCGTGTTTGGACCTGGGAAATCTCCAAAGCCGTGTCCCCTCAGCACGTCAGGATGGACCTACAGCTGGGGTGTGGGGCCCCCTGGGTGCCTGACTCAATGGCCTGACTTTTCCGCAACACTTCTTGGGGCACCTCGTACCCCTCAGGGCCTCCCTCTCAAACGTTTTCTGTCCCCTCTCCACTTACCGAACATCTGCTAATCATGGAAACTAGTAATCCGATATAAAGGCAAGAGTGCAACATACTGAACCCCAAACACCCATCACCCAGCCTCGGGAACGATCGATTCAGGGCCAGTCTTGTCCCATCGGTACCTCACCTGCCTTCCGGTCCAGGTTATGTTGAAACAAAGCCCACACAGCCTAGGTAGGTGTTTCTGTATTTATCTCTAAAAGACCCACCCTGGAAGGTAAGGGCTCTTCCTTTTGCAACACAACTGCGCTGCCATTAAGACATTAAGGAACCACAGTTCCTTGGAGTTTCAATGTCTGGTCAGTGTCCAGGGTTCTCTGTCTGCCCCCAGCTCTCTCTCACGGTTCGTCGCCATCGGCATCCAGATCAGGGGGCTGCGCGGGGTGGGGTGACCTGTCCGTGAAAAACCTGTTGCTTTCTCCTCTGTCTCCTTCTCTTTGCTCTCTCTTGCCACTACTGTCCTCCCCAGGGATTTTATTTTGGGGGGTGGTTAGGAACCCATTTGTCTGACGTTCCCCCCAGTCTGGGCTCCAACTGTGGGGTCTCAAGGGGTCAGGCAGCCGCATCTCGGGCACTCGTGTTTGTCAGGCGGTGGTCAGGCCTCCACCATCAGCCCCCCCGCCCGTGGTCCCTCACTGCTAGCGTGAGGGTCACTAAGGACCCCGCCCGCTGGAACGAGGGGGTCGTCGCTCCAGCCGTGGCTCCAGCAAAACCCAGTTTCCAGACCTGGAAATGTTCCATTCGTCCTTATATGATAATGTGTGAGAAATGACAAGTGACTGGGTCCCGTGAAAAGTTGTGATTCGGTGGAGCAACCCCTGGTGTTAAATAACATCACGCGGGCCCGCAAACCCCCCAGGGCCTCACTCGGAGTGGGCAGTCGTAGACCCAGCCGCGTGGTCCTCGTGAAGGGACACTGTCTGGAGTCCACTCACGATGCAGCCTCAGAACAGTCTGGACCACGGTCGCCCGCGGTGGGAGCCACATCGCCGGCAGGGCGGCGCCACGGGGCCGCAGCGCGACGCGGCTGAGGCGCTCACTCAGGAGATGGGTTCCCACCAAGCCCCCCTCCCTCCCGCTCCTTCCCGGAAGGGAGCCAGCCCCGCCCTCCCCGGGCCCGGCTGGATCACAGGGTGGAGGGGGGAGATTTGAGACCAGGAGGATCGCGAGCTCCGCCTCCTTCCCAGGCTCCTTTGTCCTGTCGCGCTAGGACTTCCGGGACCTTCTGCTACAGGGCTTCACCATGCTGATTGCATTACGCTTTCTGGGGAAGGATACAAATCTCTGGATCCTCACCAGCGCAGATTTTATTTCACAGCCAGAAGGTAGGGGGATTGGAAGAATTCGTCTGTAGATGCTACCATAGGAATAAGATTTAAAAGAACAGAAGGGAGCAATAAATGCTCATATGCTTTTCTTTTTCCACCCAAAGCTAGAGAGATTTGGAGCTGAACAAAAGGATTGCTTTTCACTTTCACCTTTGGTTTGTACAGAATACATAGTTAACATTAGAGCAAGAGGTTTTATGTTTTTAAGTAGGTCAAAGCAGACAATAGGCAGAACTGAAAGAAAATTATGGTCCTTTTTATTCTTTGAAAGAGCTTGTTTTAGTAGTTTCTCCATCAGCAGACAAAGCGTCTAAGGTCAGAGTGTTAATGAATGTCACGTGAATTGGGCGGGTGACCTGCGGGGGGTTAGCTCAGGGAACAGGTGGCCCCCGTGTCATGTGCTGCCCTGGGTTCTAAGGACACGAAGGTAGGAGGTGCCCTCCCGGCCCTCATGGGAGGACAGGTGAGGGCAACTGCGTCGTCTAGAGAACATGGCGGGGACACGTGGGAACACGCCAGGAACACGGGCCTTGGCCCCCATCACATCGCACTCCAGCGGCACGTAGCACGGGGCCAGCGCCAGCTCGGTACCCCCTTCTCCCGTCCCGTCCTCCTGGCCTCTCCGCAGGCCTCCTTCACTCTCCCTCCCCGCTTCCTCTCTGATTGTCTCTGCCCGACTGGTGGTCCAGACCCGCAGGGTGTCTCCTGGCGACTGGGGGTCTTACCCCAGTGTCTGTGCTAATGATAGTGCTGTTCCAAAGGCAGCATCTTGTCTGGTGTTTAATGCAGGAAGAGCTCCCGTCCCAACATGACACTCCAGGGAGCCGCCAGAGGGGAGGGGTACAAGGAGCAACAGTGGAGCAGGGAGAGCCACTGTGAAGCGTGAAAATCTTCCCACACTTGCAAAGTATTTCAGCCCCACTGCCAAGCTCCATCCCGCCGAGGTCCGCACGCCCCCAGACCTGGGCACCGAGCCTGCCCCACCGTCCTTCGCGGGAAAGGGCTCCAAACGCTCTGTAAGTAAGTCGTGAGCATCCTGCATCCCAGAGCGGAAGCTGGGTCATAAAGTTGATGAAGTACGTGGCGTGCGCACAGAAGTACATCCTACAAACCCTGCATTTCCCAGTGACATGCGTTCAGTGGGTTCTGTTTGTGCTTTAGAAAAACCATCCACCTTTACCAAAGGGGGCCTCTTCTGGTTTCTGCAGTAAGCACTTCAAGGGGCCTCAGGCTCCCAGAGCCCTGGACGTGTGCTTCCAGGCGATCAAAAGTGAAAGCTGACTTCTGACTAAGAGCTGAGCTCTGAGACTGACCACCTCCCACACCCTGGCCGAAGTGGCCGCCCCAACTGTCCCGAGTGTGCCTCGTGGCCCCGTCCCTCCGTCCGCCTGCATTGCTTTGCTCGTTGGTCTACGATCTGTCTCCCCAACAGGACTCCGCACCCCCGTCACTGCATTATTCCTGCGTCTGGTGGGGTCGGACTCGTAATAAAGCCCCGAATGAAGGAACAAGGAGGCTCGTTTGTCCTGTGATGCCGCAGGAGACCTGGAAGCAGTGAAAGATACTCAGATGTCGGTTCAACAAAGCAAGCGTCTTTCCAGGTGCTGGAGGCATCTGGGTGGTTCTGGAATCGGGGTGATCAGGAGGATGGAGGAGCCCCCAGCCTCTTATCGGCCCCTCTGTGGGTTGGGTTACTCCCTAAACCTGCTGAGGTGGCGGGTCCCTTCCACCGGAGACCCCATGGAAACCCTCGTCCCTCTTCTGGGCGCTTCTCACAATCGGGCTCTTGTGTTTCCACGTGCACGTCTTGGCCGATTTCATCAGCACATAAGACACGCTCACATCGTGGGGCATTTTGCCGTCTCTGTTCTTTAGTGACAGTGGGCGGGTGGGTCCTGGAGAGCGGTGGCATCCCCTGGGAAGGGTTTGCAATGAGCCGTTCCCAGAGCACAGGGGAAACCATTACCGTCCTAGGCCTGTGGGCAGGGTCTGGAGAGAGGGGGCCCGTGGAGGCAGGACCCCCAGCATTCGGAGGCCTGGTTGAGGCAGCTCCTGGCAGGCCGTGGGCGCGAAGCTGGAGAGAGCTCTGGAAGGCACTCCGCACCCTCCCCACTCCCCCCGCAGGGCGGCCCGCGGCAGAGCCAACCGCAACGGGAGACTAAGGGACCTGGGCTGGCGAGAGGCTCCCTCAGTGTCAGGGCACAGAGCAGGGGGTGGGGGGAGGACACCGGGGACCAGAGGGGACAGGAGAGGGCATGGGGAGCATGACCAGCACGTGTGGACAGTGACCAGCCCACGGGGACAGGGACCAGCACGTAGAGACTGTGACCAGCACGTATGGACGGTGCCCAGCACGTAGGAGAGTGCCCGGCACATATGGACGGTGCCCAGCACATAAGAGAGTGACCAGAACGTATGGACGGTGCCGACGGGACTAATGGATGACCAGCACACAGGATCACCCCCAGGAGGCCGCACCCCGTTCATGACCAGCACATATGGACGGTGCCCAGCACGTAGGAGAGTGCCCGGCACATATGGACGGTGCCCAGCACATAAGAGAGTGACCAGAACGTATGGACGGTGCCGACGGGACTAATGGATGACCAGCACACAGGATCGCCCCCAGGAGGCCGCACCCCGTTCAGTGCATCATGTTGAGTCCCTCGTATGGTCTCAGGCCTGTGACAGGCATTTGGGAAACGTTGTTGAGATAAATACTTCACTGAAGGATGCTGGGGTTTGAGTATTTGCCAGCCGTGAGCCCAGTCAGCCTTTCTGCCTCATTGATCTCATATACATCACCCTTTGTGGGGAGACTCACACAGTGTAAGAAAGGCGCTTGGAAAATCATCAGTCATTATGTAAACCTGTAATAACATTGTGTGGGTGAATATTCTGCTCTGTCCACGTTTACCCGTTAAGAAGGGCAAGGCCTGTGTGTGTCTGTGCATGTGCACGGTAGAAATCAAAGGAGAGCTGACATCTGGGCTGGCGGTTCTCCCTGGAGCACGGGGGTCGGGGGAGGATGTGGAGCAGCTTCCCTGGCCTCGGGCCTCCAGCGGCCAGGAGGCAGTCCCCCCACCTGGAAGATGACCAAACTTGTCTCCGGACGTCACCAAGTGTCCCCGGGAGACAGAATTACCCCCAGCTGAGAACCACTGGGGTCGTCCCAAGAGCATGAGGGTTAGAACTAGGTGGGCTTGGGTTCATCAGAAGCTGACTCCCCTGGGCTGGGGGCAGGGCCCCCCTCCGCCTGCACCTCCTCCCGGGCCCTGCCTCCCCGCCCCTTCCTCAGCGCCCTTCCCAGCACCACCCACCTCCCAGGTGTCCGAGCTAGGCTGGGAAGCCTTCTTATGCGACGCCTTCCTTTTTTTTTTTTAATTTTTTTCTTTTTATTTTGATATAATTTTAGATTTACATAAAAGTGCAATAATAGAAAACTGAGGTATACCCTTCACCCCATTTCTCCTGTGTTAACAACTTAGATAACCATAGCACAGTTATCGAAATCAGGAAATTAACAACGTTATAATATTATTAACTTAAAAACAGATCTCATTTGAATTTCACCAGTTTTCCACGATGTCCTCTTTCTGTTCCCACAATCTTTTAGTTATTGTGTCTCCTTAATCTCCTCCAATACATGGTGGTTCCCCAATCTTTCCTTGCCTTTATGACCTTGACACTATTGAAGAAGAATAGGTATTCTGTAGAATGTCTCTCAGTTTGGGTTTCTCAGATGTTTTCATGAGTAAAGTTATGCATTTTTGGCAAGAACACCCAGAAGTGATATTGTGTCCTATTCAGTACATCATATCAAGGGGTACATGATGTTTATATGTCATATCAGGGGTAATGCTAACCTTGATCCCTTGTTTAAGCTGGTAACCTCAGAAAGTTGTTTTTGTACACAGTGGTTCTGGAACATGTGAGACGCCTTCTTATGAGATGCCTTCTCAGGTCCTGTGAGGCTTGTTGAGAGCTAAACCACGCCTTCTCCAAAGTCCATGCATTTATACCCACTGTGCAGTTGTTTAAACAACTTTCCTGCCCGTAACCATGGCTCCTAAACATGTCAAACCAAGTATCCTGTTTATAACAAATATTTCACGGTGTCTCCTGGACTATTCTAAAATGAAATTCATGTGTAACCGACCTACACACACTATTCTGAGTATAGATTTGACCCTTGAACAACACAGGTTGGAGCTGCGTGGGTCCACTTGTAGGTGGAATTTTTCAGTAGTAAATACTCAGCACTACATGAGCCACGGCTGGTTGACTCCTCAGATGCTGAGCCAAGCATGTGGAGGACTGACTACAAGTTATACTCGGATTGTTGGCTGCATGGAGGGTCAGCGCCCCAACACCCGCATTGTTCAAGGGTCAACTGTATAGGTTTGTTTATGTGTATAATGTGCCCAAACGCTAATAAAACAGAGAAATAAAAGGAGGGTCACTTTTAACTAAGAACATGAACTTTAATATAAAAATGTCTGGGCACATGACAAACATGTACAGAAGGAAGTATTCAGAATCTTGTTTCTGGATGAAGACACAATCATTTTGACCCGTGGAGGGAATAGTAATGATCCACATGCCACCAGTGGGTTCACCCACCAGATGGGATTTCCGGCAATGGTAAAGAGTTCTTGGTGAAGCATCACACCACACAAAGTTCTCTCTTCCCTTGATTTACATGGTTAGTTGCTTTCCTGAAAAATCCACTGTTCGTTAAAACCATGCAAACGAAAAATGAAGAAAGCAAAAAAACTTTAGTTTACATACGAAGAAGAGTTAGATTCAAGGCTCAGGTCATTACAGACAGAAAAGCATACAGCACACAAGCCAGTTCTTCATGGGGGTGGGACTGTGTCGTGCTTCCCTGAGAACAAGCATCTCTGGCCCCCAGGATGCTGGTCGTGCCCCCCAAGTATGTGGCACTCACGGCTGCCCCCGATGGATGTCTTGGGCGGCACTAGAGGGTGTCCCCACTCGGAACCGTTGTTGTTGTGGGGGTTTTTTTGTGTTGTTTTTTGCGGTACGCGGGCCTCTCACTGCTGTGGCCTCTCCCGTTGCGGAGCACAGGCTCCGGACGCACACGCCCAGCGGCCATGGCTCACGGGCCTATCCTCTCCATGGCACGTGGGATCTTCCCGGACCGGGGCACGAACCCGCGTCCCCTGCATTGGCAGGCGGACTCCCAACCACTGCGCCACCAGGGAAGCCCCGTTGTTGTTTTTACTGTAACAACCTGGAACTGAGAAGCCCAGCTGTCTTACCCTCAGTTATATTCCCAGCGGCGAGCGTGCCTGGCATGCATTTAAAACAAAACAAAAAAAATTCTTGGAATGAATGGAGAAGACATTTCCCTACAGGGACACACAGCGTTTGATGACATTTTCTTGCTTGGTTTCAACACCTGAAAGAGAATATTATTACAAAACCCCGGCCCTCGTCACCTGTGCCTTGCTGCTTGAAAGGAAGAAAGGACATTTTAATCTGCCGCTTTGAAGTTTCCTTCAAGCAAGAAGCAGGAGACACTGAACTGTACACTCAACTCAACCTTAGGAAAATGCCTATTTAGACATCATAAATATCACTCTATGCAAGTAGGAACTAAAGTAATAATTATCGCTAAATGCAGCAAAGATCATGCATGGATTTGCAGAGGTCAGTGGCCACTGTGAAAGGAAGTTCATTTGTTCGTTCGTTAAAGCACTTGTTGTTTGGGGGCCAACCCTGGCCACCCTTACCTGCCACTGCAGGTTTTTGACACTGTAATGTACCCAAGAAAGAGTTATTGACTCAGGCACGGTGGCATTTTCGTGTCACTCCCTTGTTCTTTTCATAGTCTGGAGACATGTGCTTTGGAAGCGGTATTCAGAGCCCACGCTTGACTCTGGTTTACACTCCTTCTGTATTGAAATCTCTCCTGTCAGAGACTGCGAAATTGGCGGCTTACATCAGAAACAAAAAAATACAAGCTGCTCTCATTTGTTAGTTAATTCACAAGCTGCTGGGAAAAAAATCTTTGTTTTTTTTACGGAAACATGTTTTTAATTCACAAAAACTCCATAAAGCTGCCAGTGGGGACGCATCTTTCCCGGCGCCTCTCCATCTGTCTCCTGCCGTCTCCAGCCTCCCTCCCTGGAGCGCCCGGCCCGTAGAGGAACCCCGGCCTCCTCCTTCCTGGGCCTTTGCGTGCCTCTCTCTTCTTCTTTTTTTTTTGATTTTAACATCTTTTTTTTTTTTTTTTTTTTTTTTTTTGTGGTACG
>NC_041233.1:110168224-110168784 GCF_002837175.3 Physeter macrocephalus
AGCCGCCCCGCGGCATGTGGGATCTTCCCGGACCGGGACACGAACCCATGTCCCCTGCATCGGCAGGCGACCTCTCAACCACTGCGCCACCAGAGAAGCCCTTTTTAACATCTTTACTGGAGTATAATTGCTTTACAATGGTGTGTTAGTTTCTGCTTTACAACAAAGTGAATCAGTTATACATATACATATGTTCCCATATCTCTTCTCTCTTGCGTCTCCCTCCCTATCCCACCCCCCTAGGTGGTCACAGAGCACCGAGCTGATATCCCTGTGCCATGCGGCTGCTTCTCACTAGCTGTCCACCTTACGTTTGGTAGTGTATATATGTCCATGCCACTCTCTCACTTCCGTGGCTCACGGGCCCAGCCGCTCCGCGGCATGTGGGATCTTCCCGGACCGGGACACGAACCCATGTCCCCTGCATTGGCAGGCGACCTCTCAACCACTGCGCCACCAGAGAAGCCCTTTTTAACATCTTTATTGGAGTATAATTGCTTTACAATGGTGTGTTAGTTTCTGCTTTACAACAAAGTGAATCAGTTATACATATACATATG
>NC_041233.1:110169354-110175641 GCF_002837175.3 Physeter macrocephalus
TAACTCAATTTCGTTTCTTTTTATGGCTGAGTAATATTCCATTGCATATATGTGCCACATCTTCTTTATCCATTCATCTGTTGATGGACATTTAGGTTGCTTCCATGTCCTGGCTATCTGCCTGCTGCTCAAATCCCAGGAAGTTAGAGCCCAGACCCCTCCTCCAGGAAGCCTTCCCAGATCATTTCCTCTCTGTCCACAGCTTCCACTGGCTGTTTCCCTGTTTTCCCTCCACACCTGCTTCTGTAGCCCTAATTAAACCATAATTCACCTTCTTTTATGCCTGCCTCCCTACTGAAATGTATTGTCATTCGGGACTAAATTTTCTAAAGTTTACTTTCTATTACACTAGCAAGATATATGGTCCATGTAGAAAATTTAGAAGACATAAGTATAAAGAAAAATCATTGAGAAACCCGCAGTCACTATCTCCCAGGGATGAGTCCACATCCTTCCGGCTATGTGTCTATGCATGTTGCAGGCATATCTGTCTTTAAAGTATAAGAACACGGAGTGCACACTCTAAAAATGCTCCCACCCATGAACACCCTTCATTGGCTAAATATCAGTTCTTCTGCACAGTATCCATGGCATGCTTGTAGTAAATATTCCCCGCCACCCCGTCAGATATTATCAGTTTTCCTCCTTTGACCCTAATGAACGGTTCACAGTCCCTGGTGTGAATCCTGTTGGCCTGGGGACATTGCTGGGTCAGAGGCGCCCACAGTCTGAAGTCTTCTGATATGTGGCTGTAAATGTTGGACCCACATTACCACCGGGCGTGAAATGGCGTGGAAATGTCTGTGCCCACATCTGTCTCCATCCTTGCAGTTTGTTCTGATGGTGGAAAACTGACTTTTGGTGAGAAAACCCATGGATGAGGATCTAAATGCCCAGAGAGGCTCAGTCTTCCTTCCTCCTTAGTCATTTCTTCCTCGTGTCCCAAATCCTGAGCGTCAGGAGATACCTTCTATGTGCGTAAATCTACGCCCATTTCCCCGGGGGCTGATTTCTTGCTCTGTCACCGGGCCCTTCTCCTCCCACCGTGTCTCTGGCGGTTCTGCGCTGCCGTCTGTGGCCTCGTGCCCGCCCGCCCACTCTGGACCACTCCCCAGGATCACTGTCCTCTTGAAACCCGCTGGAGACGGGCACTCAGCACCCAGCAACAAGGAGCTTGGAAACGCCACCCACACGGCCCCTGCTCTGCAGCTGCAGGGACTCGGCTGCGGATCCCCCAGGGCCACACAGCCCTGGGGGTCAGGTCCACTGAGGACCTGGAATCTCCACTCGGTTAAGCCCCCTCCTCTTGCTGTGTGTGGCTGCGATGTCTCCACGTGCTTCCCGTGGACCTAAGCCAGCTCGGGGTGGGCGGAGGGGGAGCTGTTTTAAAGCACAAACTGCAGGCAGGACCCACGCCGTGTCACCACGGGGCCTGGAGGGGCCTGATGCTCACCCCCTCGCCTCTCAGTGAGGGGCCGCCCCGTCCCTGCTTGTCTCGGCGGGAACCGCAGAAGGTACATTCCTGTCCCATCCCCGGTTTCCCCTCCTGGGCTGTAACATGCGAGATGTCTGAAGACGTGTTTTAAGAAAATGGAGAAAAGGTGCCTTCAGCTGAAAACTCTGCCTTTCCATCCAGGCATGCGCGTCCCTGGCGGGGATGGTGACAAATGGGCCCACTGGCGCCATCAAAACTGGAAAGATGACAAAGGAACGTATCTACGAAACAAACAGACTCACAGACACAGAGAACAGAGTGTGGTCGCGAAGGGGGGCTGGGGGAGGGGTGGATTGGGATCTTGGGCTTAGCAGGTGCAAACTATTATATACAGGATGGATACACAACAAGGTCCTACTGTATAGCACAGGGAGCTATAATCAATCTCCTGTGACAGACCGTGAGGGAGAAGAATATGAAAAATATATATACGTGTATATCTGAGTCACTTTGCTGTACGGCAGAAATTAACACAGCATTGTAAATCAACTAGACTTCAATAAAATTTTTTTAAAACCCTGGAAAAATGGCAGGACTCGTCTTAGGATGATCTGAGTGTCCGTAAGTCTCTGAATAGTCACCATAGGAAGAACCCTGTCTCAGAAGACTGTCAGTACAGACTTGCAGCGGCCTCTGTCTCGGTGAAGAGCACTCTGGGAGACCCCGTCCTGCAGCGTGGAGAGCACGTGTCAGGTCCTTGGACTGCGGAACTCCGTGTGACGGTGCGGGCATGTGTGGAATTGTGCAGCCCTCTACCCTCGGCCGCTGCTTGGCGAGGTTTGGGTCTTTGTGAGGGTCACGGCTGCTGGAGCGTTAGCTGCACGGGGCAGGCGCGCGCGGTGTGGACCCCCCGTGACTTGTGTGTGCTGCGTGAGGACACCGGGTTTCCTAGATGGGGGGGTGGACGCGGAGTGCAGGCCCGCTTCATCCTCTTCGCGGCGTAGCCCGTGCACCCCAGAAGTGACCCAGAGGCGCTGAGGGGGCGTCGCTCTGCTGGGACCCACGCCCTGGACAGCATTCGGGGTCCGAGTCCCAACCCAGCGCAGTGTGCTTCCCGGGCGTGCAGGGCCCTGGCGTGGGGGCCGTGACCCGACTGTGGGGTGCGCCCCGTCAGCTCTCACCACGCGGCAGGGCCCCCTCCTTCTGGTCTCCTTCTCCCTCTTCTTTCTTCTTCTCCACCCTGGAGACCTCTTCTTCCAGTTTTCTCAAGTTTCAACTGCTTTCCTACCAGAAGGAAATTAATCTAAATGTTAGTGGTGCTTTTTTCCAGGTTTTGAGACTACAAATGGGTTTTTCTTTCTACATTTCTGACATTGTCTCACTTTTCCCATGACGTTTATTACTTTTATAACAGGGGAGAAAACACTAATTGTACATTAATGTCCTTTTGGGGTTTGAATGACAGACCCCTAAGAAGCATCTCATTTGCAATGCTAAGTGACCATAACGAGCTGTGTCTTCACGAGCTCAGAGGGTTTGTCCCCAAAGAGGCCGTAACGGGATTCTCACGCCAAGGCTGACGCACGCCCTGTCTGTTCTCTCCTAGGTGCCCCAGGACGAGTGGGGAGGGTACCCCACTGGGGGCAAAGACGAGGAAATTCCCTGCAGGAGGATGAGGAGTGGGAGTTACATCAAAGCCATGGGTGACGAGGAAAGCGGGGAGTCGGACTCCAGCCCCAAAATGTCCCCCAAGGTGGCCCTCCGGCCGGAGCCCCTGCTCAAGTCCATCGGACAGAGGCCGCTGGGAGACCTCCAAACGTAAGCCCCCCATGCGCCTCGCCCACCCCGCCCCAGGGCTCGCCTCACACTAACCGCGGCCAGTTGTCAAAAAACCCTAGAAAAAGTCCCGGGTTGAAAGTATTAGGCTCAATGGCCATCACTTTTCGAGTCCTTAAAAAAAAAAAAAAACCATCAGACCTTTGGTTATTTACTCGTTGCACAGTAATTAAGGAAATGCACTTGGGCAGTTTCTGTGTCAAATATTAATTTTCAAGTACCTATCATAGCCGATGACCCATCCGTGTCTTCTCAGATCATTCCAGCTATTTATCAGGAGCACATTTGTGTGAGTGTGTGTGTGTGTGTGTGTGTGTGTGTGTGTGTGAAAATCACAACGGGGAATTTTTTGTCTACTATAACTTTACAAGTGCACGTGTAGGCAACACATTTTTTGCAGGGTAGGGGCAGGAACTGGATTAATTTTACAAATATCATAGCATATGCTTTATATATTTGTCCAAAAATACATTGGGGTTTTTTTGGTTTTTTCTTTAATTGAAGTGTAGTTGACTTACAATGTTGTACCAGTCTCTGCTTCACAGCTAAGTGGCTCAGTTATACACACATAGACATTCTGTTTTGATATTCTTTTCCATTATGGTTTATCCCAGGAGACTGGATGTAGTTCCCCGTGCTCTACAGTAGGACCTTGCTGTTTATCCAGTTTATATAGACTAGTTGCATCTGCTGACCCCAAACGCCCACTCCATCCCTCTCCCTCCCCCTTGGCAACCGCAAGTCTGATCTCTGTATCTGTTAGCCTGTTTCTGTTTCATAGATAGGTTCATTTGTGCCATATTTTAGATTCCACATGTAAGTGATATCATATGGTATTTGTCTGTGTCTGACTTACTTCACGTAGCATGATAGTCTCTAGGTCCATCCATGTTGCCGTAAATGGCATTATTTCATTCTTTTTATGGCTCAGTAGTATTCCGTTGTATATCTGTGCCCCGTCTTCTTTATCCATTCATCTGTCGATGGACATTTAGGTTGCTTCCATGTTTTGGCTATTGTGAATAGTGCTGCAGTGAACATAGGGTGCATGCAAAGACACATTGTTGATAAATTTAACTAATTTCCAAAATATAAACAGAGGAAACTAGGAACTTGGCTATTCATTTGAACTATGAAAATATGACTGTAATTCTTAGCCATCACCTTGTGTGTTTTTGGTCCTTCCAGCTAAGTCTGGATGTAAGTGCAAAGAACTGTCTGCTTTTCCCACCACGAGCTGTGGCTTCTCTGGTGTGAAGGTTCAACAAGAGGGTGAGCGTAGTGAGAGGATGAGGCTGTGACCAGGGTGTCCCCTTTGTGTCATCCCCCACCCGTGCACATGGCGACCTGTGAAACGATGGTGTGATTTCTCCTGATAAATCCAGTCATCCGTTAAATGCTACCTCACAGGATGAAAAAGTAAAATTTTGAATTGAACCGTATCCTACATCTGACAAACGTGAACGGCAGAGAAGGTGGTCAGGGGAGGTTTGTGAATCAGTGCCTGGGAGCCAAGCCAGAGGCTCGCCCTTTGGAGCTCACAGAGGGATAACTGGGAGGGTGCGTGTAAGCAAAGAAAGCCAACCGTTGGAAGAGGTTGTCGCTGGAAGGTTGTGCTGGGAACTTAAGAAGTGAGGGGTTAGGGGTGGGGAGCCAGCGGCATCACCTGACCCAGGCACCCAGCCGTCGAGGGCTGGACCAGGCCTCAGTCTCCCCAGCCTGATTTGGGGGTGCCTGAAGACACATCTGAGAACTCCGGGTTATCTGAAAACCCCACTCCCCCAGGCAGCAGCTGCGCTTAGCAGGTCTTGGGGTTCTGGTCCACTAGGTAGGGCCACCGACTTAACGCCTCATTTTAAAAGTTGCTGATTCCTTCCGTGATTACGCACATTGAAAGCAAACCGTGAAAAAGAAATAAAAGCAAGCAGTGTTCGAATTGTGAGCAGGGATCAGGCCTTTTCAGAATTACGCACTTCGTTTTCCTATCGACAAGGTCTCTCCTCCCCGCCTGCGGACCCCAGACCGGTCGTGCTCCCTGGAGCCCTGTCCCCAGCCCTTGACTTCTCCCCGCAGGACCACGATCCCCTTCTTCTTCGGTGGTCAGCGCCTGCCTCTCTTCCCTCCCCGCATCTGTACCTGGCGCCGATGCTGACCATGTTCAGAAGATATCGTTAGGAGTTTACATTTGTAAGACCCACATCATTAGCCAACATCGTAAAAATTCCCTCAAAAACCCAAGAGAGTGATGGAGAGGCAAGGCCACAGACAGAGTAACCGTTCACCATCCGCGTGTGGAAGTGGAGCTGGCGGTTCATCCACAGAGGCTTCTAACCCCAGCACACCCACTGCACTTCATACCTCGGGGAGCTTGGGGGGCAATGAATAGAATATGCTGCCTAACAGCTGCTCCTGTTCTCAGCTCACTTACGTCTGCGTTGGCCTTGCAAACACTGCCCGCTCTGTCTGCAGAGATGAGCCCTCGGTCGGGCCCTTCTTCCTGTTATTCTGTTTATCACTCCGTTCATCCCTCTGACACGTGCCAGGCACTGTGCTAAATTCTCCTTACACGGGTGTGAGAGAATTCTTTTCCCCCAAATCTGACACTGCAGTGGAGATGTGAAGGGGAGGGGGCAGCACCCTGGGACATATCCAGACGACACCGTGCCCTGCAGGACTCCTCTGCTAATTTGCAAAGTCTGTGAAACTCCCATAACAAGTTGCTCTTTGTGTTAACCTATGAAATTTCTCTTTAAAATATGTTACTGGGAGGTATATCAAGTAAGTTGTTATTATTGCCAGTTAGGATCTTAGCACATCTTCGAATTTTATAGGTTTTGGGCTCCCCTGGTGGCGCAGTGGTTGAGAGTCCGCCTGCCAATGCAGGGGACGCGGGTTCGTGCCCCGGTCCGGGAAGATCCCACGTGCCGCGGAGCGGCTGGGCCCGTGAGCCATGGCCGCTGAGCCTGCGCGTCCGGAGCCTGTGCTCCGCAACGGGAGAGGCCACAGCAGTGAGAGG
>NC_041233.1:110175948-110176431 GCF_002837175.3 Physeter macrocephalus
GGGAGAGGCCACAGCAGTGAGGGGCCCGCGTACCGCAAAAAAAAAAAAAAAAAAAAAAAGAATTTTATAGGTTTTAATATAATTTCACTTATTTTCGTCCTAAATGGCATCATGAAAGCTCAACTCTTTACCCAGGGAAATAAAAACTGTGCCCATTTTATGGAACAGAGCCCTGAGTCAGAGGAACAAGGTACTGAAGGCCACGTAAAGGACCGGGGGTTTGAAATGAAAAGTTCTTTTAATCCCATGTACAAGGAAAGTATTTCACCCAAATAGCAGGATCGTGTGCCTGGGGGCCGGCATGATCTCTGAGGGAAAGGAAGTGGTAGTTCTAAAGTTGTGTTTAAAATATGACTGAAGGGCTTCCCTGGTGGCGCAGTGGTTGGGAGTCCGCCTGCCGATGCAGGGGACGCGGGTTCGTGCCCCGGTCCGGGAGGATCCCACGTGCCGCGGAGCGGCTGGGCCCGTGAGCCGTGGCCGCTG
>NC_041233.1:110176450-110216137 GCF_002837175.3 Physeter macrocephalus
GCCGCTGGGCCTGCGCGTCCGGAGCCTGTGCTCCGCAACGGGAGAGGCCACGGCAGTGAGAGGCTTGTGTACCGAAAAAAATATATATATATGACTGAAAGCCTTCAGACTTAGCAGCGCACTGAATGCTTTCCCTCTGACACCACAGAACTTCACCAGCAGGAGCTGACTGACAGAACGGTTTAAGTAAGAGTCAAGTGATAAACATAAGAATTAGTGTCTGCCAACCTCCTTTAGGTTTTATTCTCAGTATACACAATTAATTCTATTCATATTCATAATGGTATTTAAGAATGCAGATAAAATAGCCAGATGAACCTAGTAATTATCCTTTAGTTTTAATTTGATGGATTGATGGATTTATGTTCTTATCGTTGAATTATCATATGGGCACACTGAAAGCTTAGGAATTTTACCAGCCTCCCAAGTCACAGTAAACGCTGGTATAAAATGGACTTTCCCAGCAGCCCTTCTTCAATCTGCCCAGCTAAGACCTGAAACGAGATTGGGTGTTTAGTTGCCTGTTACCAGCCCTTTTGAGCCGTATAATATAAAACCCCTTCTGTGAAGGCTGCACGTACTCGAAATGCTTGACCTCTGGGGACAGTGATTCTGTTGAACACTGTCTTGTCTTCCTGCTGTTAAACCGAGAAAAAAGTCAGACTTCTCATTAATAATTGAGTGCCTGTCCTTATTACACATATAAGGATTTTGGCTTTCACCTTGCTGTGTTCTCTATAGAGTGCAAGGTGACAGAAAGTCTTTTCACTCTCGAAAGAAAAATGAAACAAAAACAGACACACAAAGACCTGTCACAGCTGTCTTACTGCTCAGAATTCTCAACAGTTATGTTGACTGCTCAGGAAAATCAGACCCCCAGGCCGGGGCCAGACCCTGTCTCTCTATAGGTCAGACCCTGCACATAGGCGGACACCATTTAGATTTATTGTAAATGAAGTGCAAATTTCAAGATACTACTGAATCTGATTTCCTAGATTTTTAAATTAGCTTATGTATTAGTATCTGGAGAATTCACTTTTTATAATTATGAAAGGTAGACCAACTAATTTAATTTGGGGGCTTTGGGGTATTTTTTCCTGCTTAGTTGAATTGAGAAGTCAAAGCTCTAATAATTTTGAACATCTCTGAGTCATTCTCTCAAGAAGGTAGCATTTAAATTTATAGAGAAAGGAGAGCTTATTTTAAGAACTACTTCATATGTAAAGATAAACTCAGGTGGGTTACAGATATAAGCATAAGAATCATATTTGTATGTGTGAGTATATACAGGTATGTGTGTGTGTATATATATATATACGTGTGTGTATACATGTATGTATACATACATGTGTATGTATATGTGTATATATATACATGAATGTGTGTATATGAATATTTTACAATCTTGGGTTGGAGAAGGCATATCCAAACCTTATTCCACAGTGAGAAACTACAAGACATTGACAGATTTTAATTCATAAAACTAAAAACGTATTCATGGTAAAAGCCAACAAACAAATCAACAAGCTAAAAGTACTGTCACCAAAGTAAAACAATCATAAAAACCTAGGAAAATGTTCCATAATACAGGAGACACGTTTTCATACTCTTAATACGAAGAGATGCCTTACAGATCAGTAAGGAAAAAGTGAACACTGTAGCTATAAAAATGGACAAAGGCCAGAAAAGACTGTTTATGGGACTTCCCTGGTGGCGCAGTGGTTAAGAATCCGCCTGCCAATGCAGGGAACACGGGTTCAAGCCCTGGTCTGGGAAGATCCCGCATGCTGCGGAGCAACTAAGCCCGTGTGCCACAGCTACTGAGCCTGCGCTCTAGAGCCTGCGAACCACAACTACGGAGCCCAGGTGCCACAACTACTGAAGCCCACGCACCTAGAGCCCTTGCTCCTCAACAAGAGAAGCCACCGCAATGAGGAGCCCGCACACCGCAGCTAGAGAAAGCCCGCGTGCAGCAACGAAGACCCAATGCAGCCAAAAATAAATTAATTTAATTTAATTTTTTAAAAAGACTGTTTACCTACCTTATCAATAATTGAAACTTTTAGAGAGTATTTTAGCATTCCACTTAAAACTAAAAATCTAAAATCCTGGGGCTTCCCTGGTGGCGCAGTGGGTGAGAGTCCGCCTGCCGATGCAGGGGACATGGGTTCGTGCCCCGGTCCGGGAAGATCCCACATGCCATGGCCGCTGAGCCTGAATGTCCAGAGCTTGTGCTCCACAATGGGAGAGGCCACAACAGTGAGAGGCCCGTGTACCGAAAAAAATTAAAAAATAAAATAAAATAAAATAAAAATCTAAAATCCTATTCTAAAGAAATTGCCATAAAGCATGCGAATATGTGCAAAAATGTAGTGATGTGCACAGTTTCCTTGTAGATCACTGTAAGAAATTGTAAATTGCCTGCATGCCCATCAGTAGGCCTTGGGTCCCACTTGGGACAATCTAGCCTCTGGATACACCTGTAAGCAGTGACACAAGTAAAATGTTGTTCATTGCAACATCATCAGTAATAGCAAAAGTTTAAAACAATCCAAAGTTCACCACTATAATACTGATTGAATAATAGATATACAAGTATTAAAATAGTAGAATATTATTGATAGACTATACTAGAATATTAGGCAGCTATAAAAAAATGAGGAAGATTTCTATGTACCGACTTGGAGCGATCCAGGTTACATCACCTTTAAAAAGCAAAGCATAGGACATTAATATATAGCTGCCACTTTTCTAGAATAAAATGGGAAGATAAGATTAAAACTCATATCAGTTTATATTACATAAAGAAACAATAGAAGAATAAATAGAAACTAATAAAAATGTTTACCTCTAAGGAGTGAAGAGGAAGTAGGTGCAATGGGGCTGGTCCCTTTTCTGTATATAGTGTTAACCTTCATTTATGCAAATGTGCCATCTATTCAGAAATATCAGAACTTAGAAGACACAATAAAAGAAAATAAAACCCACTCTCAAAAAACAGAGCAGCCAAGAGGAGATTTAGAGATAACCACTGACAGAACTATCAGAGAGAACCTAAAAATAACGAATTAACACCAAAGGATCTAAGGGAAAACGTGGACTTCTCACGTACACAGAAGGGAAGTTGGCAGAGAGAGAAAAATTAGAAGAAAGAGGCGGCTAGAAATACTACAGATGAAAATCATGGTGTTAGAGGTAAGGAATTTTGCTGCTGAGCTCCTCAGCAGACTCAGCATAACTGAGTGATAATCAGTGAGCTTGAAGATAGGTCCACAGAAATCACCAAACTGAAACACAAAGAAAAAAATGTAAGAAATAAAAAGTGGAAACGAGCATTCAAGAACTGTGGGAAAATATCAAACTGTCCAACACACCGGAATCCTGGGAGGAAAAGAGAAGGGGAAGCAGTCAATAGAAGAAACATTTGAAGACATAACACCCAAGAATTCATAAAAATAATGAAAGACATTAAATCACAGATTGAAGAATCTCAGAAAATCTCAAGAAAGATAAGTACCAGAAACAAAACAAAAGCCACACATATACACACATCATTTTCAAACTACCAGAAACCAAGGATAAAGAGACAATCTTAAAGAAAGCTGTAGAGGGCTTACCTGGTGGCGCAGTGGTTGAGAGTCTGCCTGCCGATGCAGGGGACACAGGTTCGAGCCCTGGTCTGGGAGGATCCCACATGCCGCGGAGCACCTGGGCCCGTGAGCCACAACTACTGAGCCTGCGCATCTGGAGCCTGTGCTCCGCAACAAGAGAGGCTGCGATAGTGAGAGGCCCGCGCACCACGATGAAGAGTGGCCCCCACATGCCACAACTAGAGAAAGCCCTCGCACAGAAACGAAGACCCAACACAGCCATAAATAAATAAATAAATAAATAAACCATGTCAGCACCATTATTTAAAAAAAAAAAAAGAAAGCTGGAGAAAAATTAGACACATTACATACAGAGGAACAAAAAATTTTCACAGACTTTTTGTCATAAAGTATTCAAACCAGAAGATAATGAAGTAACATCTTTAAAGTATTAAAAGAGCAACCTATTAACCCAGAATTCTAGACTTAGAGAAAGTATCTTTCAAAAATGAAAGTAAAATAAAGACTTTTTCACAAAAACAAAAGCAGAGAAAAACATTGCCAGCAGACCTGTACTAGGAGAAATATTAAAGGAAGTTCTTCAGGCACGAATATGGGATAATACGAGGACAGACAGACATCTGGGGCTGTGCAAAAAAGGACAGTTCCATATCTGCGTTGTGATGATAGCTACAGGACCACGCGCCTGCCACCATGCCCAGAGCTCTGCAGAAAGGGAGGGATGCTGACAGTAGGCAACTGAACCAGAACTGGAAAACCCAATCCTGCAAAATCAGAAACAGAGGGCGGTAAAATGGAGTGTGTGCAAGCGGCTCCTCTGTGGCGAGACATAAACATTAATCTGGGACAGGAGGAGGGGAGAGCACTGCAGCCTCACCCCCTTTTTGCTGGTTCACATCAGGCAACATAAGACATGCCCCTTGGCCACTGGTCGGAGAGGAGATCGAAGGAGTCACAGGAGAGAACCCCGGCTCGGAGGTGAGCGCCGGAGAAGAGCTGGGAGGATGGGCTCAGATGGTCCCTCTGGCTCCTCACCTGCGCCCGGATAAGGGAGTTTCCTTTTCTCTAGACGTACACTGACTTGGTCGTCTTGATGACCTAGACACCTACCCTGTGACTCTCCTGGAATTCACTGGCCAGTAGCCACTGGTCGTGCCCCTTGGCTGCTGGGGAGGGGACAGGTCTGCTTCCGGGCCACAGTGGGGTCAACCCGAGAAACCCCGAAAGGCACAGGGCTTGCAGGATCCATCTAGAACGGCTCACTGAGCATCCCGCAAGGCCACTTTCCCCATTTCTAGGGCCATCAATCTTGACTTTTCTGCTCTTTCCTGATGTGGGGCTCCCTTTTGAATTTGGCACCCCCGCCCCCAGCTCCTAGCATCTCTCACATACCGACCCCAGGCCCAGTGTATCACAGGCTCGTCTTCCCTCAGCGCCCCGTTTCTGAGCATCCTTGCACCCAGGGCACCTGGCTGAGCCCCAGGGCAGATCCCTCACCCTCCAGCCCCTTGCAGCTTGGCCAGCCTGTCTTCTCACCCTTCCCAAGGCTCCTGGCAATCTGCCTTCCAGCCCCGCTGAACTCCCTGCAGTCTCCTGACCGCACCATCGGCTCACACTTCTGCGCTCCTGTTCACCCTTCAGTACCCGCTCAGGGTTCCCTCCTCCTGGGGGTCTTCCTGAGTCAGTGCCCCGCCGGGCGCTTCCCGAGTCCTCTGCCCTTGCCTCTACCATACGCGTGTCTGCTTTCCCTAACAGAGAGATGTCCTGTCTATAACAGCCATCGTATCTTCACTGTGTGGCATTTTATACGGGCCCCATACACACTGAATGAATGAAGAAAACTGACTTCTTATGAATCCCTAGTCAGGGATCATTGTTAATCAACTTAATAAGTGAACTGCTATTAAGGGCACCAGTAAAATCATCATTTTTAAAGTTTCTAAAAATAAAAATTATAAGTTGAAAAAATGTGTGAAAGCACATTCACATTCACTCAACTCCTTAAATTCTCTAATAATTAGTCCCAAAAGGACCAGATGCTAGTAGAGCCTCCTTGAAAATATCACACACCTTAAATGTGCACATCTTCAACCAATAGGGAACCATATGCTCCATGGAGAAGTATTCTCTTTCACAGTTTCCACTGCTACCCATGGTCTGGTGACTTCCACACCCTCCATTTCAGCTGGAGGAAACCACGGGGTTTTCTTCTGTGCCAGGTCACGTTAAAGCTGTTGCCAGCACTACGAGTGTGTATTTGCAGCTCTGAAGAGTGCGACCTCCTGGCTTCCCAGGCAGCTGAAAATGTCTCTCATCAGAGACTGAACAGGAGGTGGGGACCAAGGGACAGGGATGGCACCTGGCGCTGTGCCCCTCAGGTCTCCACCCACCGGGGAAGCAATCCCACTGAAGGCTTTGCAGTCTCAGTAGGCATCTGTCTGTGAACGAAGGTGGACCTGCTCAGCACCGTGGCCTTTTTCTATCTCTATTCATGGATGTCTCTAGGATCTCACCCTCACACCTCTTCATTTATTTTGATTGTTTCTCTAGTAAATCCTCAGCTTTTGAGTCTCAGACTGTGGAATCAGCTCTGTGTTGAGTTATTATTCTCTACTGTTTTCTTGTTTTCTAATTCAGTAATTATGCTCTTATTGTTAATTTTTTCTTTGTATTTCCTTAGATCTACTTTGTTATTTCTCTCATTCTTCAGCTGAATGCTTATTTAGTAGTGAAAGTGTTTAAGACTATGAATATTCCTAAGGGTGTACCTATACCTGCCTCACACGTACCCTGATAGGTGATGCTTTTGTTGTCACTACTTTCTGGATAGTCTGCAATTTTGTTTTGATTTTCACCTTGATCAAGGGTTTGAATGAATTAAATGAAGGAAAGATCAACTTACTAGGATAAATGTAGTAGCCACTAGTAACTATTTTTCTTCCTTTTAATTACTTCTTGAAACTTAAGTATTGTGTAGAGTTTTTAATACTGACCACCTTTCCTTTCCAGCCCTTTGGGCAGGGAACTTGATTTTAGAGAAACGGTTAAAATATTGTTCTTTTTTCCAATGTTTTCCCATTTCTCATTGTATGAGCTCTCAATTCCCCCAAAAGTCGTCATTCCTGATCACTCTCACAGCTGCATACGCATTTACTCACTCTTCAGTCTACCACAGAGCTACTTTTGGCCTTTTTGCTCCCTTTCATCTAAGTGTGACATGTGCTTTCCTGCACAAAGCTGAGGACGTTTCCTCAGTTCGCCTCATGCTGAGCTGCCAGAGTTCAGATAGCATAATGGACAAAGAATTTGTCACACTTGAACAGTGAAGAGTGTTGAAAGCAATCCCTCTTTAAACACAAGTCACTGTCTTTACCTCTGCGGACTTCAAACGTCTAAGAGTGACACGCAGATGCATCAGCTGAGCACTTGTGAGAGGTCAGACAGGGCTTTCTGTTAATAAACCAGAAGCCAGTGGCTGTCAAAGCACTGACTGTTTCCAGAGAATGCACTGAATAAAGAGATTAGAGCAAAGAGAGGCAAATCTGTAAGATTTGGGTGCAAAATTAAATAAAATTAAGCCGAATAGTAAACCTGAAGCAGCAGTGACTTTTACGAAGTCACATTATATGCAATTCTCCCAAATGTAGTAAAGATGATTTATTCTATTGAAATCATTGTCTTCCTTGGTGTATGATAATTAATATATGAATTCTCCATTTATTTGTTCATCCAATAAGTAAGTGTATGTTAAGGGCTGGGTGTGTAAATAAGATATCAAGTAAATAAATGAACAAGTGTACAGATTGCCAGGATATTAACTAGGCATCTAAAACTAAAGTTAATTTTAAATGACAGAAATCATTTTCACAGAGTTTAAAAAGTGAGGCTTTGATGAACTAAACTGCTTTTGAAATAATCATTTTATCATGATTAAAACCGTTTTTAAAATCTCTCTTATTGCAAAATTTGGCAATATATATCAAAAAAACACTTATGTTCATTCTTCCCAGAGCCTCCAGTGAGAACTCAGTCTGGCTGGAGGCTTGGTGTCCGTCTGTGATACCGTGAGCAGAGAACCCGGTAATGCTGGGCCAGACTGTGACCTACAGTTCTGATGTGAGCTAACCCTTGAGTGTTGCCTTAAGCCAGTGAATTTATGGTAATGTGTTATGCAGTGTATTAGTCAGGGTTCTCCAGAATCATAGGATGTGTGTGTGTGTGTGTGTGTGTGTGTGTGTGTGTGTAGAGAGACAGAGACAGAGAGATTAACTGTAAGGAACTGGCTCTCGTGATTGTGCAGGCTGGCAAGTCCAAATTCTGCAGGGCAGACTGGCAGGCTAGAGGCCCAAGGAAGAATTTAGGCTGTAGCTCGAGTCTGAAGACAGTCTGGAGGCACGATTTCTCTTCCCGAGGAGGTCAGTCTTTCCTCTTAAGACTTTCAACTGATTAGATGAGGCCCACCCATATAATGGAGGGCAATCTGCTTACTCAAAGTCCACCGATTTAAATATTAATTGCAGCTAAAAAAAAAAAAATACCATCACAGCACTATCTAGAATACTGTTTGACCAGATATATGGGTCCCACAGTGTAGCCAAGTTGATATATAAAATGAACCATCAGACACAGCAGTGGAAAACTAATACAGGAAGTCCCTAGGGAATTTCCTGGCGCTCCAGTGGTTAGGACTCCACATTTACACTGCCATTGGACCGGGTTCAGTCCCTGGTAAGGAAACTAAGATCCTGAAAACCAGTGGCACAGCCAAAAAAAAAAAAAAAAAGGAAGGCACTGAAATATTAGTAATGGTTATCTTTGGGTGGTGGGTTTGTAGCTGAATTTTTTTAAAAATATTTTTAAACTTTTTCCAAAAGCATATATTAATGTTAAAATAAGAAAAGATATTGAAAATCCGTTGTATTGTCTTCTAAGCCCCCTCATAACCTGTAATTCCTGTCTGTCCAATAATAACACTGCATTTAAATGAATTTTCCTTGTGTTGTAGAGTTACAATCGTAATAAATTTATGCTCAGCGACTTTATTAGACTTTTCAGCTGCAAGTGGAATTATAATTTTATGTGGATTTTAAAGCCATAAATTGAAATTTATTCCCAGTAGTATTCCCACATTTTGTGTCTCCAAGGCTCATGTTACATGAGACTTACAGTAAGAGATGCTGGTGGAGAGGTGCATGTCACTGGGAGTAGTGTGGCCTGGTGCTGTCACCAGGGAAGCTCTTCCCTGATGGAGTGAAAGGGAAGTGCATTTGAGGGTTCCTTACCTGGAGTCTCTCTAAAACCACTTCTAAGTCCAACACCACAAGGAGTACTTGGAAAAGGAGCTTCCAACCTACCCCGGGTCCAGACAGTCAAGGGCTTTCCCAGCACAGATGCCCCTCCCAGCGTCGGGCCCCCTCCCACTATCAGGTGACTTTCAACTATTGCAGAGGGTTCCCATACTGAGAGTTTTCCGTCTGTCATTTTCCTGGACAGTTGATGTCATAATTCTTTTTTATCTTCTGTGTTTTTCTCTACTTCTTGATTAAATTATGACCTCTTCGAATGACAGTGTACGCTCATTTCTTTTTATGGTCCCTGTATTTGTCATCCAGTGAATGTTCAACAAACATTGCTAGCTAACTGGCACCCCATCTGTGATCTCTTTGTGGTACAGTTACACTCGTATTTTTATTTCAAATGGAGGTACATTTAGTGATTATCTCCTATCACAACAGGATAGTAGATTCTACTATTGATTCTTAACGTTTGTACAGTGAGTATCAAATAGTTATTAAATTCAGCATTTGTCATTAAACATTGCAATAGTAAAAGAACTCTTTCTTCTTAAGTAGCGTGTACCTCTTATTTTATACGGTGGTAGGTAATCAAATATTTAACCTATAAAATCAAGAGTCAGAAAATATAATGGAGTGAGAAAAATGGAAATACATATTTAACTGCCGCAGCGGTCTTTAATCTCAGGTGCTAATAGGGAAAATACTGGAACGAAGGCAGCTATTGCAGGGTAGAACAGAACGTGTTCTCCCTACATGCCCTGTCCTCTGTGCACACCAGCTGACGTGGAATTTATTTATTTGATGTGGTCTCCATTACCAGACTTCTCTCTAAGTCTCCTGAGAGCACAGAACACGTCTTCGTTATCCTGACACAGAGTAGGTGCTTAATAAGATTTGATGGATGGAATTGCTTATAAGGAAGTTTTAGCTGGGGGCAATTATGTGTGGTTATTAGCGATAATTTTTACTGTAACTTTGCATCCCACTCATCTCCTTTGTGAGGCTAATAATTCTCTTAAAAAATTTTTCCTGAAGGTCATACAGAGCCACTGAAGATTTCAAGGAGGCTAGCAGATTTCTATTCTAGAGATCGGTCTGTCTGGGTGGACACAGTTAGGTGTCTATCAGAAAATCCAGACGACTTGTCAGGGGCTGCCTTAGTGATGGCAGTCGGGGTGGAGAAAACGTGTTGGGAGGTACACATGTTAGGGACAGAGCCGGACACAGGAGCAGGCACAGGCGAACCCCCAAGGCTGCGACTTGGGCGGGGCTGGGGGGTGTGATTCAGCGAGAGGGGGAGGCTGTCAGGAGGAGCAGACATCGGGAAGGTGCTGAGTCTACGGTAGCGGAGAGGAGTGGCCCCCGCAGTCCTGGTGACCAGGTAAGAGACCAGACCTCCCAGACCCGGTGCTGCCTACCTGCTGAGTGCCCGCTCTCTCTGCCTTCTGGGCCTGGTGCAGGGGTGGGCACGGTGGGGACATGTCAGAAAGACACAGACTAACCTGAAGGAGCCCCAGTGGCCAAAACTAGGACAGTTTGAGCCACAGAAGAAATGATAAAAGTAGCGGCTTGTCATCCGCAAAAGAAGCACCCATGAGTCCATACTGATATTTGCAAAGCGCTGAATAAATAAATGATGGGGAAGCAGGATAGTGCCCTCTTGCAGTAGAATTTTTAACATAGGAGGATTAGGGGAAAGAAAATCGCACCTGGGCCGGCACCGCCGTGTTAACTGATGCAGCAAGAGTGACGGATGGGTGAGCGAAGGCTCGTGTCTGCTTGGCCTCAAAATATCTGCCTACAAGACGTGTATTAGTTATCAAGGGAACACTAGAAACGTCACAGTGGAGAACCAGAAGGACCCTCCCCCGCTTAACCAGGTAATGAGGGTTGACATCAACCCTCTGAGATGCAAAGACATCGTACACCCTGGATATGGCGCACAGAGCAAGCACGTCACTTCTGAGGGGTTCTCACCAGAAACGCATCACCTGCACCTGATGATGGAAAACGTCCACAACCCAAGTGAGGGGATGGTTACATGATAAGCGATGAACACTCTTCCAAAGCATCCGTCATGACAGACAAGGGCGGACGGGGGAGTCGTCACAGGTTGGAGGAGATTCAGGAGCCAGGACGACCAAACGCAGCCTGGATTCCTGGGATGGATCCTGGACCCTGAAGAGATCACTCATGGGAAAACTGGTCAAATTCTAATAAGTTCCAATCTCCCGGTGTTTCTAATTATACTACAATTATGTAAGATGTGAACATTAAGGAGAGGTGGGGGAAGGGTGTCTGGAAACATTCTGCAATATCCTTGGAACTTTTTGTAGGTTCAAAATTATTGCAAAACGTTGTTTGTAGTTAATGATGTGCTGTGGCTGGTAAATGTCACTGAAATCGGGTCTGTCTTTAGCAATTCAGCCATCCGTTTACACATCACTGCTTGGAGGTCATGTCTGATCCAGGATCTTTAGCTCTGAAGGTGAAAGGCTCAAGTAAAGTGGGGAATGCGCTGACTGATAAAACCGAAGTGTCCACGGCTGGAGACACCCTGAGGCCTGCATCCGCAGAGGTCCAGGCAGCAACCCTGCAGACTCACTCCTGCTTTGCTGTGTGTTTGCTGCATCCAGACTCTCCCAGGCCAGGGAGGGGTGGCCATGGCCCATCCAGGCTGGCACTGCCCAGTCCAGTTCAGGGCGTTTGTTCATTGCCCGTCAAGCAGATACTGACCGAGCTCCTGTGAGGTGTCAGGCACCGCTTAGGTGCTTTAGAAACATAATGAACAAAACAGAGAGAAATCCCAGGCCTCGTGGTTCTTAGTCTCCAACAGAGGGAGACACACCATTCACGTGATAACTAATCAGTAATAAATGAGTGAAGGGCGTCGCACGTTAGAGGCGGGAAGTGCCACAGGGAAAAGTGATCCGGGTCTGCGGGGTCTGGTGGGCCTGCGAGCGTGGGTAGGTGGGTGGCTTGGGGAGGGGGTTGCAGTCGAAGTGGCCTGCTCAGGGTGGGCTTCCCGGGAAGGTGACAGCCAGGCACAGGTGTTGACATGAAGACCTGTGAGAGGCTGTCTGAGTTCCTGGCGGGGAGCAGGGCGTGCTGCAGAGTCCCGGGAGGAGCAGGGTCCGGGGAGGCTGGAATAAGTCGCCAGGAGGGGAAAGGTCGCCAGAGAGGCGAGAGGCGATGGGCTGGGTGGGAGGGCAGGTTAGCGGGGCCCCGCCATCCACGTGATCATAAATCCATTGCCGCGTTACTTTGGGGGACAGAGCAGACAGGTGAAGTCATCTAATTCATGTCTTAACAGCCTTAAGGAGAAACGTCACCCATGACCCTGATTAGAAGGGTGAGGCCAACTCACCCTTCTAATCAGGGTGGCTGTGGCCACCGCTGCGATGGGTGTTACAGCGGGAGAGAGACCAGGCTCAACTGTGAACACACAAGGTCAAGCAGGGGTTCCATCCCGGGAGCAGGGTAGGCTCGCGGATGGCAGATCTCCAAGAGGAAACACCAGGGCTCGGGGATTCTGGCCAAATCCACCCTGCAGGATTCTCGCTGCAGGCGGGCAGGTGATCAGACCTCACCCGGAGGAGACTGGGGCACACGGAACCCCATCGGAGCCGGGGGGTGAGAGATATCGGGTGAGGGATTCTGGCTACTCCGTCTTGGCAGGATTCTCCCTAAAATTGGGCTCTTTGGGGGCAGAGTCGGGAGGCCGGGGCTCGGAGGGGCCCGCCTGAGGCCTGTCACGGAGCAGTTCTTTGTCAGTGGGAATGCTGGCTCCAGGGTGGAAGTCAGCCTGGAGAAGCTGCACGGGCAGAGGCAGGGAGACCGCGGATGCTGCCGTAACCAGCCCTCCTGATTCAGGTGATGGAGGCCACAGCAGGGCGGAAAAAGCCAGAGCAAGAAACAGTCAGATTCTGGGTGTGAGACAGCAGGATTTCTGAGAAGGTCGCCGCCGTCCTCGCGGTAACTGCGCTGGATGATCCAGAAACCACAGGGGTGCTGGACCCGTAGCAGTGCTTCCCAGGGCGGCCAGCTGTCTCCACGGCTGGCTGATTTCACCCGTCGCTCACAGATTCTCTGGGTTTTCCCTTTTCTTCAAAATTGCCATTATCTTGCTTCCTTTGCCAGCTGCACGATGGGGTCACTGACTGTGGACTCTAGTTTTTCTTTGATCACCACGATCCGAAGGTATTTAGTCCGTGTTGATTATCATCGTGTGTGTGTGCAGTCTCTTCCCGCCGAGAGCGTGAGCTCCAGGCACGTGCAGGCGAGCTCTGTGTTTCACATCTGTGCCCGGCGTAGTGGCACCCAAGAGGTATAGTAGTTAAATACGTAGGTGACAAGTTAATCAACGGTCAGGTATTCATGCAATGTACCAGTTAGCGTGTTAATGGAATTAACTCCTTACTGGACCGCCATTACCTATAAGCCATACAGGTTGGTTAGCCCGACGAGCAGCGCTCGTTTTGTCCCGTCTGGTAGGCTTCTTCTGAATGTTTGCGTAGCAGGGACTCGGAAAGCTGGTCACTGGACCGCACACCACCTCGGACGGGCCCCGAGGGCGCCTTTCCTGAAGGCGCAGGTCTGTCTGACCCACACCCCCCCATGTCCCGGCCATTGGGCCGGGCGAAGACATCAGTGTAAGCGTCACGTCACTGCCCTGGTGTCCTGTTTCCCCGCCCTCGGATGGGGCACCGAGCCCAGCTCAGGGCTGAACAGTCAATACGTCCTGTCGTGGTGACTATTTGTCTAAGGGACCAGGCCTGGGAACGGGTCAGGATGCTTCTAAGCCAGGCTGCACGTTCCCTCATTGTTCTCCGGGCAGGAAAGCCCGGTCAGTACGTGACCGTTTAATGTTGGATGAGCTCCAGGGCAATGATTACACTCAAGTCTCCTCCACGAGAAGAGTTCCCGACCCTGCCTCCCCGCCCTACAAGGACCTCAGGGCCCCACTTCTGCATCCCCACCTGCCCTGTGTCAGGGATTCCACAGTCACACGGCACCATTCTCAGTGCTCAGAGCAGGGTTGGTGCTTTGCTCTGTTGGGCGCAGGGGTGCCCGAGATGTTTAAGCAACGACCACACCGGTGACCAGACGCTCTGGGCTCTGACCGGAGGTGGTCAGCGGCTGCATGGATTCAGGCTTTCTCTCCAGGAAGCAGGGCTGAGTGAACTGTGCCCCGGGGGCCCTGCTCTAAGTGCACTGCGGTTGCCCCGGTTGCCCGTCCCGCAGATACAAACCTTGTCTCCCAGCACCGGGCGGAAAGACTTTTCAAGGGTGTGTTTATTATTGTTTGTGGATGAAATGGATAAACATCCAGATTCTCTAAAAGATCCCTCAGTGGGGTCCCCTCTTCTTCTATCCAAGTAGACCTGCGTTTCTCAAAGTGGGGGCTGGTCCGGAGACCACCTGACATAGAATCACCTAGAATGTTTATTAAAATTCGGATTTGGGGCTGACCCCACCCTCTAAGTCCATCTTGGGAGTGTGATCTAGGAATCTACATGATTGGCAAGCCCCCAGGGGATTGTGATACAGGTTAGCACTTGTGAGACCATTAAATGGATGTTTTCCTGCTGCCCCGACCCTAGCCTTGAATATAAACCGGCAACTGTCAGAAACTTTAATAAAGAAAAAAGCTCTGTACTTGCTTAAAAAACAATCTCAAACATAGAAGAAGGTGTGGAAGTAAGTAGCAATGAAAGGATCTCAGGCCAGAGGAAAGTTCCCCTGCGATGGTCTCAAGAACAGTCGCCGAGCAGAGCCCTTGCCCAGCACTGCCGGCGGGAGGCCTGACACCCTGTACGGGGCTCGTGGTGTGACGAGATACATACTGCGGTCGCCTCCGTCTTTGAAGCCCTGGTAAGAGAAGGGGGACGGAGGTCATGACTCGGCAGCGAGCTTCTCTGAATCTTTGCCGCGGCCTGAGTCGCTGAACCGCCTGCACGACCCTGAAGTGCGTGGGGCTGGGCTGGTCGGTGTCACAGGGGGAAAGTCTGGGTCCAGCACGTGAGCGATACACTCAGTCTCACACTGCGACGGTGGACGGGGGACATTCAGACCCCGGACCCAGGTCCCCTGGCTGCAAACCTCTGCTCTTCTCGGCCCGCGGCCCTCCCTCTTTGCAGGGGTTGGTTGGGGGGGGCGCATGTTAAGGTGAAGCTGAAAGCCCCCCTTTTGCGTTTGTCTCCGTTCACGTGGATGGCGATGTGCAGGTCCTCTCAGAGGAGAAGGTTTTTCTCAACCTGGAGAAGGAAGGCCATTTCCATATCCTCCTGAGGTCTTTTTGTTCACAGCTCGGAAGGCGGATGGTGGCAAGAATTTCTCCTGATTGCACCAATCGGACCGTCTCGTGAGACCAGCCTGTACTTTTTCCATTAGCTTTACAAACTTTCCCCGGCCTCGTTTGCCTAAGATGCCGCTTCAGGGTAGGATCTTTCCATTCAGCAATCTGAGACCTTGCGCTCTGCTCATTGCGGCGACCACCCCCAGCCCCGTGACTTAAAATTCTCCCATCTAAGGGAGGAAACAAAGCACGAGGCCCTGCGCTGGCTCTGAGGCCCTGGGTCAGTGATGGTGCCAGAACCAAAGCTGGCAGCTCTCTGCTCTGGAGAGAAACGGTTGCACGGTTTTGTATTCTCCTGAACTATTATTTTATCACACGGTGGTAATAATGCACTGCAAGTGTTTTAAAATATATGTATTAATACTAAAGTAACACGTGCGGGCTTTGGAGCTAGCGATCTTTGTGCAGCATCTGTAGCGCCTGCCCTGGGCCCTTTGGGCCCTGGCTGCCCTCTCAGGAAGGATCCCCTTGCCTTCATGAAGTCAGCGGGCTGTCATCCCTTCCCCAGAGAATCATAGACAGCCTCAAAGGAGATGAGGACAGTGAAAGCGTTTTGTGGTCACCCGTGTGGCCTTGGGGCCTCCCCTCCCCTCCCGGTGATGCCCAGGGCCCGAGAACACACCAGGAACTGGTGAGTGGGGCCTCAGCTTCCTTTGGAAAATTCCTCCCAAACCATCATTGTGAACATACATTTCACTTCAGTTGACAACTGACAGAAAACTAAATATTGTCCTTTTCTCATCTGATTCCTAACAGCTTTACTGAGATATAGTTTATAGATCATACAATTCATCCACTTGGCGTATACAGTTCAGTGGCTTGTAGTATATTCACAGAGGTCCTTGTGATCAATGCCAGGACATGTCTTCACACTGAAGGAGCCCCGCACCCACCGGCAGTCACTCCCCAAATCCCTCCCCAGCCACAGCCACCAACGTGCTTTCTGTCTCCACGGGTTTGCCAGTTCTGGATGTTTCATGGACGCGGAATCCTACAATACGCGCCCTGTGTGTCCAGCTTCTCTCACTCAGCGGGTTTATAAGATTCCTCCACTTTGTGGTGGGCGTCAGTTCCTCTTCTCTTGTTCTGGCTGAATGATGCTCCATCATGCGGCTAATCACCGTTTATTTATCCATCCATCACTTGATGAACACTTAAGTTGTTTCCACTTTGGGGCTCTTATGAATAATTCTGCTGTGAACATTCTTGCACAAGTTTTTATGTGGACGCTTATCTTCATTCTCTTATACCTGGGGGTGGAGCTGCAGGGTCATTTGGGAACATCAGATGTATCCTTCTGAGGAGCTTCCAGACTGGTTTTTTTTTGTTTGCTTGTTTTTTGTTTTTTAACATCTTTATTGGACTATAATTGCTTTACAATGGCGTGTTAGTTCAGCTTTATAACAAAGTGAATCAGCTATATGTATACATATATCCCCATATCCCCTCCCTCTTGCGTCTCCCTCCCTCCCACCCTCCCTATCCCACCCCTCTAAGTGGTCACAAAGCTGATCTCCCTGTGTTATGCGGCTGCTTCCCACTAGCTATCTATTTTACATTTGGTAGTGTATATATGTCCATGCCACTCTCTCACTTCGTCCCAGCTTACCCTTCCCCCTCCCCGTGTCGTCAAGTCCATACCCTATGTCTGCATCTCTATTCCTGTCCTACCCCTAGGTTCTTCAGAACCTTTTTCTTTTTTTTTAGATTCCATATATGTGTGTTAGCATATGGTATTTGTTTTTCTCTTTCTGACTTACTTCACTCTGTATGACAGACTCTAAGTCCATCCACTTCACTACAAATAACTCAATTTCATTTATTTTTAAGGCTGAGTAATATTCCATTGCATATATGTGCCACATCTTCTTTATCCATTCATCTGTTGATGGACTCTTAGGTTGCTTCCATGTCCTGGCTATTGTAAATAGAGCTCCCAGACTGTTTTTAAACTGGCTGAACCTCATCTACTTAATAATGTAGATTTTCAGTGTATTCTATACGATATTGTGATGTATGTATAAATATAAATATGTTTGTATAAAATGTATCCCTCGTTTTGACTTTTTAATTTTCATATTTATATCCATTTATGCTTTCATCTCTGAAGGCTTACAGGCACATGATTCTGTAACAAGAGCAGATTTATGCATGAACCTTGATACATTTACATCCATTGGTGCTGATAGAGTGTCATAGCGTGGAAGATAAATAATTTGAGCTTTTCCTTAATACTCATCGTGCTTTCTGATTTTTTTAATCTCTCTGCTTTCCTTACAGTGGAATCTAGTTCATAATCCTTTGAGCAATAGTGCCACCTTTTCCTTAAAATACATTTCATAAGTTGAACTGTAAGGCAGTTTGAATGGAGAAGAAGAGGATTTTTCGAAAGACATTGGGACTCTTTAAATATATCCTTCGGAAAATCGAATTCTATTAAAATTTATGTGCCGCCCGGCAAGCTCCTTGAGAGCCAGGGCGAGTAGTCAATCATCTTGTTTCTGTCCTTGGTGCCCAATAAATGTGTGTTAGATGAATGACTCATTTTGCTGGGTAAACATATTTGGGGAGAGCATTTTAACACCAAAAAACATCTCCTAAGAGGGGTTGTTCTGCTGTGGTCCTTACTGATGATGTTGCTCTCCAGGCCTCTGGGTTTCTCTCCGTTTGTGCGGACTCCGCGTACACAGTTCACTAACATTGACCTCTATTTTGTGTCTCTTTGGAAAAATAAATTATAGTGCAAGATGCTAGCAAATTGAATTTCAAAGAATAAGCCTCAGAAATGCTGAATGTCAAAGGTTCACGTGGATACCTTCTATTCTGGTTACACTCAGCAATTGCTAATACAAATATGGGTAGTAAGGCCAGGTTTGTGATCTGTGACTTAGAGGGTCTTGGGATCAACAGTGTTTTCAGTAAAATGGACCCGAGGGGCCTTTCAGCGGAGCCAGAGGGACCCTGGGGGACGCTGTTCTCTGTAAAAATCCAGGTGTGGCTTCAGCTGCCGCTTGGAACCCTCAGCATCCAGGAAACACAGTTTCTTCATCACACAGAGCGCTTAGAGGGTCATAAACTCAACAGCGGGCTCTTTAAATAAGCAGAAAGGACATGTATGGGAAAATAAGGGAGGATCTCCAGCAGGGAAAGAGCCTCACTCGGAGCTGCCAACTGCGTAGTGAAGCCAGTGCCTGCCGGCCCCGCTGTGCAGACACCTCTCGGCTTGACACCCCCGGGCTGAACCCCGGCCACATGACCTTGTAAACGAGGTACCGCCGTTAGTGTGGACTCTACTTTGTGATCCTGGCTCTCACCCAGGTCTGGGGGAAATACATCTCCTCAGAGGCATAGGTCATGTGCCCTTCCCCCGGCCCCAGGGGAGTCTGAGAACGGAACTAGTTCTCAGGACTACGTGTGTAGTCCTGCAGGAGGAGCTCACCTCTGCCCGTCACCGTGGCGAATTCTCTGAACGAACAACAACAAAAGGACTGAGACGTCTGTGAGCCAAACAGATGACAAAGACCATCACCACATAATGGAAAAATAAAACGCCCCAGGTAGGAGCTCCGGAGAACTAACTCGGCTACAGAAAACAGCCATACACTCTGGAGTGTGTTACGTATGTGCTAGATATCTGTTTGAGACATTTCTCTGTGAATTCCCTGTATATGTAGGAGATGGGCACCTACACAGGTAGCATGTATACATGTAATTAGACCAACACAAATGGAGAGAGAAATTGTGATGGAAACTGCAACGTTGCTAAGATGTTAATTCTCCGCAGATTGAGGTATCATTTCAGTGCAACCTCAGTCAAAGCTGATGCAATTCAGAGCAGCCTCACTTTTTAGAGAAACGGACAGGAAGATTCTAAAATGTGTGTGGGGCTTCCCTGGTGGCGCGGTGGCTGAGAGTCCGCCTGCCGATGCGGGGGACGCGGGTTCGTGCCCCGGTCCGGGAGGATCCCACGTGCCGCGGAGCGGCTGGGCCCGTGAGCCGTGGCCGCTGAGCCTGCGCGTCCGGAGCCCGTGCTCCGCAGCGGGAGAGGCCACAGCAGTGAGAGGCCCGCGAACCGCAAAAACAACAACAACAACAACAACTGAAACCAAATCCATGCCAAAGTTCCTGCTTGACACGTGTTCCTCAAAAGATATTATCTCTTTCAACATATACATAGCCAAGAAAGGCATAGTTAAGGGAAGGAATATTACCTACATAGTATTATATATCAGCTTTTCAGCACGACAGAGAAAAGGCAGAGTTCCTTCATTTAGAAACTGAGTCTCTTCTTCCCATACTCTGCCAGAATACATGGTCTGACCAAAAGATGTAGGAGTCTTGATAATCTGCTCATCTTTTAACCCTCGCTAATAAAGATGAACAAATCCTCATCCATGGACTTCAACTAGTCTAATCAGATGGACGCAACAGGTCACTTTTCAGAACCTGTTTTCATATCTAAATTGAGTCACTGCAGACCTAACTTTCAAATATTTGGGCATTTTCCAGAAATCTTTCTGTTATTGATTTCTAGTTTAATTTATTTTGGTCCAAGAACATACTTTGTATGATTTCTATTCTTTCAGAGTCGCTAAGGGTTGTTTTATAATATAGTCTATTTTGACGAATGCCCAATGGGGACTCCCTCGAGGAGAATATGGATGATGCTGTTGTGGGTTGGAGACCATCTGCCCTTAAGACAGAGAGCTGTTGGTGTCAGAATAGACCAGGGTTTCTCAGCCTCAGCACTAGTGAGATTTGGGGCCAGACGACTCTTTTCAGATGACGACTATCTGTGCACGACAGAGTTCAGGTAAGCATCTCTGGCTCTGCCCAGCACCCCCTCCCCCCAAGCTGTGACAACAAAACATCTCCAGGCATTCCCAGTTGTCCCGCGGGAGGTGAAATCTCTCAGGATAAGGAAAACTCAAAAAGACAGAATATGTCAATGTGACAGAAGAGTGAGTCTCCCCATCACAATGGTAAACTTCTGCTCACCAAGAGACTCCAATAAGAAGGGGACAAGGCAGGCCACAAAGTGAAGGAAAATATTTGAAATGCATATCTGACAAAGGATTTGAATACCTAAAGAACTCCCACAAAACAAAACTATAAAGACAAATAACCCGATTAAAAATGGGGGGGAAAAGTTGAAAAGTCACTTCCCAAAAGAAGATGTACAAATAACCAATCATCGCATCATTAGTCACCCAGGAAATGAGGAGTAAACTTTAACGAGACACCACTTCACTTTCAGTACAATGGCTCCGCTTGAGGAGAGTGACAGCCCAGAACGCTGATGAGCGTGTGGGTGAGGGTTACGGAAAAGAAACTGTCAGAATTCATCGAGTCCTGAGTATGAGATCTGCGCATTTCACATGTATCGATTTGTCTCAATTTATAACAATGTAGTGGTGTTTATTTTTCTGTTCCTTGATTTCTATTTTAGAAAAAATTATGTTTTTTTCATGACTTCACCTAGGTTTGTTCCTTTCAAAAAAATCAAACAGTTGAAATGTTTTGTTCAGACAAAATCTGACCCGGAAAAGTGGGGACCCCGTCTGAGCAGCCCCCCTGTCAGCTCCCCCAGGTGTGTCCTAAGACGTTTCTACCAAACTCCCAGACATTGTGCATTAGGAACACCTACGCTCCCGTCTGCGTCCCCGACACCATAACCCTGAGCATACCTCCGTCGTAGCACTGCCAGATGTAAGAAAGCCAAACAGTGAAATTTGAGTTTCAGGTAAACAGTGCATTTTTTTAGTATAAGGATATCCCACTGGGGACACGTTTGGAACATACTGATATTAAGAGTTACTTGCTGTTCCTCTGAACTTCAAACTCAACTGGGTGCCCCGCGTTTTTATCTGGCAGTTATTCCTCCATCGTTGCTGTCTTCCGCGCCTGACACTCTTCCTGGCACCCGCTCGAGGAAATCTGCAGAATTTAGTGGAAAGGTACAAAGGCCTTTGTAGGGGTGCTGGCCAGTAAAATAATACACGTGAGGAACAGAGGAGTAGAATCAGAGCAGCAGGTCCAAACGGTCGAGCGAGGCGCGAGGGGAAAGTGCAGGACGCAAGGGCAGCCTCGGCAGAGTATAGCAATTTCACGGACCCCGGGCTGCAGGCAGCTCCTCCCTGACGAACCCCGGCCACCAGCCACCTCCTCTCCGGATGCGTTTCCAGCCACCTGACGTGAACCATTCCTCCGTGAGCCCCCCCTCCAGCCTTCAAGTCAGATGAAGGAACCTGATTCTGAGCCTGTTTCCTGACCCGTTTCAGAAGCCTGTTTATTTTGTCTAAATATTCAAGCATATCCACGTGGATCTGAATAGCTGAATACAGAGGCCTGGCATGTATTTTGTTACGTGAATTTGTTTTTACAATGATCCGAAGTCACAGAAGAGGTTTGTGAGCCTGTGATCCAGCAGACAACTCTGACACAGTTTGCAGAGGGAAAGGAAGAAGTAGAAAACCAGGAAACCTCTTTTATACGACTCCTTTTCACTCTTACAGCTTTCCAAAGTAGGTCTCCAATCTCATTTATGCATATATGACTGTCTAACGTGGGCATCATTTGAAAGGGAAGAAAACTGGAAAACAATGTTTCATGTTATTTTAGAAAACGTTCTATGGTTTCCTCTTAAGAATTTCTGAGCCACCAGAAAGTCTATACATGAAGATGTATTTCCATGCCTGACGACCGGGATGTCGAAGTAGGAGTTAATCTTAGGAGGGAATAACTGAGGGGCTTAAAGGGAACTTCAAAGCGGTATCAACTCCCGAAGACGGATTTCTGAGGAAGAGCGGAACTCCGTCGTCAGGAATGGAGGGAGAGGGACAGGTCCTGGGGTCCCGGCCCCGCTTCCAGTGGGGTCACGGCAGCCCTGCCCCTCCACCGTCGACTCTCCTCCCCGTCTCAGCTCCTGATTCATCTCCGGGTCTGTGATTTGAGGATCGCTGGCCTTCCTGGGCAGCATTAGAAGACGCCAAGCTATGAAAATGTGTAAAGTTCTGTGAACCCTGATGAGGCACCGTTGGGTGTTTTTAACTGTTTAAAACACTTGGTGATAGAGGACCAGACCTCTTGGGCCTTTCTGCTCCTGGGACTCAGCAGCTGCGACCTTGGGGCTAAAAGCATGAGTTTCGGAGCCAGGCTGCCTGGCCCCGGAGTCTAGCTCCGCGTTCGCCCCGGGGGCACCTGGGCAACGTGCGCCTCGGTCTGCCCGTTCGCACAATGAGGCCCTACCGTGTGGGGTTCCCGCGAGCGCTGAATGGGTTGGAACCGGGCCAGAAGCTTACAGGGATCCAGCATAACAGTGTGTAGCAAGCGTTAGCTGTTGTGAGTCTGTAGATTAGCTTTCCATAGTGGAAGCTCTTCTTTAAGCGGCTACCCTGTGTTGGAATAAGGAGATGGTTGGGAGTTTTTAAAATGTGTTTGAAACGTAGAATCACAAATACATGGAATCGTGTGTGGGTACCACCCAGCCACCACCAAAGGGGCATTTGCTATAGTTCTGAGTCACCCCCCGGGTCATGGCGCCAGGCTCTGGGCTGGAAATCTGGATACAGAGATCAAGAAGACACAGCCCTTCTCTTAAAGATTCTCAGAACTTCCATTTGAGAATGTTGCAACGGTGAAGAGGGGTGTTAATCAGCAGGGAAAGCTCTTCTGTCAGAAGGAAGGAAGATAAAAGTGCTAACAGGTAGAAATCCTAGTGTGAGGTCAGCAATTCAAGGAAACGGAAGGAGAGGGGAACCCAGAAAGGTTTCATTTTCGCAGAAACAAACATGAGGCCGAGAGCCTGAGGGTCCGGGCAGCACACCTCCACACACACCACCGAGGCCGCGATGCTCAGGCTCCTGCAGGTGACCCTGGACTAAACACGGTGCAGGTGAGGCTGACGAGGTCACGTCCAAGCTAGCCTGCGCCCCACGTGGCAGCTGTGGGCACTTGGGTGGTCGCACAGCTGCCTGCTTCCAGCTGCGGGCCCACGGAGGTGCAAAGGGACCCGCGGCCGTGCTGGTGCAGACCCCGGCCCGGAGCAGCGGGGGTGACAAGGAGTTGGGCAGGGGCTCGCACCCTTTACGAGCCAAGGTCAGAGCTGGCTCCACGCTCACTTCTCTCCCATTCCCTTTCCTTTCTTTTCTTTTCTTTGTTTTTTCGTTTTGAGTAGAGAGGAGGAAGGTAGGAGCTGGAATATGTTATACACCTGGTTTTACAACAAAAATTATTATTATTATAATTTATAATATAAATTGTATTCTATTAATATCTAAAAATACATATTATTAATTTTACCCCAAATAATGACTTTATAAGAAATGGGCTTTGCTTAATCAGAACTTTTCATTGAGCCCATTTTTTTCTCTTCTGCCCCATTTCTAAAGAAGTAAGGCACAGAGAAAACAATTTACATCAAGAATTTACTTTGAAAAACAAGGGACCATTCTTCAGCCAAATATGGAGTCAGAATTAGCAACCTCATATTTATACACATTTTTATACACAGGCCTGTGCACTGATCCTATTTAATGTTCCCATTGTGATCTGCAACATGAAAGAAGAAGAAACTCATTATTTGTGTCCACATTATTCCAGTTTGGGGTCAAATAAGAGGAATTCTTACTATATTGTGGAAAGTCTGTCACCAAAACCTGAAAGGAGTTCAGTTAGTCGGAAACGTAAGCTAAGCCGAACCTTCTACATGCCAGACACCCTCAAGGTTTTCCCATACTTTTAACGTTTTGCAAAATAACAAGGAGGGGTACCAGAGGAAATAGATTTTTAAAGCTCTTTGAGAGAAAATGATCATTATGATAACAGCATGGATTAGTTTTTTCAGTCTGCTCTCTGCCGTATTGCATAATCTGCACAGCTTCTCATAAGTTAAAACTGAAGGCAAGCCTTTGATTTTTTTCTTTTATTTTTCTGAGTGTGTAAAGCTGCTAAAAGCTACCATGATTTTTATGAGACTCTCATGGTTTTTTGACCCCAGCTCGCTCCTATGGTGTGTGAGTTACCTGTGCTTTCAGCACTTTTTTATTCTATGTGGAGTGATCCTAATGTCACTACCTGATCATAAAAAGTCAGGTTTCAGGGCTTCCCTGGTGGAGCAGTGGTTGAGGGTCCGCCTGCCGATGCAGGGGACGCGGGTTCGTGCCCCGGTCCGGGAGGATCCCACGTGCCGCGGAGCGGCTGGGCCCGTGAGCCGTGGCCGCTGAGCCTGCGCGTCCGGAGCCTGTGCTCCGCAACGGGCGAGGCCACAACAGTGAGAGGCCTGCGAAAAAAAAAAAGTCAGGTTTCAAAGCAAGTTTGTAAATAGGCTCCCCTATTGCTTTTGAGGAAATCGCATCTGTGCGAGCGTCTGTCAGGAATGTTTACATGAGGCAAAGGTGTCCACCGCAGCACCAAGTGTGGTAGCAGCCTCTGGGCGATGCTCGCACAGCTGCTGCGGCCATGCTCACGGAAGCCTCTTCTCTTCTCTCCGTGTCTTTCCTGTAGCCAGAGCTACCTGCAAGCTGCCAGCGACGGGCCTGCCGGCCACAGCCTGGACCCCTCTGCCAACTACGGCTCCCCGAAATTCCGCTCCCGGAACCAGAGCTACATGCGGGCCGTCAGCACGCTCAGCCAGGCCAGCTGCGTCAGCCAGGTGGGGTCCCTTCTCCCTCGCGCCGCCCCGAGTCAGCCCCTGCCAGGGCCGCAGGCCCGGAGCAGACACACGTTCCAGCCTGGAGTCATCCGGCCCGGCTGCGCCCCGGGAACTTTATAAGATCAATGCAGGGGCAGGGGCTGCATTCGTGGCTCTGTCGTTCTTTCTCGCACCTGCTCTGGGCCGTGGTGGCTGACTAGCTGGCCGTCTCGGCCTCCGTCCCCTCCGCGCTGAGCAGCCTCGTGTCACGCCCCCCACGTGGACGGTCCCACCCCGAGGGGACACACAGGGTCTCCGAGCGCCAGCTGCCCAAGTTCGCTGGTGTTTCCGAGGACAGACACCCTCTCAGCTCCAGGAAGGCCGGCAAGGTCACGCCCCCCCTTATGCTTTGAAGGTGCCAGGTGGCAGGTGTGTCCAAACCTTCCCCTTGGCTTCTCGCTGCTTGAGCGAGACGGAGGCCCCAGGTGGAAGAGGGGGACCTGCCGGGGGGCCTCGCCGCGTCCCTGCAGACCTTCTCCCGCCTCCCCGCTGGACCCGGCCCTCCTCGGCCCTCGCATCCTAGTCGCCACTCCGTACACGCCGGTGCCTGGTTCTCAGCGGTCCTGCGGCCCAGTGCGTGGCTGGCGCGGTGGAATATTTTCAGTCTCGCCCTGGGATCCACAACGCGGCCGTTGTCATGGGAGCGGGCAAGCTCTGGGGACGGCGCAGCTACGCGGCTCCCTGGGCGGGAAGGCGAAACGGTCCCGAGGCCGAGGGCCGGGTCAGGCTCTGAGCGCCTCCTCCTCGCCGTGTTGCCCCAGGGGCGGCCTCTGTGCCGAGGCTCCGCCCGGCCGAGTCTCCTGAGCTCACGGTCCCTAGACGGTCTCGGCGTTTACTTTGTTTCTGCTCATCCACCATTCGGATAGTTCTGACGATGCTCCTTTCTCCCAGGAGCCCGGGAGGCTCAGGGCTGCCGCGGCGGGTGCTTTGTTGCGCATCGGGACGGGTGCCGGGGCGGGGCGGCGGGGGGGGCGGTGTCAGGAGACCCGCACGGGGGCGGGGGGGCGCCCTGCATCCTCGCTCACTGAAGGAAGGACGTTCGCCTTCCTCCGTGTCAGGTCCTGCCATCGTCTCTTATCTCTTTCTCGTCTTTGAAAAGCTGTTTCAGTGTGATCGTAGCTCCTTTCTGTCATGCATCCTTTTCTTTTTTAATTATGGAAAAATATACATAACGTAAAATTTACCATCTTAACCGCTCTTCGGTGTCTAGTTCAGTGGCGTTAAGTACATTCACATTGTTGGACAAACACCACCGTCGTCCGCAGAAATTTCTCGTCCTCCCAAACTGACACTGTCCCCACTAAACACTGACTCTCCTTTCTCCTTCCCCAGCCCCTGCCCCACCGTCTACTTTCTGTCTCTGTGGGTCTGAGTCCTCCAGGGACCTCACCCGAGTGACTCATACAGGATGTGTCCTTCTGTGTCTAGTTTATTTCACTTTCCCCCAGGTCCATCCATATGGTAGCCTGTCTCAGAATTTGCCTCCTCTTTAAGGTTGAATTATATTCCATGGTGTGAATGGACCACATCGTGTTTGTCCATCAACAGACACTTGGGTTGCTTCCCCCTCTTGGCTACTGTGAGTAACACGGCTGTGAACGCGGGTGTACAAGTGTCTGTTCACGTCCCTGCTTTCAGTTCTTGTGCACGTGTACCCAGAAGTGGCATTGCTGCGTCAGACAGGAGTTCTCGTTTTAACCTTCTGAGGAAACTCTGTATGGTTTGTCACAGCGGCTGCCCCATTTTCCACCCCTAGCAGCTGTGCGCACGGTCGCGGGGCCCCCACACCCTCACCGTCATGCTTGCTCTGGAATTGGCATCCATCCTGACGCCCACGGAGCCCGCCCCCAGCTGGATGTCGACCTCTCTGCTACCAACGGGACAGTCACCTTTCTCACCATCTTCCCACTTTTCTCTTCTTTGGTTTCTCGGTGCCCGCATTCTCCAGAAGCACTTTAAAGTGCTTTTCCGCGTGTATAGCTCACAAAAGAAATTGGTTGCTTCAGCCCACGCTGGTTATTTACCGCGCTGGCTTAACGTCCCCCGGGGACATTTCCAGTGGGCCTGAGCTGTGGTCTGAGTTGCCAAGCAAAACACCCACTTTTCCAAATCTCCCTCAAACTAGTGAACAAATCAGCTCTCAGAGAACAGGTCACTTCAGTTCCTGTCTAGACCAGTTTGACATCCTTCTCAACTACTTGTTTGGGTGAAAAAAAAGGTCCCCTTCATTTCTAGAACCTCACTGATCAGTTCTGTAGCCGGTTTCCAGCTACTGGCCGAGTGGTCCTCACGGAAATGTCCATCACTCATGTGTGAAACGCACGTGCAAGCTTGACAGTGTCTCTTCCCGATGGAGAAGCTCCTGGCGCAGGCGGGTCTGCAGAGAGGAGGGGATCCACCGAAATCCCGCGTCCTGGAGCCGGTGGGCGCTATAGCAGCATCGCTCAGTTTCTTGCTCTTTCAGGTCGTCTGACGTGGCTCTGTGACATAAATGACATAAAACAATCTGAGACTTTTGGATATAATTCCACCTAAGGGAAAACTTAGATTGAAAGGAATTTGTACTCTAGAAAATGTCATATTTCAAACCAGTGCGAGTGTTTCAGATGCATTTCCCTCACTAGGCACCCAAGGCAGTCATGGTGGGGTGTCGTCATTTGTCTTTGCCCTGAATTTGTGTGTCTCTTTCCTACGTCAGGCACCCTCAAACCACTCGGGTGATGCAGTCGCCCATTAATTTTTCTCTGGTCTTTTCTGACTGAACAACCTTAAGATTCTCTTTCTTACCCTCGGCTTTGGGCCGGCGGTCCCGCCTTTAAATCCCCCCGCAGCACCTTCCTCCGTGGGCTGTTCTCACTGGGATTTGTCCAGTGAAAGGAAAGGAGCCATTATTCTAGCTCCTGAATAATCTCAGGTAGAAGCAGGGGATTCAGGTAAAGCATCTCAGGTAGAAGCAGGGGAGCCAGGTAAACGCATCTCAGGTAGAAGCCAGGACCCATACCCCAGTCTGCAATTAGAGGTGTGGGCAGAAGGTGTCTTCCCTATTGAAGGGGAAATCTGATTCTTTTACCTGCTTTTACTCTGTGAGCAATTAGAGGAAAAGGATTAATTTGGTGTTTAAAACCATACTTTTTAATTTACCTGTCAACAGAACCGGGGGTGTTCAGGAAGTTGTGGGTGACATTTCAAGCAGTGGAATGAATGACTGTTGGACGTGCTGAGCTGAAACAGTGACCAGGTCGTGGCAGCTGTAAGGACACGGCTGAGAGGAGTGACAGGGTGCTGGGGAGCAGAGGGGGTCGGAGGGCAGAGTCTACCCGCGCAGGGAGACCAGCCCAGGTTTCCGGGCCCCTCCGTGAGCCCCGTCTGTGGCCTCTGCCTGAGCCCTGATTCCACTCACACCTTCCCACGCCCCCCAGAGCCTCAGCCCTCCCGTGTCAGGGTCACGGCAAGCATATCCCCACACACGCTTCCATGTTGACAGGTACGGTGACCCCCGGGGGGTGGGCCCTAAATACAGGAGCAGTGAGGGCGGGGCCGTTCATCCAAGTCCCCTCCAACCGTGGGGCAAACACCAGCCCCCCAGGCCCACCCCCGCCTCTGCCCGCGAACCCTGGGCCTGGGAGCCGCTGCACGTCACCTGCCCAACTGGGGCTTTTCGTTCTTAAGATTCCCATCCCTCCCCCACCCCGTGCTCTTTAACCTTGCCTTAGTGCTCTGTGTCACTTTGTTGGGTTTCCATTTGAAACCTCTAGACTTGGCTCCTGGGAAACACACGCGCGTTACCACCTAGAAACCTCAGAAGGCATGTCCCTCCCGCCATCAACTGCACACACGGAGGCCCGCAGCTCACCCGACGGTCAGGCCCCTGCGTGCACATCTCCTACGACCCCTCCACTAGCCAAAGCCTGATCCTTTCTTTTTAAAATACAGTTGGAACGTTTAGGTTCCCAGGGTGACTCTCTACCTGGAAATTAAATCTCAGGCTTGAAAATAATGACTTTACCTGCGGAACCATCTGGCATCCCAGACTGCAGGAGGGCAACAGCGTCGCCGGAGTTTAGGTGATACCCGTGCTGTGTGTACGCAGCAGCCGCGCCGTCCCGGACACGGGCCTGCGCTGCTCGCCTGGGATGAGGATGTGAGCGCGTTGCCGAGCTGGGCGCTAGCGTCCAGGACGCTGAGCGGAAGCCGAGTGAGCTGAGCTTGAGCCGTTTCCAGGAGTCTCGCGGGTGCGGCCTCCACGCCTGGGGTTGTCTGAGCTGTACACAGCCCAGGACACGAAGGCATCACCTGGAAACGGAGAAAGAGGGAAGACTAATGTTCTGAACAGCGTGCGAAGCTCTTAAGCTCCCCGTCTCTCTTGCACTGGTAGTAACTACCAGCCATCCTTTAAAGTTCTGCCCCGGGGTCCACAGGCTTTCAAGGACATCTTGGGAGTTGGCGGTTTTCCTTAGCGTTTTGTAAGAAATAACACAATCAGCTGTTTCCCAAGCGTAAGGAGTCCCAGTGCTGATTTCAAATTAATTATGCTGAAAATGGAAGACGGTAAGTGAAGGTGGGGGTGACCTGTGCTCTCTTTTCCTTTGCGACGTGGCCGTGATGACCTTGGCTGGGTCTCGCCATCCCCCGGGCTGTCGGTCGTTCCAGATGAGCGAGGCGGACATCAACGGGCAGCTCGAGTCGGTGTGTGAATCCGTCTTCAGCGAGGTGGAGTCTCAGGCCATGGACGCCCTGGACCTCCCGGGAGGCTTCCGCACACGGAGTCACAGTTACCTCCGCGCCATTCAAGCTGGTTACTCCCAAGACGATGAACGTATCCCCATGACGATTCCCTCTGACGTCAGCTCAACCGCCAGACCCACGGCAGGTAAGGGACGCCCTCTGACCTTCCGGGGGCACGTACAGGCGTGTGCCGCCTCTGTCCTGCAGGGAGTGGGTGTAAGTTACCCCCCAAACGTTTGGACACTTCCCAGTTACTCTTGTGACGTGGTCCTGTTTGCAATGGTGTTTTGAAACATTTCTTTCATAGATAACCTTTCTTCTTCTTAGGATGAAATCTGTTGCTTGTCAAGGTACTCTACAATACTCAAGTAGAGTCTTCATAAAGTTTTATATAGGAAATTTGGAAGGTGATCGTGTCCCAAATACCAAGGTTTAACAGATTGCAGGAAAGCCTCAGCTGACGTGCGATGACTCCTAGGGTCCTTCAGCGCGGGTCCAGCCTGAGTCTCTGTGGCCCGGTGAGCAGATCCATAAGCGCGATTCAGTGCCGCAGGGCAAGTCGATTGTTAATGTAAATTCTCTCATCTTCTCGGGGCTGTGCAGGTTCAAGGTCACAGTTTCCTTCAGTTCTTAGGGAAAACCACATCCACCCCTTTGAAAATGTACCACCTAAACTAAATATCACTGCACTATGGTTATTTATACAACACCGTGAATAAGCATGGCCTGGGGACACCCCTAAAACGGCCAGCATCAAAGTCGCCGAGCCACATAGAAAGGCCAAGCCGAGCAGCCCAGGTACAGGCAGCGGTGCGCAGAGTGTGAGGTGTGGACCTGCGGTCGCGCGGGGTGGGGGAACAGGGACAGTTCTGGGAAGGACTGGAGAGAAGCTGGCTCAGGTGTCAGCACGGGGGACCGGAGCGGGGGAGGGCCCGTGTCACCACGCCAGGGACGGGGCTGGCTGCGTCTGAAGCCAAGACAGTGGGCGCGACTTTGGGGCGACCGCGTGTGATTACAAGTTGCAGGCCTCAGGCCGCTGCCGTAAACCTCTGCTGTCCCACGCAGCACCTGTAGCGGGGACGCGAGGCGAACCAGATTCGAACCCGCTCCGTCATCCCTCTAAGACCTTGGGCGGGATAGCTTGTCAGATTCTCGGTTCTCCGTGGTGTCCGAGAGAAGCGGCAGCTCTGAGTAACGGGTTAGGTCAGCCTGAGGATTAGTGAGCAGAGCACTGTGGGCCTCGGTGACCTTTTTATGTTGTCCTGTGGCCCAGGGTGGAGGTGGTGATGCCCTCCGACGGCCGAGCCCGGGGCCTTCCGAAGAAACGCCGGGAGTCACCGCGGGGGCTGTTCCGGAAGCCCGGCCCTGCGGGAGCCACGCGGGGCTGCAGGGGCGGCCGTCGGGGGCTTGCGGGCGGCAGGACTGCACGCCTTGGGGGCCCTGTTGTCCGTGAAGTTGGGGACCGCCCCTCGTAGGGGTGGAAAAACGTGTGGAACGTGAGCAAACTTAGGGAAGTAACGAGGCTTACCGTCCTTGCAGTTTATAAAAACACACTTAAGGGGTAATTACTGATATAGTCACCCATATTCACTCCTACGAGCAAGTGACAATTAAGCGCTCTCCGGGTCTTCAGAAATGCTTTGAAACAATAATTACCTAGTGGGAAATGACTTTATTGTTTATAGCGCTGTCATTCCAGGGAGAATAAAAATAAAACAGGTTTCACAGAGATAATACAAGAACCAGTGCAGAACTCAGACTAAAATTCTAATTTATGTACATATCATTTTGCCAAGTACATTTTTGTATTGTCAACATGTATGCACCAAAAAAACCCCAAAATGCTTCTCTTCAAAGTTTCTCCTGGATCTTGGCCTAGTTATGGAGTCACAGTTTCCTCAGGACTGTGGTAGAGCCAGAGAGCAGGCGTGCCTTCCAGAGTTAGCGAATGGTCTGGGAAATAAGAGAAGAGATGGAAAACCTTAGGAGAAATATCGAGTTGCCTTGAAATAATTGAAATATCAAGTTACAGGTTGCCTTTTTGAAGAAATGTAGGTGCAGATGAATCCTTAATTCCTCCCTTCCCCTGTTTTACTCTAAGCATTGTAAACTGAATATTTATATTTCTTTCCTAAATAGAATTGAGATGGCATGCAACAATAGTCTACTTAATACGACTGTGAAAAATACCAAAGAAATGAGAAACCTCTGTCTGGAAAAACATAGGAAAACAAAAGCCTCCAACTGAGCAGGATGTAATGCCCACTTTCTGTTAAAGCTGAACTTCCAGTTAGAGTCAGAGTCTCCCGTCAGAGAGGCAGAAACAGGGTTTCAAGGATTTTGTGTTAAAATACTGTTTGGAAGATCATATAACATTTAATAGCTATCCTTGGTTGACGTGTGCATATGTATGGAGAGAGAGAGAGATTATTTTGACACAATGAGTTTCTTTTATACTTCTAAAATCAGCTTTTGAAAATAATTCCCCAAAAAAGCTATTTTCAAAGACATTCCCGGTGATTATTTTGAAGAATAAGATGTATTTAAATGTTTCTTTTTGAGCTTGAAACATGAAAGTTGGTGTTCTTTTGTTGTCTCACCTATACGAATGCAAATATGTAATATTAATATTCTAATAATAATTAAATATCAACCATATGCATGAAAGGCTTATTAAGAGCTTTAGAATATGTATTAGGCATTCTATTTTCTTTATATTTTTTTATTTTTTTATTTATTTTTTTTTTTTGTGGTATGCGGGTCTCCCTCTGTTGTGGCCTCTCCCGTTGCGGAGCACAGGCTCCAGACGCGCAGGCTCAGCGGCCATGGCTCACGGGCCCAGCCGCTCCGCGGCATGTGGGATCTTCCTGGACCGAGGCACGAACCCGGTTCCCCTGCATCAGCAGGCGGACTCTCAACCACTGCGCCACCAGGGAAGCCCCTCTTCAATAAATGTTTCTTTTTGAGCTTGAAACATGAAAGTTGGTGTTCTTTTGTTGTCTCACCTATACGAATGCAAATATGTAATATTAATATTCTAATAATAATTAAATATCAACCATATGCATGAAAGGCTTATTAAGAGCTTTAGAATATGTATTAGGCATTCTATTTTCTTTATATTTTTTTATTTTTTTATTTATTTTTTTTTTTTGTGGTATGCGGGTCTCCCTCTGTTGTGGCCTCTCCCGTTGCGGAGCACAGGCTCCAGACGCGCAGGCTCAGCGGCCATGGCTCACGGGCCCAGCCGCTCCGCGGCATGTGGGATCCTCCCAGACCGGGGCGCGAACCCGGTTCCCCTGCATCGGCAGGCGGACGCGCAACCGCTGCGCCACCAGGGAAGCCCCCATATATTTTTTTATTTTTTTATACAGCAGGTTCTTATCAGTTATCTATTTTATACACATCAGTGTATACGTGTCAATCCCAATCTCCCAATTCATCACACCACCACCACCCCGCCACTTTCCCCACTTGGTGTCCATACATTTGTTCTCTACATCTGTGTCTCTATTTCTGCCCTGCAAACCGGTTCATCTTTCCAATTTCTTTCCTTTTATTTCTTTTTGTTCTCTGATTGCCGTGGCTAGGACTTCCAAAACTCATCTCTACAAATGACCCAATTTCGTTCCTTTTTATGGCTGAGTAATATTCCATTGTATATATGTACCACATCTTCTTTATCCATTCGTCTGTCTATGGGCATTTAGGTTGCTTCCATGACCTGGCTATTGCAAATCATGCTGCAATGAACACTGGGGGTGCATGTGTCTTTTTGAATTATGGTTTTCTCAGGGTATATACCCCTTAGTGGGATTGCTGGGTCATATGGTTGCTCTATTTTTCGTTTTTTAAGGAACCTCCAAACTGTTCTCCATAGTGGCTGTATCAATTTACATTCCCACCAACAGTGCAAGAGGGCTCCCTTTTCTCCATACCCTCTCCAACATTTGTTGTTTGTAGATTTTCTGATGCTGGGCATTCTATTTTCAACCTTGCCAGGTTCATGCTGCTAGTAAATGTTTTGCTTGTTTGGGGGGCTTGAGTTCACCTGTTTTTCCCTCAGCCCTTCAAGGCGGTGGTGATTCAGCTGAAACAGACGCTTGCAGTCTAATCTCCAGGGAGCTGAAATAGGACCAGAATCCACTGCTCAGCCCTGGGACCTGCAACCGTGGGCATATCTCCATCCCACTGTTTCTCTTGTTACGAAAAAACCCACTTACTGATTAGGGTCCTCTCGCTAAATGAAGTGGCTTTGAAAACATCTACTTTCATTTCACACATGTTTTCTTTCTCATCTGTGAAGTGATTTATCAGATAGATTTACTTGTCTAAGTATGCATTTCACCTGATTTTCCTAGGGAGAGAAGGTTATTGATATCATGGAGGAAAACTCTATAAAATTAGATTATACTGATTTTTCTCTGGGTCAAAAATTGTCTCAGCATATGTCAGACCTGATTCCAGAAGTCATCACAAGGAAGGGAAAATCCTTACAAAGCACGACAGAGGAAACAGCCATAAACCTCGTTTTATTTGGTTGTTTATGTTTCTATAGTACCTTGTCCCTGAAGCATACATCATGATTTCCAGTTCCCAAGACAGCCTCCATCGTGTGCGGTCTGGCACCTTCCTAAGCTCTGGCCACGTGGCTCCAGCCTGTTCCCCCAGGACGTCCCCTCCAACTCCCACCCGCCTTCCTTCTTCAAGCCAGGACCCTTGGGGATTCCATGGGGCCATCACGATAGCAGGAGTGATCAGTCACTACAAAAAATAACTGTTTAACTTGTGGAGAAGTGAACCAGTCAGATTTAACATTTAACATCCTATGCCCTGAATAATCAGTGATTCAATAAATGAATTCATGCTTGCATAAAGAAACGGATGGATGAATGAATCATTCAGCTGGATTTTAGGATCCTGCAGAGATCCAAGCGCTGTGGGGCCGACCCCTCAGGCCTCCCAGGCAGCCCGACCCTTGCACCTGCGTCACCCTCTTTGCTGCGCACCCGGCCGTGCTCACCTGGAGCTCTGCTTAGCCTTCCAGCTGGTCCCCTAAGTGCCTTCTCACCCACCCTCCACCCAACTTTCTGAAAATTCAGCCTGGTCCAGCACTGCCCACCTGGTACCCCCATGGTTTCGTGGTTTCCGTGAGCCGAGGCGACAGTGTCTGCCGCCAGTGTGTGACCCGGATGACCCGGCCCGGCCCCCAGCTGCCCTCTCACCCCCCTCCCCTGGCACTCACCCCTCCTCACAGTCTCTCACTTCTGGGCTTTGGCATATCCTATTTGCTGAGACCAGAATTTGCTTTTTCGGATTTTTTTTTTTTTTTTTTGCCGAATTCTTAGCTATGCTTGCAGAGTCAACCCAGGAATCATTTCTTCCAGGAAGCCTTCACTGATTTGCTCTTCATCTAATTCCTTTCCTCCTACCCCCCTATCAGATGCGTCCCAACAAAGGTACATATTTATTAAAACAAAAAAAATCCTAATTTTCATTTATGTTTAAAATGTACTGGGAATTCCCTGGCAGTCCAGTGGTTAGGACTCCACGCTTTCACTGCCGAGGGCCCGGGTTCAATCCCTGGTCGGGGAACTAAGATCCCACAAGCCGTGAGCTTGGCCACAAAAAAATAAAAAAATAAATTAAATGTACTTCCCTTTTAAAGATATAGAGATATGAGATGGCAAAACATTTAGGCTACGGTAGCAAATTATATTTACTATTTGCGTATACTTACATCCTCTCATAAATATGTTTAGAAAGCATCAATACTATGGCTTTTATTTTTTACAATATGTTAGTTAAAAAAACATTAAATTAAAACAAGTTATTTAAATTCACAAAATTATAAAATATTCTAAGAACTTTGGAAAGAAAATAATTTTGCTCTCAGGAAGAAAGAAATAGTGTGGCAATGCTTTTCAATCAAATCACTCACTGTCAGGATTTAGTTTTCTTTCCTTGCGATGAGGTAGAAAAGAATTAACATTGGAAATCAGAGGAATGTGTCCATAAAGTGCTGTATGTACACAGAGTTTATTGATTATCTGGACTTAATGATTTTCCATACATGATCTTTAAAACGCACTAAAAAGTATAATGCACTTGTTACTTTTGCAACTTCAGATTTTTCTTCTTTGCTTATCGTTTCCAAGAAACACTTTGACAATTTAATGTGGTGTATTTGGACTTATACAAAATGGCTTCCTGTTAGGTATTTCTATTTTCTGGAGAATTCGCCTTTAAGAAAAATTACCCTTTGAAGCATCGTTCAGAAAGGGAAGAGAAGGAGACTTCCTGAAACCTGTTTGTCTTATGCTATCACTGTCTTTCCCATTCTGTTTGCTAGTGGTTGGTTGATTTTTGCTTTGGACTAGCGGTTGAGGACTAAGGCATTTCCAACTGAGGAACGTTGGAAAATTCTATGTGTGATACCAGTGATGGTTAAGTTTATGTGTCAACTTGCCAGGCTTGGATGTTTAGTCAAACTTTATTCTGGGTGTTTCTGTGAGGGTGTTTCTTTGACAAGTTAACTTTTGAGTGAATAGACTGAGTGAAGCAGATTGCCCTCCCTAATGTGGGTGGGCCATGCCCAATCAGTTGAAGGCCTGAACAGAACAAAAAACTGACCTTCCCCTGAGTAGGAGAGGATTCCCCCTGCCTGACTGTAGGAAATCTGCTTTTTCCTGCCTTAGAACTTGAACTGAAACATCAGCTTTTCCTGGGTCTTGGGCCTGCCAGCCTTCGGACTGGAACTTATCCATCAGCTGTCTCTCCCAGCTGGCTGACTGGCCCCCCAGACCTCCAGTCCTGACAGCCCCCATAGTCACATGAGCCAATTCCTCACAATAAACCTCTTTCTCTATGTATGGATACATTCTCTTGGTCTGTTTCTCTGGACAGACGTGACTAATACAGTATCTCCAAAGAATATTTCTTCAGGTTCTGCATTTTAAATGGTCAGAGTATTTACACAGAGAATTTTCACCAGCAGGCCTTCTCTCTCTCTGGCAAAAACCTGGACTTTAACGAGATGGATCAGAATCTTCTGTCCTTGTGGCTGGGGGGACGGGTGAGGGGAGGGTTCATTAAGATGAAAGGTGTTTTCACAGATGTTGATAAGCTACGTTTGAAAATGATCAATCAGGTAGATCTAAAAGTATGAAAACACCATTCGTTTCAGAAAGCCGGCAGTTACCAACAATCACATGACAGGTTTTAGGCACGTCCAGAGAGCTGGCCTCTAGGACAGTGTGCTCCCTGTGGACATGCGTGGCCCAGCCTCACACCCAAGGCAGCAAATGCTACCTTCTGGGGGCCACACCCTCCCGTGGGGCCCGGGGACATCAGAGAAAAGAAGTCCCACTTGGCGGTTCAGGTGAGTCTCTGAGAGTGTCCCCGCTGCCAGGACTGGGTTGGCACTGGATGGGTGACTCATTAACCAGGGCTGTCAGCGTGCATGAGCCATAGGGCAAGTGAAATTCTGATCTAGGAAGAGAACCGAGGGTGGCAGCCAGAGAAGCCAGTGTCCATCACCATAAAGGAGGGAGTGAGAGGCCCAGCATCAGAAGCAACCAAGAGACAGTCAGCTGGCTGAGGGAGGGCCCAGGACTCAGCAGAAACAGGGCCCGGAGCTCATCCTGACTGCTGGGTTAAGGGCATGTAGTTCCAGGGAGAAGGTTCCCATCCTCCCCTAGCAGGTCTGCAGCTGACGCCCTGCAGGAAACTGTAACAAGGAAGCTGGCAAGTCTCCCCACAGAGGCCACGGGCTCCAGAATTGAGGTCCCCAACCTGGAATCCATGGGCCCCTGGGGGTCCCTAATATATCCAGGAATTCGGGGCCACATGAACTGAGGTGGGATAAAAAGTGGATCTTTATTTTTTCCGACGTCTAACTGTAACTCACAGTGCCCTGGGTTACGGAACACGCTCACGTTAGCAGTGCGTCTGACTCTGAGTGCTGGAGTCAGTTCAGAGTCGCCCTACGATTCCTGCAGGGATCTTGAAACACCGTTTATGCTCATCAGACTTTGAAATTACAGTAGTTATTAGTCCCATTGCCGGATCTCATTATGTACTGCATTAATAGACACGAACATATCACAAACATTTTTAACATTTTGATGATTATATTTTGATGTAATTTTTTAATCCTCTGCATTTTCGTTTTTGAATTTAAAACGTTATCTTGAGAAGGAGGGTGTCAGCTTGACCGAGCTGCTGACGGGTCACAGCCCAGCGGCAGGTATCACAGTAGTATTTCTCTGCTCTGACCAACGAGGCATCCAGCAGCCACAGGGTAAGATATGTGCAGTTTTCAGTATTTGCAGTATTAGGTTTTCTTATAGATAATCGATGTCAGAAATTACTTTAACTTTTACTGTTGACTGTCTTCCTCCACTGCCATGAGAGCAAGCACTTTTAGGAGCCGTTAAACACTGTATCAGAAACTTCTAGAACAGGGGCTGGAGTTTACCACCCACGAGTGTTCAGTTGCCTCAGAGGACACAGTACACGACAGGGGGACAGTATGCAGCCAAAGAGGCCCAGGGTTCCTTTGTCCTCTCACTGCTGCTCACACAGATCACGCCTTCTGATAGCAGCAGCATTTGTGCAAACACCGCGGGGCGAGGAGGCCCGAGGTCTGCTCGGGGTGGGGTCTTTCATGGCGCGCTGGCCACACGGGCACCTGCAGCTACATGACCGGTCTTACCCCAGCAGGCTCTGGTGAAGCCAGCTGGAAATCACAAATGCCACTGTCACTACTAAGCAAGGCTGCTACTCACAGGCTGGCACATCCTGTCCAAGACGGTGCACAAACCCATGGTGCTGGGGCATCGTTGATCTCTAGTTACCGTATTTCCTAGTATCAGCCAAGGTCAGGACCACACTTGGGCGCTTTGGGATTTGCTGCAGCTGAGTTTAGATTTGCCCAGTCTCCTGATCTGTACACCTGGGCTGTACAGGACTCAGTAAATATTTGTTGAATGTAAGAATCGTTGACTTGAGAATTTACAGCGTATAAAATATTTAAATCTATTTACACTAACAGTTTGCACTCACTTAATATTTAAAATTCAGTATTTAAACTCCCCCTCTGCTAAGCCCTTCCCTCAGAACTCTCGTTCAGCTTTTTCTCTCGGATGTTTTTCTTTGGACGGTACCAACTCATAGTACCCACCGACTTCTTTTTCAGATATTCATTGTGATATGTGAGCGGATCACCTACAACTTAGCTGTGCAAGAAATAACACAGTAGTTTATTTTCTTTAAATCAGTTTAATACCAATTCTGAGTGTCCCACCCCTCCTGCCTGATATTCAGCCTTGGTCATTTTGGGGTGAACCCAGGGCATTACAAGGCCAGGACTCCCATGTGGCATCAAGGCACCTGGAGGCCCCCCGTCACGGACACCCGCCGCCCTCAGGTCTCCGTGTCCCTTTCCGCATGGCCTCAGGGTTCTTGGGCCTCCGCTGCATGGCCAGGACTCAGCTTCTCAGAGACCCACAGGTTCTCCTCCTGCCACCATTCTCTGCAGATCTCTGCTCTCTGCCCTCTCCCCGCCAGCCCCTGGGCAGCCTCTGTTGGGTCTAGGTTTTTACCAAAGTCAAGGCGAGGTTAACCTGGAGTTACCTTCCCCCAACAAAATCTTTGCAGAGAGGAACCCCAGAGCTGCTTGCAGTGGGAAGGATTGTGGGAAAAAACATACAAATAGTATCCCGAAGTTTTATCCTGCGATGTAGGTCAAGTGCAGAGGTTTTCCCAGAATGGCAGCAACCCATGCCTGTTAATTACTCCTCAGATGACATCTGAGCACTTCTGGAAAGAGGTCCTTAGTGGCCCAGTAATTGCAAAATCGTTTCAGGTGATCCTTCCAATTTTGATTTTGATTCCCTGAAAAGGTAAGAATTATTCAGGCATATAAACTGAATTTGAGGGGCTTCCCTGGTGGCGCAGTGGTTGCGCGTCCGCCTGCCGATGCGGGGGAACTGGGTTCGCGCC
>NC_041233.1:110216261-110226099 GCF_002837175.3 Physeter macrocephalus
GCCTGTGCTCCGCAACGGGAGAGGCCACAACAGAGGGAGGCCCGCATACCACAAAAAAAAAACTGAATTTGAGGGCACTGCCTCTCTCTAACATTGAGGGTGTCCAAAAGCCAAGTACACATAGCTCAAAGTATTTTTTAAGTGAGGAAAAACTTCCACCACTAACTTCCTTTTGCCTTTACAAAGATACTGGAGCTATTCAAAACTCAGCCTTATAGTTAGTGCTGGCTGGTTATCATTTATTTTCAGTAGAGGTATTAGGCCAAAACAGAATTGGTTTAGGCCAGTTTAACATTCCCAAGTTTGGAGGAGGAGACTGAATGAGGTTGAGATTCATCTTTCAACCCCTTTTCAGAAGCCAAAAAAAGTAGAGTGCTACACACATATACATAGTGGGCTTGGTTTATGGTTTTAGGGATTGGGGTTATATCTGCCTGGATCCTTTCAAACGACAGGTAGGTGGCAGTGAAACATAGTAAGGAAATAGTTCTATAGACCATAGGAAACACATATTCATATGTGTAAAGCATTCCTTTTTAAAATAATTAATTACATTGGATTTATTTCATCCTAACATAGCCACTAAGGTGCAGAGCCATGCTGTGCTTTTTAAAACACAAATAACGGGAGCGCTTTGAAATTCCCAGTGGATTTATCATAAAGAACATTTATACTTCTGTTTATCCGTTTATTACTTTTTGGAAGCCAAGAAGGAGAGGGATAAGGAAGAATGAACCGATGGATCGTATCCGGTGTTACCACGAGTGTAAGACATAAGAAGGAAAAGGTTCGCCAGCTAAGGAACAGTGCTCGTTTCTGGCATGAACAGGTGTAGGTCCGCTGAATTCCTGGAGAAAAACCCATACGGCAAATAGGGGGCAAGGCCACCTTTCCCGTTCTTTAAATTGTCTGTGTGTGCTGTGATCTCTTTCTCTAATGGACAGTTGGTGTTTTCTTTATCGGTTTATGGGTTTATAGCAGGTCTTTCCCGCACTGCCATTTTGATCAGTCACACAGTCAATGGAATCAAATCCACAGATTTTTATTTTGTGTCTAATGTCTCTAAAGTACTAAAGAGATGCTTCATGAAATGAAGGGAAACAGAATTTGAAATAGATTTAGAAGCTCTGGACACATCTGCAAATAGATAATCACCATACTCAAATTTTCTCTGCTAATACTTGGTTGTTAACATTCGATCCCTTCTACTTATTAATGGTGAGTTATTACAAAGTGGGCTATGATTCGTGAAATGCTCAAAGTTGTCTTCTCTTCCGAATATTTACGGCATGAACTTAGATCTTAACTGTGGGACAGAGAAGTCTCCTCCCACACGCTCTTTCCTGAAGACTGAGGCTTAGTTGTCACTGTGAGATAATTTTCTAAAAGGCTTGTACTAGGTGGCAGACGGTGCCAAAAGGAAATGAGTCACTTTGGCACTTGGGGTTATCGAAGGGTCAGGTGCTGTGTGCTTCTCAAAGGATGCTTAGAGTCTACATCTGCATCCCTTGTATGTAGATGACAGGAGCGTGGGGACAGAGTCTCTGAAGCAGAGATACTGGGGAAAGGACAGATACAGGCTCCATTGCTATTGCTCCAAATCTAGGTCTCCATACCCATTTCCGCCAAGAAAATCCCCACTCAGCATAATTCTGGCATCACACGGAAAGTTTCTGGGGAGTAGTGCTAACAAAGAAACCCATTAACTCTCTCAAACCTGCAACCCAAGGTCCAAGTGCTGAAGCTGACAGGATTGACAGGTGTCCTGCGTGGCTGAAACGGGGAACCCGCTAGGTTCCATGTGCCGCGTGTTCAGTGGGCAGACCTGCGGCGGGCAGAAATGAGCGAGACCTGTCACAGCAGCGGGAAGGTCCCCTGGGAGTCCAGCGTCCTCAGCGTCAAGCCCAGAGCGGCTTCCAGCTCAGCCCAGCTCAGCTCTTGATCAGCGACCCCAGCTGCCCTGGTCCTCAGTCAGGTGTCAGCTCCATCGTCAGGGAGGCCCAAAGCCCCAGGGTGCCCAGAGGGTGGAGGCCACAGAGGCAGCTGTGGGCCACCGGACCTCCATCCCTCCCGAGGAGGGTCTGCGTGGCCCTTCGGCTCCTGCCTGCAGTGCTCGCCCACCAGCTGCCTCACACGCAGCCCTGATACCTTTGTTCACTGCGCGAATCCGGAGAACCACCGGGGCAGGTGGAGTCTTCTCCCCACTGAGAGTTAAGTAACGCGGGAAGATGCCTCATTGACTGGGCACCTGCCAGGCTGCAGAAAGGCTTCTGTTTCTAGTCTCAGTCTGGATTTGAACCAAATACGAAAGGTTAGGGAGAAGGAAGATGGATGCTGTCCTGCAGGTGCGGACGCCCACGGCAAGCCCCGCCCACACTCCAGGCGCTCAGAGGCCCTGCCTGTGGCTGGAGATCAGGGAGTTTCTTTTCTGAAGCCCCATTTGAATGATTCCTCTTTTCCCTTCAGTTAAGTTGGCTTTTTTTCTAGTCATACATTCATTAACATGCAGGTGTGGAATTTAGAGATGTTTGTTTCTCTCTCTCTCTCTTTTAAGAAAATAATTCCATGAACCTGGTGCTAACTGAATATTAAACTAGACCCCAGGTTTAGGCAGAAAAGTCAATTGGGTTTTACACACATCGTGGTACTTTTCACAAACAGGTCATGAAGTTGCACTTGGAGTCTGTCACCTAGAGCATACTGTGTGCTTTCATGATGCGTCTGGCTCAGCGGCTCCCCTCCCGGGACAAAAGACCAGGAAAGCCGGGATTTCCTCACTGTTGGGTCCCCAGGGCCTGGAATGTGCTAAACATTGAAGAAATACTTGCTGAGTTTTTAATGAAATCAGTGAACAAACGGGTTAATTAGTAAAGGATGTTTCTCTGAGCTGCCCTCAGGTGGTAGCCCTGTTCGCAGTGCAGGTGGTTTTCACTCTGTGATCGATGTTATGAGTTTAGAGCTGAGAATGAAGCTTTTTATGTAACGTTGGCAGCACACTGCAGTCACCAGCAGACATCCAGGGACGCGTGGATCAGCAAACCAGTCCTTTGTGGGGACTCATTTAGAACCTCTTTGTGCTTCATTACAGACTCTGCGTCATCTGTTTTCTAGCTCCAGGTGTCAGGGCCGGGTTTTCTTTTTAATAAAGAATATCATGGGAGGTGGAGCCCAGGAATGGCAGGCAGCTGGCAGACCGACACGTTGCCAGCAGTTTCTGAAAAGCACAGTAAATGGCCACTTTGGTCCATGTCTCATCTCCTCCCTGTTTTATCTCAAGGCCGGGCTCAGGGATGACTCACTGTGCAGTCTCCATGCCAACCTCTTCTCTCAATGCCCCCTCTCCTGCAGGCCAGGGAGGGACATGATTTCCTGGAGACTGGAGGCTGCAGTGAGCCCTTCACGCTGTTAGAGGCCCCTGGTTTTCAGGGCCCCATTATTAATGGGGAATTCAGAGCAGATATAGTTCCATGGCCAGGACGAAGCAGGAGCTTACAGACACGTTGTGTTTGCACAGTATTTGTCCTTGTGCTGGGTCTGCGAGCTTTGTTAGGGAGTAGGATCCATCCCTTTGCAGAAGGTGAGCGGGGCCTGGAGCCCCATGGCTGGTGACGGCGGTGCCAGAATAGGGCCGGGGTCTCACTGCGTCCAGGCAGAGCCGCTACACCCCATCCCACGCCCCTAGTGGCCACCAGCATCCTGGCCACACGAGCTGTTCGTGCTCAAACTGTTAGTGGTTACTGATTCAAGCAGGCTCAGAAAGGTCACCGGGAAGCCCCCAGCTGGGAGCTCTGATTTATTGGCACAGCTGACTGCTTGATCTCAACACGGCACACACAGAAGATGCCTCTGACGCTTGTCCTGTGTGTCAGGATCGATGACCGTGTATCTGTTTCTACTACAGTCACCTTGAGATTGTGACTACGTTGTCCGTATTAGAGGTTTGGGGGTCTTCCAACCTTCTTATGGAACTTTCCGGGAGAAGTAGACAATATTTAGGATGTATTCATTAGACACTGAACATCAGTAGGTGTAAATAGCTCAGAAGTTATGGGTTAATTTTACCCTTGCAAGTAGCCTCAGCTTTATCATTTTATTTATTTTTTCATTGGAAGGTCGTTTTCTTTCCTTGAGTCAAGAGACAGTAGTGTGGTAACTCTGGATACTTCAACGCCAGTGGGTCACAGCTACATACTCCTTATTTGCCATGAGCAGACATGAAAATTGGTGATTTCACCATCAAACAAAACCCCACCCAAGAATTACCCCCTCCCACATCTTGATGGTAAAAATACAATTCTGGCACAACCTTAATGTAGACTTTATTCACGATTAAACGTCCCAAGTGAAACAAAGAGTAGCCCACATATTGCTTGTGAGGACAAGACAGTGCCATCCACTATTTGATCTGCAAATTCTCCATGAACAGATTGACCCAAGTCACCCAGTTGTGTCCCTGTGATTGGTCTGTCAGCTTTTCCACTGAAACAAATCATTCTTTTCAAAAATGTTTTTCATCTAAGTTTAAAGCCTCCCATTCTCAAAAGACGTGGGACACAGTTGTGTCACACTGGACACTTGATTGGGGCGAGGGGAAGAGACACCCTCTGCTGCCCGTACGTTTTCATCGTTTTGTCTTGTTATCTGATCTCTAGAAGCTCAGTGCTTGCCGTCATTATAATCAATTCCCTGTTGTGTTATCATTTTGTTTACTGACCGGGCCCTTAAACATTCAGAATTCTGTACTTAGAAACTTATCTGATTCTTCACATCCTTAAAAGTTGGCTCATTCTTAGTTTTTCTTCAGAAAATCCAAGTTCTTCTTGTGCAAAGTGAGTTTTAAATATTTAAAATGAAAACAGGAAGTGTCTCAAACCGTGAAACAGCTGTCATCACTTCGTTTTCCTGTCTGCAAGATGCTAGATGCTGGTTAGACTATAATTTCTTGCTAATTAACACATCCGAGGTAGATGTCTGTGCCACCAGCCCATCAATGTTGCCCCAGAACTTGGGGGACCCAGGCAAGTTTTTGTAACTTTAGGGAAACCACTGTGTGCGTGCCAGTGGGATGAGACTTCTGTGTCCTGTTTGATTTACACTTATGTTTTGAGACTAACATTAATTAAAATGTCAAAATAGCTTTAATCTTTTATGTCGAATCTTTGCCTTTGGTTTGGTTTCTCCAATATCCAGACTCTCATTAGACATTCATGGGCTCGATGACTGTAATTCCTTTTATGCTGTTATCTTTGAAGGTCTAATTAAGAGTGCAGTGAATTTAAGTGTTCTATACAAATAGAACGGGATGCCTGACTTTCGAAAAATATTTTATCTTGATTACGTATTTATATGACAGAATGCTAATTTTTAAATTTCCTTTTTGGCTTGCAAATGACTTGCAAGGACTGAATTCAGAAGTGGTGTCCGGAATTCCAGGTGTGGAGGAATAACCAGGCATGCGTTTAAAGTACCGACGTATTCACATTTGAGATGACGCAGAGCCATGTGGACGTAGAGACCGAGCAGCAGTGTATTTCATCCCATTCAAGTTAGTTTACCTCCAATAAAATGTGTTTCTCCAAATTCTCCTTCAATACGTTTGCTAACCCAACACTTTGAAGACCTAAAGGGAAGTCCTTATGATCGATGTCCTCTGCTTTATGTCATCTGTTGAACAGATGGGGGGTGCTCCTACTGGTTCGACTTCGCCTGGAGAAAACCTCTAGACCAGCACCGTCCAGCAATGAGAATGTTCTCTGGCCTCTGGCCAGTACTGTCCCCATTGGCTGTTCGTGACTATTGAGCAGTTGAAATGCAGCTCAAATGCGGAGGAACTGATGTTTAAGTGTAGCTGAGGTGTTTAGATATTTTAGAAGTTTAGGTCATTTAAATTTGGCTCCGGGCTATGCTAGTGGACAAAGCCGTCCGGAGTGCGGCCCTTCTCACACGATCAGGGTAAATCATCTACGAGGTTCTGGGCACAGTTCGCTTGGCCAGCAGGGTCAGCAGCTGCAGCCTCTCCCCATCTGCCCAGCTCACACCCTTCTGACCAGGGCTTTGAGCCATTTCTTCAGAAAGGGTCCCAATGAGATTAACTCAATCCCGCGTATATGTACCGCGTGTATCTGGGAAAGTACGGTTTTCACCTGCCTCTGCCGTGGTTCTCATTCAGCTCTAAGAGGGAAGAGAAACGTGTCCTTTAAGTATCACTACTATTAGTTTGGTACAATTTTCATAGAAATCTCCCTAAAATGTATTATATGCATGGCTCCTTCCGTCTTAAATAGTGTAGTTAACCTTTTCTTGGGGGCACAAAGTCTCATATTGGTATCAACAGACTCAGGAGAGAAGGCTCGTCACAGAGCCGCTGCTTTCCGTCACCCCCATTATTTTCAGGGTGAGTCTCGCCAACTCATCTGATCCCCGAGACATAAGCAGAATGCAGACTAACTCAGGAAATGGATTAAAACACAAGTGCATTTTAATCTCTCTCCCTAGAATCAGGAAGCCACTTGAAAATCTCCAGGGATTTTCACAGCATTAGACACATGGTGAAAGAAATCGATGACAGGCTTTTAAAACCAAAAGAATGTTCCTGCCTGGACTCAATTAAAAAATAAAAATAGAGTAGTCAGGCCTTCAGATACCTAAAGATGTTAAGTAATCATTTCATTTTTTACTTTAAAATTTATATTTGATCACTTTAATTGAAACAAATCTTGGGATGTTTAGAAATCTCTCTGTTGATTCCTCTGCTATTTGAAGCTGTCTACACTTTGGCAGAATTACATTGCTAAGTTAAAGTTAAAATTTTCATTCATATATGTTTGTCTGACCTACATGTAGAAAATGATAGATAATACAGCCTGTAACTAACAATTAGCTCAATCGTTATTACCTAAACTGTTCAACTGAATAATCGAATATTTTTCTTGAATGTGTACAATGTTACCTATAATGGTTTATTTTAATCCGTGGCAGCAAATTAACTTGATCAAACGAGCATTTTTAATTCTTTCTTTACTATATTTCCCAGCTTCTAATTCTAATTCTAAGGAGGCGTTTAAGAATATACAATTTGGGCTTCCCTGGTGGCGCAGTGGTTGAGAGTCCACCTGCCGATTCAGGGGACGCGGGTTCGTGCCCCGGTCCGGGAAGATCCCACATGCTGCGGGGCGGCTGGGCCCGTGAGCCGTGGCCACGGAGCCTGTGCTTCGCAACGGGAGAGGCCGCAACAGTGAGAGGCCTGCGTACCACAAAAAAAAAAAGAATATACAATTCTACTCCATGAGATTGTAAGTACCAACATGTATTTGTCAAAAGAATGGACTTATGAATGAATACATTGATATACTTTATTTTTCAAAAATTCTATCACAGTGTTATTTTACTTATCTAAAGTAGTTCATATACATTAATTTTTATTTACCCAAGACTGACAACTGACACTTAATTTTTAAATTATGAAATTCAAAAGCATCCAGTTGACCAAGAATATAAAAGTGTTGCATTGTCAGCAGTAAACAGCCTCATTCAAAGTCACACGAGGGATCACATCGTGTGCATGTAGGGCCTGAGAGGGTGGCAAAAGGGACATTCAAAATGTGTGTTAAACGCCTGTCTTACGTCTGAAACTACAAATCCCATTTTGACTTCTGTACTAATGTGTACTAATGGATCTGATATCTGGGTGCCTGGAAATTTTTATGTGTGTTTTCTGAATGTGTTTCTTTAACTTGTGTAAATTTACTCTCAAAACATTAGGTAGCGCCTATTTATTTCATTATAAATGTATGTGTTGGATTTTCAATGGAGCCATTTCAAGGGGAATCAAGCGACAAGTGAGAAATACATTCAGGGGCTTAAAACTGTCCCACCCTTGCACATACTTCCCCCATCGAGAAGATGGTGATTGGATCCCAGGGGGTGGGAAGTCTTCACGTGTTCAGCCAGAACGTTCCCTGGGCCACTTAGCTAAACGCCGGCCCACGTGGCTTCAGGGGAGCCCCATGTTCTGGGGGGACGTCACGTGGTCGTCCCCTGGAACTCCACAGCCAGTGGTGCAAACCAGCCGGCAAGGCTGCTGGGACCCGAGTCTACACTGCCTGCCTGAGGACAGCTGCCTCAGAGGATGGCGGGGGATCAGATGCAGGGGTCGCGTCCAAAATACCCCAGGAATTAAAGCAGGCTGAGCCGGGTGGAGGTCAGGGAAAGGAGGAAGAAGTCTCGCTAGTCGGCAGCTGGGGTGGTGTTGGGTGCCGTCCTGCCGCTGACTCGCTGGCCGCGCTCAGGAAAATGTTTAAAGATACTGGAACCTCCGTTTTCTCATCTGGGAAATGGAGGAACAAGTGCCATCAACCGGCAAGGCTGTTGTGCAGCTTCCGTGAGGCTGAAGGATGGAGAGCTCAGATGGCCACAGAGACGCTCTCCCAGTCGTAGCTGTGCCGCTGGGTGCGCTCCTGGCGGGGTGCGCAGTGACTGTTCTTCGCCGAGACTGCGTCTCATAGACACCCCTACGGTGACCTGGTAACAGCCTCCAAAGAGATGAGGTGGTGCCAAGCGCTGGTTGCTCTTGGTGTTTGTCTGTCTATCCACTGGGGGAGGAGCCATGAGCAGCTCTAAGTGACCACCGCTGCAAGGGCCCCCCTTCCCGAGACCACGCTCCGCCCACCCCTGCGTGAGCTTTGTTCCCCATCGTCCTCGCGACGGCAGATAAGTGACTTTGCGGCTGCTTCCCTTTTACAGATGAGCAAACTGAGGCTGAGAGAAGGCAGCTTCTCCCAGATCACACGCACGCTTACATCACTTTATGTCCGAAGCAAGGAAGACTTACTGTAGCTCTCAAAGAACCAGAATGGAAATATGGGAGATTTCCCTTTCTTTTTTAAAAATTTATTTATTTTTTATGGGAGTATAGTTAATTTACAGTGTTGTGTTAGTTTCATGTGTACAGCAAAGTGATTCAGATATATATACATATGTATATTCATTTTCATATGCTTTTCCTTTATAGTTTATTACAAGATATTGACTATAGTTCCCTGTGCTCTGCAGTAGGACTTTGTTGTTTATCTGTTTTATATAGAGTAGTGTGTATCTGCTAATCCCTAACTCCTCATTTATCCCTTCCCCTTTGTTAACCGTTGAGTTTGTTTTCTATGTCTGACTCTGTTTTTGTTTTGTAAATAAGTTCATTGTATCATATTTTAGATTCCATGTATAAGTGGTATCATATGATATTTGTCTTTCTCTGTCTGGCATACTTCACTTAGTATGATAATCTCTAGGTGGCAACATTTCATTGTTTTTTATGGCTGAGTAATATTCCATTGTACGTATGTGCCACATCTTTATCCGTTCATCTCTCGATGGACATTTAGGTGGTTTCCATGTCCTGGCTGTCGTAAATAATGCTGCTCTGAACGTAGGGGTGCATGTATCTTTTCAAATTAGAGCTTTTCTCTTTTCTGGATATATGTCCAGCAGTGGCGTTGCAGGATCGTATGGTAGTTCTATTTTTAGTTTTTAAGGAACCTGCACACTGGCCTCCATAGTGGCTGCACCGATTTACATTCCCACCGACGGTGTAGGAGGGTCCCCTTGCCTCCGCACCCTCTCCAGCCGGTGACTTTGGTGCCCACGGGGAAGGAGCTGCAAACTCCCAGCATCCAGAGTCACAGCATCCACAGCAAGACTTCAGGGTGACGCAGTGTTGTTTTTTTTTAACATCTTTATTGGAGTATAATTGCTTTCCAATGGTGTGTTAGTTTCTGCTGTACAGCAAAGTGAATCAGCTATACGTATACATATATCCCCGTATCTCCTCCCTCTTGCGTCTCCC
>NC_041233.1:110226150-110258475 GCF_002837175.3 Physeter macrocephalus
TCTTGCGTCTCCCTCCCCCCCTCCCTATCCCACCCCTCTCGGTGGTCACAAAGCACCGAGCTGATCTCCCTGTGCTATGCGGCTGCCTCCCACTAGCTATCTGTTTTACGTTTGGTAGTGTCTATATGTCCATGCCACTCTCTCACTTCGTCCCAGCTTACCCTTCCCCCTCCCCGTGTCTCAAGTCCATTCTCTATGTCTGTGACAGCATGTTTTTATAAAACATTGAGCAATTAACGTTCTTGAAGAGGCAGGTTTTCTTTGCTTTGCAGTTTTCTTCTCTTGGAGCAGTTCCCTAGCATGGTGATGGGGCCGGGCTCCCTGACTCCTAGGACCTTGGGTCCTGGTGACCTGGGCCCCATGGGAACGATGCTGGGCTTTCAGCAAGCTCGTTCAGTCCTGGGTGTGCTCTGAGGGGGCCTGGCAGGGCCGCGACGGTAGGTGTGTGAGGGAGGTTAAAAGGCTGCGTTGAGCAGGTCTGGCGGTCCCGAGGCTTTGCAGGCTTTAGAGGACAGGACAGAGGGCGGGACCAGGGCAGGAGGGACCGCAGGGTCGGTGGTGGATGCCTTGTGGTTGACTGAACCCGGATGGACAGAGGTCTCCTTAAACCAAAGTGTTTTAGCCACTAGGACAGCACAGGTGGACAGGTCTGCTGAGGATGTTGAAGGTGCCTTAAGAAGTGGACTTGAGGCACAAGGACCCTGGGGTGTGGATGACGGTCCGGGGAAAGCAGAGGGAACCACTCGCAGCCCCGCGTCCGGGAGGGCCACTTCCTTCGGCTGGCGACACAGCCTCCGGGCTCAGGCTGATTTAGAACAGCAGCTAGTGGTAAGTGCTGGAGGTTGGGAGCCTTTCCTTAAACACCGGAATCTCCCACAATAAAGCCCTGAAGAAAGTCAGCTTTCCACAGTTTTCCTCTAGAGCTTGGTGAGCGTCTTTAAAGAGAGTGCTTTTAGAGGTTTCTCGGGTGTAAACCGTATTCAAAGCCCATTTTTCTAAAAACCGTGTGCCTCCCTGTGTTCCCTGCCCTTCAGCGCCTCTTTCCCATTCATCCTTTCGAAAATGTGTGCATTTCATAAATTTTCATGCGAAGTCGTTTTGCCTTAAAACTCAGATCATCCTGACGTGGCCAACTCATTTTGTTTTATTTGCCTATGTTCATCTGGGATGACATGTGAGGCTTTATTTCTTGGGAAAGTCCATTCACGCAGATTTAAAAGTCACTGGCGCAGGGGGTCAGGGTCAGGAATGCTGGCCGAAGTCCTCACAAACAGGAGAGGAAATGGTGCACTTACACACCGCGCAGGATGGTGATCCCCGGGCCGCGTCGGGAGGCCCTTAGGAAACAGCTGCTCCGTCTGTCCTCACGGACGAGGCTCGGCCCTCCCAGGCCGTCCCCCTGGGCACGTCCGGTCCCCGAGCCAACAGCCCCCGACGCCGGCACCCTGCGTGGGTGTGCGTGCTTTGCGTGGTGATGGGGGTGCCCGGGTCCCTCTCGGAAACACTTCTGCCAGTCCTTCCTTCCAGGGAAGGAAACACGACCAGCACCTGTGGAAAACCCATCCCTTCAGAGCGGATGTGATATATTCCTGCTCTGAAAACTGCTAACACCCAGAGCCCAGCAAATATATCTGATGAATTTTGGGTGCCTTCTAAGAGGCATTTAATATCATTTCATGTCGAATTGCACTTATTTTCTTTGGGGGGTTTACTGTCAGCGGCGTGTGTAGAACTCCAATGTGTGCAGGGCTCAGAGGAGGCGACGTGGCGGTTATGAACCGGGTAGACGTGGAGGCCCGGGTCCCTTCTCAATCGGCTCCTACGGTTTGTACCCAGGGAGCGTGTACTTATGGGGAGCAAAGAGCTTTCTGATACTGTGTGTTTTTCTCCATGATTAAAAGAATACCTAGTCATGGGCTTCCCTGGTGGCGCAGCGGTTGGGAGTCCGCCTGCCGATGCAGGGGACGCGGGTTCGCGCCCCGGTCCGGGAAGATCCCACGTGCCGTGGAGCGGCTGGGCCCGTGAGCCGTGGCCGCTGCGCCTGCGCGTCCGGAGCCTGTGCTCCGCAACGGGAGAGGCCACAACGGTGAGAGGCCCGCGTACCGCAAAAAAAAAAAAAAAAAAAAAAAAGGATACCTATTCATTAGAAGCGTTGGTAGGATATACAGAGAACTGTCGCCACACCGTCACTGAATGATGGCCGTGGTTAGAATGTACTTCTCATCTTTCTTCATTCACAGGTTTTCTTTACAATATATTCCGTCTTAGACTGGATAGAATTGAGTAGGCCCCGCTTTTTTAACTTGGAGTTATAAAATGAGCATTTCGCCTGCTACCGTGACCCGTGTGAAGACGATGGTGTGGCTGCCTTCTGTCCTGCTGAGTCAGACGTTACTTATTCTGCTGGATTTGGGGGTGTTTTTATAGTTTTTCGCTGTTATACACACATCGCTGTCGACTCTGTCTGAGCGTAAAGCGTTTTCCCCACGCTCTGCCTTATTTTCCTAGGCTAGACGTCGGGGAGAGACCTGCCCGGTGGCCATGGGAGGGCTCGGGTCGTGGACCAGATTCCCTGCGGGCGGCGGGGACCCGGCCCCGCTGACGGGCCTCTGTCTCTCTTCCAGCCGTGTCCTACACCAACTACAAAAAGACGCCGCCGCCCGTACCCCCCCGCGCCACCTCCAAGCCTCTGATCTCGGTGACAGCGCAGAGCAGCACCGAGTCCACGCAGGACGCCTACCAGGACAGCCGCGCCCAGAGGATGGCCCCGTGGCCCCAGGACGGCCGCGGCCTCTACAACTCCACGGACAGTCTGGACAGCAACAAGGCCATGAGCCTGGCGCTGGAGACGGCCGCGGCCCAGCGCCATGCCGCCGAGGGCCAGGGCGGCTCGGCGCGGACCAGTGACAAGGCCACCCTCGTGTCCAAGGCCGAGGGCTTCCTCCAGAGCCGGCACTCCTCCGTCGGGGTCCAGGTACCTCCCGCGTGCCCCCCACGGTGACACAGACCGAGCGCTGCCGGCTGCGGCCCGGGCCCTCGCAGGGACCCCGTGGGGACCGGAGGCTCCAGAGCCCGGGCCGGGCCTTCAGGGGAGGCCGGCCTGTGGGTGCAGCGGGCGGGGTGCCGCGGCCAGGCCCACCCGCCACCCGGAGGGGCCCCCCCAGGCATTTCCAGGGGCTGCCAGCTGCTTGGAGAGTATGGAAATAGGTTATTCTGACGCTTAAGAAGGAGGTTTTGTGGTTGAAACCTGATTTTTAGCCTTGTGGCCAAACAGTAGAGCGGGGAGGAAGGGCTTTGGGACCAAAGGTGAAGGACAGGGAAGGGCTGCTTGTACGAAAGAGGGGCTCCCAGCCACTCGAGGTGGCCCCGGAAGGCCCCGCGCCGACCCCAGGACGCTGGTGGGTTAGCTCCGGTCACTGTGTTCTGAGCACCGAGGGCCGAGCCGCCTCCGCTCAGGCCGCAGAGGCCGCCCCCGCGCCAGCTCCCACCACCGCGTCCACTCGAGCGCAGGGGCGGGGAAGGCGCCCGGCTAGGAACAGCACCATCCCGCTCCTGCCCCAGGACGGGCCTCGCACGCACCACGTTTCCCAAGAGTTCTGCCGTGACCCCCTGCAAGAGGTGGTGTCGGCCCGCCAGGCAGGTTCCCCGTGGCGTCCTCGGCGAGCACGGGCGCCTCCACCAGCCCGGGTCCAGCCGAGGGCTTCCCTGGCGCCAGGGAGGAGGGCCTGCGAGCTCAGCAGGTGTGAGAGGGGAGCCGTGTCCCGGGCGTCGGGGGCCGGGGGACGCAGGCTGGGGAGACTGCCCGCTGGTCTGGGTCCGCTGAACCCGGTCTCCACACTGTGGCTTCGTTGTTTTGTTTAGGATTCTGAATTCCCAGAGCATCAGCCATACCCAAGGTCAGATGTAAGTACCAAAATATACTCCAAAGCCAAGTACGCATGAATTTTATTTTTTCTCCCTCTTTGGATTATTCATACAACTGCTCATGTCACCTCTCTGTCCTGATTCTATATGCCAGGCTCTATGCTAGGTGCTCCCATAGTACTGCAGGGAACCCTTGCACCCCCTGATGACACAGAGCCAGCCCCACTCTGGTGAGGACGAAACGGGGGCTCAAACGGGCAGGCGACTCGCTGCGGCCGAGGCCTGGCCGGGCGGGGGGTGCTGGTACGGGGGCAGCTGGCGTTCACTCGGGGGCTGCTCTGCCGTCAGACTCACGTCTCCAGACGAGGCTTGTGAGGCCCCCGAGCTCAGGAGTCCGAGGTCACCTTCCTGGGCGCGTGTGCCCGCCCGCCCCCTCCCACAGGTGCACTGCCCACCCAACCACAAACAAGGCTGGAGGGTCGACTTCCAAACACGAGGAGTTGCCAGCTTACCCGAAAATAGCGGGAACTTCCCAGGTAATTCAGATAATTTCAGGTAATTCCAGAGCCCATAAAGCGAGTTTATCCGGCCACCACTTCCTGCCTGCGAGTCACCCCAGGAGCCCCCCCACCCGTGCCCCATTCTGCTTCTGGCCACCGTGCCTGTCCCCAGGAGGTCCCCCGCTCTGCCCGGGCCACCCTCCCTGCCAGCCTCGCCGGACCCGCCCCCAGCTGCACATCGCGTGCCGGCCGGACGCACCTGCCGCCTCTTGGTACCCAGCGCCTAGCACAGCGCCTGGCACATAGCGAGCTCTCGGTCAGTGTCGGTGGGCGAGTGTGGGCGAGCGTGCGAATGCAGGGGTTCCACTCTCCTCCTGGCGGCATGTCACAGCACGATGCGAGCTTGTCACCTCGCGGTGGCCAAGGGAAGTGAGCTGGAAGCCAAAGAAGATGTCGTTCAAGAAACTCGAGTGTCAGGATAAACGGGAGACAGATGGGTGTGGGGCGCCAGCTCGAGGGCACCTGGGAGAAGAGGGACGAAGTGAAGACCCAGCCGATGGAAGGACCACCCCTAGACGCCTAGAAAGCTCTAGAAGAATGCTCGAGGGCGTCAGGTGGTCAGGGCACCAAGTAGAGGTGACGCTAAGGGCGAAGAAGGGGGCTGGCTTGGGGCCACGTGTGGGTCTGCTGAGTCTGCGCCCCAGCCCTGCCCCGAGCTGCCCTCGTCCTCACAGTAACCCCACAGGCCAGCTGGAGCCACATCCCCGTCAGGGACGGGGAACCCGAGGCTGGGGGTGAGTGACTTGCCTACAGGTTGACAGCCACAGGGGGAGGGTGGGACCCCGGGACCCCAGCCTGCAGTCTCCTGCCGCACACGGAAGGGGAAGAAATGAGGGTCCTGCGGTGACCCCCCCGGGAGCCTGCTGTGGTTCTCACCCCACGACCCCGCGTGGAGGACGGCAACGCCCCCGGCCCCATCACGCCGTCCTCAGCTTGCAGAGCAGGGTGGCTGGTGTTCTGTGTGCCCATCCAGCGCTGGGGGGACGGGTTCCCGCCTGGCCTCCCAGAACCAGGACCTGACGGGTTCCCAGAACCACAGCTGTCGGGGAAACTTAGACAGCGCAGAGTCTTCTCATTCTACAGACACTGTCCTTCCCGCCAAGCAGAGTGCGCCCTCCTGCCTGCACCTTCCCTGGAGCCCGGGCCCAGGCTGAGCACTGATGTGCCGGGTCCTCGGGGGCTCGGCTCAGGGCTCCTCCCGTGACACCCTGCCCCAGGCCCTGCATGTGTGCGCTACACCTGGGTCCCTCCTGGTGACATATCCCAGCCAGCACACCTGGAGCCACACCTGGCCCTACCTCACTTTTCCTCACGATGGTGGTGACATTTAGCTATTTTCTTTGTGCTCATTTTTGTTTTTATCTGTGATTTGTCTGTTATTGCACTTTCTACTTGTGTGTGTGTGTGTGTGTGTGCGTGCGTATGAAACTGTAGAACGTGTTTACCGTTCCCGGACCCTGTGATGTGGTTTAATGTCAGGGATCCTTCAATCCCGTCTCCCTCAGTCACCCCATCTCTAAAATGGGAGCGATTCCCACTCCGCGGTGTCACCAGCTGGTTACTGGGTTTAAACGTCCTCTCGGAGGCGACGCTGATTTACCCTGACCCAGGACGCCCTCGGAGTCCCAGCCGTTTCACGTTTCCAGCAAGCCTTCCCTCCCCACCCCAGCTCCCTAACTGCTTCTGCTGGGGCTGCGAGCATCTCACGGAGCAGGGCTGGCCAATCATATTTAACTGTTGGACTTGTAATAGGTCCCTGAGGGAGCTGCGGGGACTTTGTTTGGGAAGCAACGTACCCGCTTGGCTGTGTGTGAAGTTTTGAAGGCAGAGCCTAAAACGAGCTCAGTTTAGAGCAAAAACTTGAGATCGGAGCTCCAGCAAATATCCTGGTAACAGCTGGCTTCTCTCTGGTGCCTCCAACTACGGGCCATCAGCCTTCACCTCCCGAAAATGCGGGCCACGCACACACATGCACAGTCACACGTGTGCGCTCACGTGCACACGCATGCGCTGCACACATGCACACGTGCGTGCGGGCATGTACACGCACACGCGTGTGCGCTCACACACACACCGGCCGCACCGAACCCCTTGCTCCCTAACTGGCCTGTACGGGACCGTCCTCCTTCCCACTGTTGCACCTGCGGCCCGAGGCCCAGCGTCCGTCCCTCCGCTGAGGCCCGGGGAGAGAGAGGCGGGGGCTTCCGGATCCCGGCGCCCACCACTCGCTGCAGCGATGGGGTGGTCCTTTCTCCTTTCATCAGTGAGCACCTCCCCTACAGCGTTTGCGTCACAGAGAGTTCGCTTAAAATACAGGGATTTCGCTGACTTCATCTTTCTTCTCAATGCCTGGAACACCGCGGACCTTGTAAAAAAAAAAAATGAATGTACGCATATATGTCTCAAAACCTTTACAATCCTTTTACCCTCCTAGGCAGAATTTTCTCTCGGGAAGAGATTCCTTTGATTTCCTTTCCACTGTGCGAAACAGTAATTCCTTTTCTTGGTCCCAAATTTACTTTTTTTCCCCATCTACATAAAGCTGTCCCAGGATTTCTGAAATGATAAATATTGAGCTCATCCTGGCCTTGTACCACCGGATCCTATCCCCCTTCACCTTTACCTTCTGAAAAGTAGAGCTATCTTCATGTTTTCTTACAAAGGTTTCATACGACAAACACTGTAAAATCTAAAAAAGTCATTAAATATAAACTCCTTGGATTTAATACCTTATCGTTAACATAGCTGGTGATCTTAAAAGCGGGGCTGAGAGGGCAGAGCATTAGATGTGCTGTGGAGAAGCTGACCTGAATCTGGCTCCACCCAAAGAGTCTTCCATCAGTCAGACCAGGTGCCCAGCGCTTCCCTCGCTTTTGAGAGTAGGAAGACGAGACTCCACTGAATTTAAGAGATTTACCCAAGTCCCACACGGCCCGCAGGTGGCAGGATTTGACCGCCTCCAAAGCTCCTTTTCCTCATTCACTGTAAAAATAAGAGAATTATAAGAGAAAACGCACACACTAGAGAGAGGAAGAAAAAAGCATTTTGTGATATCTTGGTCGTATTTTTTAGGCACTTTATGGCATGTTTGTGTAGCTGTGAAGATGTGTATGTTGTATGTGTGCACACACGTCTTGTGGTCTGACCGCTCACGCCACCTGCTAGTCTACCTTTCTTAGTGGACATTGTATCGTAAGCATCTTTCGTGGTGTCATCCTTAAACCATCATTTTCATAGCTGCACAGCTATTCTGTGTCATGAGAAATGAAAACTTACCATATGTTACCATTATCCTACTTTCCCAGCCTCCTATTGTCCCCACGTGTCACCTTATAAATTGTTAGAATTCGAGGTAACTTCTTTAGACCAGAATCCTAAGACTGGAAAAAGTAAGGCAAATACTTGGAACATTTTTATGATTAAAAGCTAATGCTCTTTCCATTACAAATACCTCTCTAAAACTATACGCATGAAGCAATTTCACCCATATTATGTATCTATCAAATTCGACAACACCTACCAAAACTGTAAAATGGGATACCTTTGCCTCAGCTACCACGTGGGCTGTGAGTATAGTCACCAAAGTACGCGCACGTGCAGACGTGTATTTATAGCGGCGTCATGGACAACGTCAGAAAACTAGTAATAACCAAATTATCCCTCCTTTGAAGACTGATTCAATAAATCAGGTTATAGCCATAGAATGGAATAGCAGTTAAAGCACAAGGCAGCTCCTTTTGCACTGACATGGGGTAACATTTTTAATATATTGACTTTTATTGCAATCTTTTGGTGTAAAACAATAACGACAGTCTCCCCACCCAGCAAGGTAACATTTATGTGAGCCATGACCCACTTGAAACTCAAAAGACGTGATGATTAACGGCAAGGTTAGGAATTTTATTCAAGCACGTTCCCCCCCTGCAGTCAACCTATTTCCTCTTCCAGCCGCCAAAATACGCAACACAAATGAGAGACGACTTCTGTGCATGTTTTCAGAATTACACCAATAAACAGTGGGGAGCCCCCGACTGCTGTCCCCAGCTCCGCAGCCCACCGGGAGCTGCAGGGTCTCCGTGTGGCCGTGTTGATTCTGGCCACAGCGGATCAGTGCAGAGCATGGCTCTGCCCCCGACAAGCTGTGCACCCCTGGGCAAGTTACTCACCTTCTCTGATTCTTCAGTGTTCGATGTGGCTGGAAACGACACAGGGTATCATGTGCACCAGGTGCAGTAACACTTGTCTGCTCTTGGCATGGTACCCAGTGCGGGGTCAGCAGAAAACAAACGCCAGCTCGCTCTTAGTACCACGACTTCTACTCACCCCAAAGTGAGTCAGCCCCCAGTGACAAAGGCTTAGCCGAGGGACATCCCAAGTTACAGGCACGAGTACACCTTTTCTCTCATAACTCACAGGAGAGCGTCCTGATCATTCGTTTAGTGGTTTGTATCTTACCCTTGCAGCGATCGTGAATATTTTTAAGAAAAGATGTGTTTGACAGTTTAGTTATGACATTTGTGGATTGGGGTCAAAAGTCCTTTTGAGACAGTAGGCAATATTCTTTGTGAAAACGAAAAGGGACAGTGTAGTAGCTGCGATAATATTTGACTAAACTAACCTTTGGTTTTGCAGACTTTTCATACTGAGAGTTTGCGGGGCAGGTGGAGGGTTGTTTGTTTATTTGTTTGTTTGTTTTTTTAGAACACCTGCGCTACTAGAATTCTCTCATGAGTTAACTTTACACCAGTGATGATCATAAATGCTTCTTTGGGTTTGGGGAGACTTTTTGGCAAACGCAGCCGCCATAAGGATTGTGTGTAGAATGCACGATTTCTGTTCTGTTCTGACATCACCCTGCTCTGGGCACAGTCGTTAGCAAAAGAGAGACAGCTCTGTGTAGGCGCAGATGGAGAGGTTGCCTCGGTGTCCTGGTAAATGCTTAATTTCCTTCCGTGTGTTCTTGTATGTGGATGCAGCCATCAGCACGGTCCTATTAAATCGCTTGTGTGTTTTGTTAGCTCTATCTGGTTCATGCTGTACCTGTAGGGTGTGACAAGAGCTTTTAAGTCCTCTCATAAGGCAATCTAACAAAGCCTATTTTTCGCCCGAGCTAAACAAAGCAATTTTATTTGCATACATTTAAAAGACTGAGGTGCCAGTGTTGAGTTCAAGTGGTGACGCAGAATTTGACGAAACACAGTAGCAACTTACTTACACCAATATGAGTGCATTTCCCTCTCTGTCATTTTCCTGGGTCAAGTGCATCTCTGCATTAATTAAACAAATACAAAATTAATTACCGCAAATGAATACACACACACAAATAGTCCCTGGCCCAGGTCCCATGTCTCGGTTCTAAAATAAGGTGTTCTGTGTTGAATTAGGTGGAAACAGCTACCGACTCTGACACGGAGAGCCGGGGCCTGCGGGAGTACCAGTCTGTTGGCGTGCAGGTGGAGGACGAGAAGAGGTAACCAGTCCCCCAGATACCCGCCATCTCCCAAGCGGGGCTCTGGGTTTGTAACCTGACTGCAAGTGTCTAGACCACACTGACCATCAATAATTCAGGCCATCTGACCATCAGTAATTCAGGCCAGGAAACAGGGTCATATCTTTATACTTTTCAACGTATATCATTCAAGTGTGAATTAACATCGTCCTGTGCCTCGTTTCTGCAAGCGGCAGGGGACTCGCTTTTTCTAAAGTAATTTACCACCTACGAAAGCAGAGGGGCTGGCAGCTCTGAATGTTAGAGTCCTTTATCCAAAGGGAAAAAACAGGCTGAGGGTGAAACAAACACAGGTTTTCTCACCTTATAATGTTAAAAGTAAAAGGAAAGACAGAGAGAGAGGGAGGGAGATTGAAAGAAGTTTAAGACCTTAGCTGTGCTGGGATTGTGACACTTCACAGGAACCCCTCAAACTGTCAGACACAGAGAAGTCCATTACAGGAGTGTTGTTTTTGTAACAAACACAGGGTGACTATTTTATTTTGTATTTAAAATAGCATATCTTGTAAATTTCATAAGAACAAATTTTGATGAACGCATTGCATCGTGAAGCCCCGGTGTTTCGCTCACGGTGGAGGGCTTTAGGACCAACCTGCAAAGATTTTGACGGCCAAGGAATTCAGAACACAGACTGATGGCTTCCCCAGGACGCCGAGCTCTCAGAACCCGCACGTCGTCTGTACCCGGGGACCTGGGCTGGCTGTCTCCGTCCCCCGCGGTGGCTTGTTCTCAGCTCCTTCGCCTCCAGGGCAGGAGATGGTGGCAGGTCCATTAACCAGCTGTACTCACAGCTGTGTGCCATCTGGGGGGCCAGTTGGTGAGGAGCCAAAACATGTAGCATGGGCAAAGTTTGGATGTGCAGACACACGTGCGCACATGCACACGCGCGCGCACACATGCGCGCATATACACGCACGCACATACACGCGCACGTGCACACACATGCACGCGCACGTGCGCACATACACACATGCACACCCAGAGTTCTCACCAGCAAAATCTGCACTCCTGTTATAAGCTCACTTCTGCCAGTCATTTCAGTAACTGGCTGTGTGGAATGACTGACATTTAAATACATAACGATGAAAATGTTTTTTAAACACCTGCTGAAGTCAGAATTTGGATTCATTGTTTTGCATAAAAGACAAAATCGGGATGATATTACATTATTCAGATAGGAGAAGAAACTCATGTCCTGAGCTGTGATAGGAGCAGCCACCAAAACTCAGTAGGACACAGATGTTATTACTTAAAAGAATGGTAGACATAAAAGAAGCAGCAGGGCTTCGTTTTACGTGTATGCCACAAACAGAAGAGAGTAAACGTGTGGCGTCTTTCTGAAAGGCCAGTGACCACTCCAAGATGGTGGTTTCACGGGATACATCGAGCCTCCTGGTGGCGTGCAATAAACTTAAGTCTTAAGGGAGCATTGTTTAGCCGTTGAAACTTAGGTAGCAGGTAGAGGTGCATTGTTTGCAAAGCCAAATGGTGCTCTGCCATAGGTGAAGCACCAGAGTGCTTGTAATAGAGCTGAAAACACTCGTCTTCTCCGCGAGGTGCCGGCGCGTGGCCCAGGCGCGCTCCTGACGAGGGCATCTAGGTCTGGCTGCACGAGGTCACCTCGCAAAGGCCCCACTTGTCCCCCTTGCCTCCCTTGCAGATGCGGACGCTTTAAGCGTTCCAACAGCGTGACGGCCGCGGTGCAGGCGGACCTGGAGCTGGAGGGCTTCCCGGGACATGTCGCCACGGAGGACAAGGGCCTGCAGTTCGGGTCCTCCTTCCAGAGGCACTCGGAGCCCAGCACCCCGACCCAGTACGGGGCGGTGCGGACCGTCCGGACCCAGGGGCTCTTCAGCTACCGAGAGGACTATCGGACCCCCGTGGACACTGCCGACCTGCCCCCTCCCGACCCCTGGCTGGAGCCGTCCATGGACACGGTGGATGGCGGCCGCGTGTCTCCGTGCCACCGGGACGGCGCTTGGTTTCTGAAGCTGCTACACAGCGAGACGAAGAGGATGGAAGGCTGGTGCAAAGAGATGGAGAGGGAAGCAGAGGAGAACGACCTCGCGGAAGAAAGTAAGGGCCCAGGTCTCCTCTGAGGCTTGCAGACGCGCGCGATGTTGCTGTCACACACGCGGCAGCACCCCCCGGGAAAGTCCCTGGGCCCCTGAGTAAATTTACGTGAGCTTAAGACACAAGTAAATGAGCAGAAAAGCAATCGCTAAAATAGTAAAGGGCATCCTTTGTTCTGTTTTGTTTGTTGCATGACAGGACGGCTGTGCTCACAGGGCTGTAGTTTATCTCACGTCCCACGTGCCGGTTCTCTTGAATTCTGGCAGTGACTTGATATGGCGCAGTTCAGCCGTTTTCTAGAATCACGGCTATCCCGTGTTTATAAGAAATTGCTTTGGCTTTATGCCAAAGGAACGTTGGCTATGGTAGGCGAGTAACCAGCCAGCTGGCGATGGCGGCTCCGGGTTCCCCGTCCCCGGGCAGGTGGGGATCTAAGCTCCCCGACCTCGTGTGGGCAGAGGGCAGATCTGCTCCCAGCCCTTTACGCAGGGTGGGTCCCCGGCTCTTGCGCACAGAGGCACCAGCCTCCCCTTTCCCTGAAGAAACTTATCATCAGGATTGTCCAGAAGCAGCATCCTTTATGAGTTGCTGTGTTGATTTCGAAACAGATACCTCCTGACTTTGTTTACAAGACCAAGAATACCACAAGAATGATTGCAATGGACACACAACTAACACCTGTCTTTAGCAAAGAGTTTCACAGAGGCGTTTCTGAACGTCTTAACTCGACAAAGCATGCTCTTTTTAATTTTTTCTTTTTCCATGAAGTCCTTTGTACAATTGCTAGATCGCTATAGATCCTGAAGTTCAAAAGCACACCTGACGTCCTTGGGAATGTCACCCTGACATTGCATGTCCAGAAATCTGCTGTAGGAGAATATGTCAGTAATCCTGGCAGTGGAGGCACAGGGATGAAAGCATCAGGGCCGTAACTTAGAGACACAGTGGCCCTGGCCACTGAGGAGTGCAAGAAAATGGTTGGTGTTTTGATCCTGAGTTGTTAAAATGTACATTGTTAACTTAGGAAGAAAGTGGGAGAGTGCTTTCAAATCCCCTATTCTCTTCTCCCACATTCCTCTCCCAGTCACCACACCCCACACCTCCTTCACCGGAGTGGGTACTAGACGCTGAGGGTTTTGGAGGAAGTGTAGCCGGTGCCCCGGCCATGCGGCATCGCTGCACGTAGCGTTTGTCCACAAAAACGCATGTGTCACCTGTCACTCATTTTCCGCAGCTTTTCTTCACTTGTCAGTATGTGGTTCAACGGGGCGCAACCGTTTGAATTGTATCAGGGATTTATCCTCTTTATCCCGAGTTGACCCGGGATTTGAAGGAGACTGTCAGCTCCGGCTCTGTACACACCCCCGCCTCCAGCCCGGGCTTGGTGAGCGGTCCTCGGAGCTTGTGAGACGTGAGCCTGAGGTTGATGAGTCGGGATGTGTTTCCTACACCCTGTGGCTCCTCCGTGAAGTGCCTTTGAAGGGGAGGAGATGGGGGCACAGTTCAGCAAGAGGTAACCCTTGTCAGGGCTTACCCCACAGTACGTCTATAGCGTTTTATTCTAGAATCATGTGGATTTACACCGTTTAGGACACATCCACAAGGTTCTGGTCTCCCTCTGTGCGTGGAAGAGATGGAGGCCTTGGTCCTTGCTGTGTTTGTAAGGCAACACAGGGCAAAACCTGCCATGTCATGATTTTCCATATTTAGTGTGTACCTTTAATTCAGTTATTATTTTATCAAGGATTACAGTTTTTTTTAAAGATATGTTTTTTAAAAGAAATCTCTAAGCCATCATGTACTGAACACAGTGCCAAGGGCTGCGCTAAGTGAATCACTTACATCTTCAAGGGCTCAGCGTATCACAATACCTAGAAAATACTGCCACCTTTATGGAAGTAAAGAAACTGAGGTTCAGAGAGGTTAAAATCTGGCCCCACATTCCACAGAGTAGAGCAATGGAATCCAGGCTCGAAGTCAGAGCTGTCTTTTGTCCAAAGCTGTGCTCTCCCACCACGCTGCCCGACGTTGTTCGATCCAGATGTTCCACTCCGGGGAACTTCTCCTTCTCTGTATTCTAACGCTGTCTTCTGCTCTTTTAGAAAACGCTGAGCCCCTATCCCTGGCCGTTTCCTTCATTCTGATTCTCTGAATCTGTGACACCCATTTGTGGTCCAGAGAGAATCCCTGAGCCTTAAAATACATACTTGGGTTGTGTCTCAGCCCTTGGAGATTAATAAGAGGTGAAATTAAAAGGCTTCAGCGCTGAAGCATTGTCATAAGTTATGATTTTCTTGCCACTGGGGCGTTCAAGAAAATTCTGGGAGTAATGCCTTAAGTATACTGTGTCTGAAATCCGATTGGATGATCTACAGTGACCCACATCAATAATAAGAGTCCATCACTTAGGATGTTCAGCTGTCTTATTACTGGACACCTGGAGAACACATTTTTCCTTCAACAAGGCAGAGCGGGAAGGGAGTTTCTGCCCTCCCTCAATTGTATTTCCAGACACAAGGTTTTTTTTTTTATCTTTTTGGCACCTTTGGGACCTTCTTCCGGACTCTCTCCGTCTTGTAAACACCCAGCAGATATTTGCTGAACCCATACTATGAGTCGTTCGATAGACTGCAGGTGGATACGAAAAGGAGTGTAGAGCGCAGAAGCTGCGGTGACCTGAGAAGGGGTGAAGTAAGACCAGGGCAGAGCTGCTCATGGCGAGGGAGAAATATGAAGTGTAGCAAGAGCAGTGCAGATCCAGTGCTTTAACAAGTGCAGCACAGGGCTTTTAAAAGACTCTCTCAGGAGCCTGAGAGATGCTGCCAGCAGGGAAAGTCTGAGAAGGCTTCCTGGTGACCGTGGCATCTGGGCTGGACCTTGAGGGGTGGTGGGTTTGGTCAGGCAGGTGGGGGGGGGGATGGTGATGAGAGAGCAGGGTCAAGGGCACCAGCAGAGGCAGAGAACTGGCTGGGAGACCCCCCAGGAAGACCCTCCCTTAGACGTGGACTCTGCACCTGACCGAGGGGGAGGCTGAGCCACTACCTCTCGAGTCCCTGGGCTCTGTCGTCCTCCACTGCCTTGGGGACTTGCTGCTCAAAGGCGGGGACGGCTCTGCGTTTTCCCAGAGCTCTTACCGCCCGGCCCCCGCTCTCGTTTGACATCTTAGGCTCCTGGAAGGCTCACACTTGGATCATCCGCCAGCAGTGCCTGGCAGAAGCCCTGTGCAACTGAGAGTCAGAGAGAGGTAGAAGGCGGGAAGAGGTGCAGCCTTCACACCCGGGGGGTCACAGCCCCGCTCACGCCTTCTTAAAGCGTAGCATCTAAACCCCACGCATCCTGCAGCCGCCCTCGGCCAGGCTGGGGAAGACCCCGTTCCACAGGCACCAGCTCAATAATCGTGACTCTGCGTGGGTTTTCCTACCACCGTTTAATAACTATGTGCAACTGCATGTCTTTGAGGCTCGGAGGCAAAGAACAGAGACTAGATCTGCTTGATCCTTTTTATGATTTTAATTTCTTCTCTTACTTGCCCGGCTTTATTTTTTTGTGGGCAAAGATGACAAAGCAGTTGTTTTGAACCTCAACGGTATGCTTTGCCCATTAAACTAGCACCATATTAGTCACATTTAGCTGTTTCCCTAGTAATGTTTAAGGGTCAGATAACCTTCAAGTCTAGTCCTCATTTTAAGAACAGACACAGGGTTATTGGTTACGACCCTTTCAAAAAGCGAAGCTTAAATTAAGTGGCTGTTGAACCAAAACCCTGAGCTTGGAATATTGAAATTTCCATTACATGAGATAACTTTTCTCCCAAGCTGTAATTTTATAATCACAGCTCACTGAATTGATTGAACGAATTTAGATTCTTTCAGCCCTCTGTGGTTAATAAAAACATCGTGAGCCCAGTTAAATCCTGGTTTAAGTGAAGTCGGGTTAAAGCAGGCTTCCTATTGTTAATACATAAATAGATATATTCTGGAGGGATTGTAAACCATCACTAGACTAGTGTTTGGGGATTTTTGTGTTAATTATGTTAAACCAAACGGGTAAGTGGCATAAAGTAAAACCAAAAAAATAGTATGTTTTCTGAAATAAAAGAAATGGTTCCAGAACCACAGAGATCTGACTCAGCAGGTCTGTAGAAATATGAATGGTGTAAGGAACTCAGCAATGGGGGTCTCTCGAGAGGTGTTGGGACGTTCTTTCGCCCCCAAGACAGCTCTGCCCAAAAGCTAATAATCTGAACTTCGCCAAGTCCGATGCATGGACCCGCAGACTCACAGAGCTGGGGGCTTTGGTGACTTCCATCCTCATCTAAGGGACCCCGGCTTCACTAGTCATGTTAACGCCGGCGTCGGGGTTCGGTGTCCAGCAGGGGTCCCCCAGTCCTTCCGTGCGGAGGGGCGATGCTCCCTGGATGGCGGCGGTGGCGGGGGGCGTGGCTCGGTCGCTGTGCAGTCGGCACAGGGAAGAGCAGACAACGCGTAGCGCGACCCCGAGGGTTCGTGGGCCACGTGGCAACGCAGGGGACGAGGAGGACATGGGCCACGGAGAAACCGCCCCTGGGTCTGCAGTTTGCCCAGGGGTCCCCAGCCGCAAAGACAGCACATTGAAGACCAGAGCTAATGATGACGCTTCTGAGCAGCACAGCTGCTACAGCCTCTGGGATCGGACCCGTCGTCCAGGGAACGAACAGCCACTGCTTCCAGACCCCTGCCAGACACACAAGCCCGGCTGTGTCCCGGCTCTCGCTGAGGATGTGGTAAGCGCCCGACGGAGATGTCCCCACACAGCCCAGCCCCCCAGTGGCCGCAGGCAAACTGCAGCATAAAAAGAAACGTGTGCTCAAGAAACACGAAACGAAACGAGAATGATAAAGCCAGAGATCCAGAAGCGAGGAGGTTTGTGGTCCCCCAGCCTGCTCTACAAAATGAGTCAGGAAGAAATCCCAAGAGATCCCAGAGTAATACATCTTCAAATGATCACTTCAAAACAGTCTGCAAATTTTAGAAAAACCCACCTCAAATTTTGAAAGAAAAGAATAGTGTAAATGTTGTCCTGGCACTTCATAGCCAATTTAGATAGAATTGAAAACTGTGGAACACACATGAAAAATAAATTAAAGGAGCGAGTCAGTTAATCAAATTTCTTTGTACATCAAAGGCCAGGGTTGTCTCAGGTTCTTTGTAAGTTTGCGTTCTGATGAGCATACGTCCTAATCTGTAGCTCTTGAAAGAAAGTGTCTAAACTATGACAAAATTAGGGAAGGAGAGTGGAAAAGAATAAATTGAATTTTCGCTCCAAATTCTTTGCAATTATAGGAAGCTATTTACATTATAGGTATCAGATAGAATCAGCCCATTCACTGAGCAGCAAATTCTCCTGCCATTCGCAATCAGGTCATTAGCTATGCTCTGACAGTCATTATCTCTCTCCAGCAATAATCAATTTATACCCTTTATAATAAGTCTCCACTGCATTAGATCAACACCCACATATCACCCACCCATCCATGTTGTGCTAAAGATGATAAACTGAAGTACCTTATATTAACACTTCCGTTGAAGTACGTTTTAAGAATAGGAAAATTGGGGATTAAAACCTCAAAATGGGTAAAACTGATTGACTTTATAAATTGGGATTGACATATATACACCAATATGTATAAAATGGATAGCTAATAAGAAGCTGCTGTATAAAAAAATAAATAAAATTACATTTAAAAAAAAAGAAACTGAGGCTTAGAGAAATTAACAATAAATAAATAAATGCCATTTCAGGAAGCATAGCGTCAGTGAAAAGAAGTGCACTTATACATGCTTCACTTCGATATATTCCTGCAGTGACAGCTTGGTTAAAACAAGTCTCCTGAAAGGTTTTCCTCAGTCATGCAAGTTATAGGGGTTTACAAGTGAAAATTCAACTTTTCAAAAACAAAGCTAACTCTTCCACTCAGCAGCCGTGGGACCAGAGCTACAGAAACATATTCAGTTTGGGGGATCAAACTGGGAACAAAGTAGGAAGTATTTTCGGCCCTTCCAGGAGGTGCTCCAACCCCACTGCCCTCCTGCCAGGCTGCAGGCAAAGCAGACAGAGGAGGTGGGCGCGATGGGGGGGGGTCTGGGGGAGTAAGCCCCTCTCGCAGTCGATTGGTGGGAGACACGAGGGCCCAGGTGTCAGGGTGCTGACAAGACAACATTTTTTTTTAAGTCTGAAAGGATGCCAGTGTTATCCAGCTAACTCACTTGTATTAAAAGTTACATTTTTAACTCTTCTTCATATTTTAGGAGCAAGCTAGAATTGGAGGATATTAGGGAACTGTTCATTTCTTAGGAGCGGTCATGGCGCTGTGGTCGTACAGGATGATGGCGGATGGGGCTCTGGCCACAGCTTATCCAAGTGGGTCAGGAAAATAAACGCGCTCCGAGACTGGTGATTCTAAGGGATGGGGTGAAGTTGCTTGTGATACTTTCTTTCAAGTTTTCTGCGTGTGAAATTTGCCGTAATAAAACTTTGGGGAACAACGATCTGGACCAGTAAGAAAATACAGGCAAACTAAGAAGTGTTTCAGTCCATTAACTTCCCCAGGAGAGCATCATGTTATGAACACGTTGTCTGTAGGGCCAGATCCTCACCCTGTAAAAATGAAGGCTCTGCTATCCCTTCTGTTGTATGGCTGATTTCTGTTACATTAGGATGTATCCTCAGCACCCCCCACAGCAATGGGTTTACTTCTGGGACATCAGTTCCAACATGTGACACTTGGTTACGTGGTATCGAGGCCCTTCCCGACGGTGTCTGTGACTCCGTTCCCTTCGAGGGAGGCCAAGGAACGGGGTCTCAGCAGCTGTGTGGCCAGGCTCAGCGATCAGTCTTTGATGCCAGTTTCTAACACACGTTAAATGTCTCAAGTCATTTTATGGAAGGCTGCCTGTCAAAATTACTAATGTTTGGGAAATTGGGGAGAAAGGTAACAAAATTGAGTTTACTTCTCTGGACTCAGGCTACGCCTCTGTGGAAATGCCAGGTCTCGGGTGCCACCCCAGACCCCCCGAGTCAGAATCTGCCTGTAACCAGACCCCCAGGTGGCTCACGTGCTGGTGGGGCTGGCCTTTGTGGGCTCTTCTCCAGATAGAACCTCAAGGACGTAAGCATTCCGTCCAGAGTAAGTACTTAAATAGCCTGTTAGTGGTGATGGCTGTGTCTCTGCTTCGTGACGGACGAACCTCCAGGCTAAAACCACCCTTTTCCGGAAGGCTTGCCTGCAGGGCACTGGAGACAAGCTTGCCCTGCTCTCTTGAAAGCCTGAGGGAATGGCCAGACTAGCAAACTGGCCCGACTTTGAGTTTCAGGGGGTCGGTGTGGCTGGTTGTTAACCTGTGTTCTGCACAGAGTCTCGAGGGGGACCCAAAAGAGAAGATGCCTCTGGCCATCAGAGGAAGACGCTGTGTAAGCTCAGTGAAATAGCTGGGAATTGTTGCTTATGGACAAGACATCAGAGACAAGTGGGCCTGGATACAGTCGCCAGAAGTGTTTTCCTACAGATTCCTATGTGCTTTTGAGAATCATGGGATCTGGGATCCACCAAAGCTATTATTTCCAAAATAATGACGACGTTTACACAGGCTAAGGAAGGATTGGGGCCGAAAGATGGGAAGTATGGAGGCCCCTGGAGGTAGCAGGTGTGGGTTTTTCCCAGAAATTTCACGCCCAAAGTCTTTTATCTGCCCCGTGCAAATCCCAAAGTTGTCACAGCTATCGGGTCATTGGTTAAATCCTTTCCACCGACAGAACTATATTATTTACGTTTTTTAAGTGCTATTTGATTAAAGTCTTACAATTTAGAAATCATTTCTGGATTAAACTGACACTTCCTACCCCCTGAAAGCTGAGCTGGCCCCCAGGGTGCCCCAAAGCGGGATGTTCTCACTACCACCGTACGTGGCGCTTCCACAGGTCAGCGGACGGTGATGTGAGCAGGTCGGGGGAACTGGTCACCCTGCTGACCCCCGAAGGGCTTGGGGGTGTTAGCGGTAGCTTTCTAAGCTAAATTTCCCCCAACACTGAAGTATCCTAGTAGCTGGCATTTGGTCGTCTTTTTTTAACATCTTTACTGGAGTATAATTGCTTTACAATGGTGTGTTCGTTTCTGCTGTATAACAGAGTGAATCAGCTATACATATACATATATCCCCGTATCCCCTCCCTCTTGCGTCTCCCTCCCCCCCTCCCTATCCCACCCCTCTAGGTGGTCACAAAGCACCGAGCTGATCTCCCTGTGCTATGAGGCCGCTTCCCACTAGCTATCTGTTTTACATTTGGTAGTGTCTATATGTCCACGCCACTCTCTCACTTTGTCACAGCTGACCCTTCCCCCTCCCCGTGTCCTCAAGTCCATTCTCTAATAGGTCTGTGTCTTTATCCCCGTCCTGCCCCTAGGTTTTTCATGACCTTTTTTTTTTTTTTTTTTTTTAGATTCCATATATATGTGTTAGCATACGGTATTTGTTTTTCTCTTTCTGACTTACTTCACTCTGTGTGACAGGTCGTCTTTGAATTTCCTTCATGCTCAGGAATGGAGCAGACAGAAAGACGGTTCAGCCCGTGGCCATAATAAACTCAACAGTTTCACCTCCAGTAACAGAGATGATAGAATAATAGCTTTTGCTCTTTGGGTCGTATGCCCTTTGTGTGATGCTTTTGCCTTTGTTTTTTAATCGACCCAGTTTTAAACCTGTCGTTTGTGTTTTTCTAACAGTTCTCGGGAAAATCAGGAGTGCTGTGGGCAGTGCCCAGCTTCTGATGTCGCAGAAATTCCAGCAGTTTTACTGGCTTTGCCAACAGAACATGGTAAGTGGATCCTCAGGTAACCTCGGCCCCTTGTAATCAAGCTGAACGTCCGTTCTTTCTGTGCTCACCGCCTTCCTGCCTGTTAAAAGACCCCTGCACGTGTGCAGCCTGGTGAACGAGTAGGGGGACACTCCCAGCTTCGGGGGTGATTTAAAAGTGCAGCCAGGGCTTCCCTGGTGGCGCAGTGGTTGAGAGTCCGCCTGCCGATGCAGGGGACGCGGGTTCGTGCCCCGGTCCGGGAAGATCCCACAGGCCGCGGAGCGGCTGGGCCCGTGAGCCATGGCCGCTGAGCCTGCGCGTCCGGAGCCTGTGCTCCGCAACGGGAGAGGCCACGACAGTGAGAGGCCCGCGTACCGCAAAAAAAAAAAAATAGTGCAGCCAAAGCAGAGAGGCCGTGGGGGTATGGGCAGGGGAGGGGCAGGGGTGGCAAGGAGACAGGTGTTTCCCCAGCCGTGAGTGGTGTCCTCCGCCACCCGGCTGTCCCCCAGGGGACCCCAGGAAGGAGGGGAAGCGTAAATCACTGTCACGGTGGATGTCACAGTGAGGACGGTGCTAGGAGGTGGCTTGAACAGAAACACGTAAACAATCACAGTGCAAGAGATTAAGAAGAGATTTTAGAAATAATTTGCGCTCTGTATGTTACAGTCAGGAGTGAACAGAAATACCATGGACTAAATTAGGTAATACGGTTGGCATTAAACTTGGTTCTGATCTTCCTGAAAATCAAGGGGACACTCTTAGCTATATGTATGCTTATATGTATACTATACTATGTATAAATAAATATAAATATATATTGTTACACACACACTTTTCCTTATCTGACTAAAGAAAATATTCACTTGATATTATTTGGAGAAATAACTAAACAGTAATCACATTACTTTACAGGCTCTTTTATTTATAATCCATACACTGACTTCTTTCAGACCAAACATTTTCATTAAAACACAAGTAGGTCTCTGCAAGGTCTCCCATAGCAATGGTTCAAGGTGATTTGATTTTGTTTTGTTCTGTTTTTAAATTTACAAGGAGGCGTGTGGATTTACAGAACGTTGTTCCACGTCAAAGGCAGCATAGCACGTCAGAGTTGCCAATTTATCCCTTTTAATCAGGATCATTAAAAAGTATGTTTTCTCTAATATTTTCCAATTACTCCCATTCAAGTTCGTCATGAAATTTAAAGAGTTACCGCCTGGTTGCCTATGACGTGAAGTTATAATTAACGTTTAAAAGGGGAAACAGGCAGGTTTAGAGTCCCTGAAAGAAACATCCAGCTGTGGAAACATTCAGTCATCATGTTTACTGGGCATGTTCTAGCCTCCTCCGTCGTGTGTGTTTAATGATCATCTTGAAGGAACTGATTGAGGCCGTTGGAGAGCGTGGTCCGTATTGCACCGAGTCTGGTGGGGAGGGTCGTCCCCATCTTCAGGACCCTACACTCAGCAGAGGCACATTATTCAAGCTTATAAAATCTGCATGTCGGGGCTTCCCTGGTGGCGCCGTGGTCGAGAGTCCGCCTGCCGATGCAGGGGACACGGGTTCGTGCCCCGGTCCGGGAGGATCCCACGTGCCGCGGAGCGGCTGGGCCCGTGAGCCGTGGCCGCTGGGCCTGCGCGTCCGGAGCCTGTGCTCCATAACGGGAGAGGCCACGGCAGTGAGAGGCCCGCGTACCGCAAAAAAAAAAAAAATTCTGCATGTCTTCTCTGCCAGAAGCAGCTGATATTAGACTTAAAACGTACCCACCCTAATAGTTTTGATCCCTCTTATACATGTCAGATTGCGGTTTTTGTTAACCTTAAAAAGTCTGGCGTGACTGCTTCCTTTTCTTTTGACCTCTGTCTAGGATTAGACCAAAAGAGTCTGGAGCATTTGTTGGAGGAGGTCAGGTTGGGGCCCTAAGCAGGCCTGTCAGCAGAAATGCTGAAATGCTGACAGTACAAGCAGGGGCCTTGCTCAGCAAAGCCACACTGTCCACACTTTGCAGCTTTAGGCCGGAGACTAGTTTTCAGTCAAAAAGTGGCCCCAGGAGATACGTCAAGAGCCCACCAGCTGTTTAGGATGGACGACACCGGGCAGGACCCGCCCTTGAAGCCGGCGGGTCGATACCGGTACCTCTCGGGCCAGCAGCTCAGCACCGCAGAGCAGGGAGAAATGGAGTCACGCTCAGACAGCCGGTCTAACAGTGTACTTGAACACGACCCACGGTCTCTTCTCAGCCCTCCTCAGGACACACAGCTCCCAGAGAATGTTCCGGAACATGGAGCCTCAGAGCCCACATCCCACCTGGACCCCACGGCCTGCGCCTAGCAAGGACGGATGGCTCTGTACACGTTGCTGGGGTAGGGGACCGGCCTGGCTCACCACTGACATGAAGAAATGAGACTTAGAAACAGATCGGGCGTCTGAATGTCCAGTGGACACAGATGCAGCCACCTCCCATGCAGAGCCAGACCCTGGCCGTGCCCAGTTTCACCGACGCCACGGCCTCTGCTCCCTGGGAGCCCAGAGGACAAAGGTTTCGCCGGCCCAGCGGGGAGGGCAGGTGACCACAGAGTCCACTCGCAGGTGACATGAGCCTCAGCACAGCCGTGGGGCAGGACCAGGGCCCGAAGTCCCACTTGGGGACCCGTTCCATCCCTCGGACATGTTCAGGCCCCATCACGCCTGCACCTGCGGGAGAGGACGTTGTACGTGTGTCATCTTCCAGAAGAGCAGCCGAGGACCCGCCTTTGGGGGGAGGAGTCCCCCGCAGCCCCGACTGTCCAAGGAGCCCCTGTGCATCCCGTCACCTGCAGAAGGCGGCCCGGAGGCAAGACCTTTGCTCTGCTTTTCTTCACAAGCAGTGGCTGAGCTCAGACAGGCAAGTACATGGCAACCCAGGCGACTGGATGAACCCTCCTGCCCCTGCCCCTGAGCCTGCACCTGACCTTGCACCTGAACCTGCACCTGACCCTGACCCTGCACCTGAACCTTCCCCTGACCCTGACCCTGCACCTGACCCTGAACCTGACCCTGACCCTGACCCTGCACCTGCCCATAGGGCTCCTCGATCCACACACCCAGGTCGCCTCCTGGTGGCTCAATGGAGAACGGGCTTCAAACCGCAGACAATGGCCCCAGGTTGCAACTTTCACTTCAGACAGAGAAGGAGAAAATGAGGGCGTTTTGTGCAAGTCGCTTGGACAGTGGTTCTTACCCTCTGCCCTCAGGTCAGCACAGCTGCCATCTGGCTGCGTCGGCAGAACGGACGGGGCTCAAAGAGTGACCTTGTGGATGTGGATGTGGAACCAGGACTGAATGTCTGTGTCCCCCAACATTCACATGACGAGGTCATGAGGGTGGGGCCCCCATGCTGGGATCGGTGCCCTCATAACAGAGACCCCAGAGAGCCCCCAGCCCTTCCTCCACGTGAGGACACAGTGAGAAGACGCCGTCTGTGAACCAGGAGGGGGCCTCACCCGACACAGGATCTGCCAGCACCTTGACCTTGGACGTCCAGCCTCCAGCACTGGGAGAAGTAGAGCGCCCTTCATAAGCCCCCAGTCTGTGGTTTTCTTGTTCTCTCAGCCCAGATGGACTACGACAAAGTTAAAGGAAGTTTAAACCCGACCCAATAGAGGTTCCTGGTGTGCTTCACGGGAAAGACTTAGGAACAAGCCAGAAATGGCACATTTTAAGCAAATTCAGATAAATGTTTACCTTTCAGAAATTTCTCTGTCTGTGTAACCTGAGAGAGCCCCACACTGAATCAAGGGAAACACACCCAGAAAAATCCACACCCTTAACCCGAGGGTGGCAAGCTCAGGTGCCTGCAGGCAGGTCACGTGGCCCGGGGAGCTCGGGGCTGCGGTCACCAGCCAGCGCTGGGCGCTGGGCGCGTGGTCAGGCCGCCGGCCCTCTGCTCTTGTGGAGTCACCCAGCTTTAAGTAGAGACAACTCATTGAAACTACACATAACATCAGGCGCCGTGTGCAGAAGCAAACCCACCTCGGGGCCACGTGCGCCCTTGGCTGCCGGTGTGCCGCTCCGTGGTATCACCTGCGCCTTCCAAGGGCGGGGACCTGTCCCCGAGACAGTTCTGTCCATTCAGGAGATCGACGTGCCCGCCCTCCCTCCGCGTGGGAGCGACGAAATATACACGGTACATTTGTAGGGCGTCCCTGACCTTCAAAAGCAGGGCTGAGACCGCTCAGAGAACAAACAGAAACGGCCGTGGCTCCAGGCCCATCTCCCCAGCGCCCATGACCACCACTGCAGACCCTGCCCGGGCACCAGCTTCCCAGTAACCCCACAGGCGACCAGAACCACGGGGCCTGCTGCTGCACGAACTGTCAAGCGTCTGGAGCCTTAACATCTGCCACCATCCCCAGGTTCCAAGAAAGCGTTTTCAAGATGAAACAGCGAAGGAATGTAACTACACGTGTATTCTTCAGTAGACTGTATTTTTCTTCTTCTCTTTTCCTCCAGCTGTGTTGTGATATGATTAACATACAGCACTGAATAAATGTAAGGGGTACCACATAAGGATGTGACTTACATACGTCATGAAATAATTATCACTATAAGCTTAGTGAACATCCATCATCTCCTATGGGCACAAAGCTAAAGAAATAGAAAAAAATATATTTTTCCTTGTGGTGAGAACTTTTAGGATTTGCTGTCTTAACAGCTTACCTGTATAACACACAGCAGTGTTGGCGGTGTTTATCACGCTGGGTATCGCATCCCAGCCCCTGTTTATCCTGTAACTGGAAGTTTGTACCTTTGACCCCCTTCCACCACTCCCCACCCCATCTCCAGTAACCACAAGTCTCATCTCTTTTTCTAAGAGTTTGTTTCTTTGTCTGTTTGTTTTTGAAACGCAACTGACCTACAACACTGTTAGTTCCTGTTACACAACATAGTGATTTGATGTTTCAAGCTGATCACCACAGTAAGTCTAGTTACGATATGTCACCACACAAAGGTATTACATAATTATTGACTGTATTCCCCACACTGTACATTTCATTTATTTTGCAACTGGAAGCTTGTAGCCCTTAATCTCCCTCACCTATTTCTCTCTTCCCCCCACCCCCTTCCCTCTGCAACCAGCCGTTTCTTCTCTGTATCCATGACTCTGTTTCACTCATTTTGATTTTTGTTCACTCGTTTTGATTTTTAGATTCCACGTATCAGTTAAATCAGACAGTATCTTTCTTTTTCCGTCTGACTTACATGTTGTTTCAAATGGCAAGATTTCATTCTTTTTTATAGCTGAGTAGTATTCCATTGTATATGTATATCTTCTTTATCCATTCATCTGTTGATGGCCATTTAGGTTGTTTCCACATCTTGGCTACTGTATTGATAAATAACGCTGCTATGATCGTTGGGGTGCATATATCTTTTTGAACTAGTGTTCTTGTTTTCTTCACATAATACCCAGACGTGGAACTGCTGGATTGTGTGCTAGTTCTATTTTTAATTTTTTGAGGAAACTCCATACTGTTTTCCATCACGGCTGCACAAATTTACATTTCCACCAGCGGTGCACGAGGGTTTCCTTTTCTCCACGTCCTCACTAACCTTGTTATCTCTTGTCTTTTCGTCGGTAGCCATTCTGACAGGTGTGAGGTGACATCTCATTATGGTTTCAGTTTGCATTTCCCTGATGATGAGTGATGTTGGGCATCTTTTCATGCCCCTGTTGGCCATCTGTATGTCTCCCTTGGAAGACAGATCCTCTGCCCATTTTCTTAATCAGGTTAATAGACTTTATTTTTTAGAGCAGTTTTAGGTTCACAACAGAATTGAGTGAAAATACAGAAAAATACAGAGAAAAATCCCATACACCCCCTGCCCGCACACACCACAGCTTCCCCACCAGGTGGTACTTTATGACAACTGCTGGACTTCCAGTGACACGTCACCACCCAGAGTCCGTGGTTCGCATCAGGGCTCACTCTCGGTGTTGGACATTCTACGGGTTTGGACAAAGTTATCATGACACCTATCCACCATTACAGTATCCCACAGAGTAGGTTCACCGCCCGAAAAATCCTCTGTGCTCCCCCCCTCAACCCCCATGGCCACTGGTCTTTTACTATCTCCATAGTTTTGCCTTTTCCAGCAGGTCCTAGAGTTGGAATCATACAGAATGTAGCCTTTTCAGACTTTTTAACTGTCAGCAAACACTTAAGGGAACTTTTCCCGAATCCTCGTGGGCCCTCGGGAATATCTGCACCCGATGCTGAACTCGTGGGGCTTCTCCCTAACCTGCTTCCTTGGGAAGAGCAGCCCCGCCCCCGCCCCGCCCCGGAGATCTCAGCAGCTCTAACTGCGCGTGTGTGTTGGCAGGACCCCAGCGCCATGCCCAGGCCCACCTCGCAGGACCTGGCCGGGTACTGGGACATGCTGCAGCTGTCCGTCCAGGACGTCAGCATGAAGTTCGACGAGTTGCACCAGCTGAAGCTCAGCGACTGGAAGGAGGTGGCGTCCCCGGAGAGGAAGGTAACCCCCCACCTGCCGCTGCCACCTCCCGGCGTCCAGGCCACCCGCTCCAAATGCCACATTATTGTGTGTGTCTCGGTCTTTGATTAACAGTACAGGATCCGATTTGCGGGGATAAACCCACGTGTGCACAATCGGGGTGGAGCTAAGGCCGTCAGCGTGTGTAGCGAGTCCCTTTCTTGCTGACAGTTCCCGGAAGGCGCCAACAAAAATCACGTTGTCCGCCGCAGTCTGGTTTCCGGTAGGGTCTGTCCTCTGCGTTATCGCCATCAAAGCTCTGTTTGGGTTGTGCTGAGGCGGTTTCCCACCGGGGAAGTTTCAGTTCAGTTACGATGCCTCCTGTGGAGATAAACTTTCCAGTGGCGCATCTGCAGTTGAAGACGCTTTAAACTACCCCGAACAATTTGAGGGTGTAAACTTCCTGGCCCTGAAATAGGCTGAAAATGTCCATTAGTTTGAACCTGTGGTTTCACCTCTTCCCTTTAGAGATCATCTTTACTGGGGCTCGTAGATACCTGTGAATTAGCTATAAAGACATTGACTTCCTAACACATTTTAGAGAAGTTCTACGTAATCATAATCTGATTTTTCTGGACAGACCTTATCAATTAAAACGATAAAGAAAATCAGTCCAACATACTCTGGGACAGTGGTGTTTAATATGCAGTTCAGGGTGTATGTCTAGATAGTGAGAATGAAAGCATCATCATTATCACCCATTTTCCCAGAAACGTGCTACCCACCGTCGTTGTGGGGCTCCAGGCTGGAGGCCACCGCTCCACCGCAGGTGGCTGACAAAGTCCTCACCGCAGATAACGGGGCCGAGGGGCCCGCAAACCACCAGGTTGTACGTAAGCAAGTCCCGGAAATCTATGGTTTGGCTTTGAAGTGAAGGAAATCATAAGTAATGATCCCAAATGAAAAAGTTCTTCGAAGAAATCACTAAAAATACAACTTATCAAACTAGTCTGATGATATGCAAAAATCCTCCCTATTTTTCATTCTTCGGTAATTGACAGCTAATATAATCCCTTCCACCTCAACTGCACCCAGAGAGCAGTCCTGCAAATGAACACGGTTCCTGCTGAGGGTACGGCACCCCGTCCAGAAGGCGAGCAGCCCTCGAACGCGGCCGAGGCTCCGTGTCCTGCACTCGGGACACAAGTCCTGACCCTCTGCCTCATAGATCTGCTCGGCCACCTGCGCCCCCACCCCGCCCCCCGCAGGACGCCTGTGAGCCTCTTGCAAACGGAGACTCACAAGAATGGCCGATTTCTTACAGTCCCATATTTCAGAGGCTGCGAAAGGGGAGGAGAGAGCTAGATGATCACAGTCAAGCACTTAAGGCAGGAGTTAAATTTTGAAATAGCTTTTGGAAGTCTTCACAACTTAATTACCCCCGATCGTACCCCTGGCCAAAAAGCCAGGAGGGACGTTGCTTCTGGTCCAAGTCATTTTAAAATAAGTCCTGGGAACAGAGTTTCAGACACCAAAACGATCCTCCTGCCAAAAACAATAGCACACGACATCAGCGTTCTTCCACGTATTCACCTGAACCTGCGCTAGTGTCCAAGCCCGGGGCCCATCTAGTGCCCTTCGGGTTCTTTTGGAGGCTGAAGGGAAAGAGACAGAGGAGTGGGTGTCCCCCTCACAACTATCTTCTCAGAAAAGGCAGCATCCGGGCCCCGTATGTAACATCCCCTTTCCTGACAAGGATACTGGTTGCGGAGTTCCCGCCCTCCATCCACTGGGAAGGTCCAGCCTTGTTAGTGAGGGGCCACAGCAAATAGAGAACGCAACGTGGGACACAGACCTTCCACCAGGGCCCTTGCAAGCATCGTGTGTTGCTTTGCCGCAGAATTGTGCCATTTCTCTTTCTGGAAGAGGCATACACGTATCTTGGGGTGACTTGTTTGAGAACACGAGCTAAGGGTCAGAAATAGTTATTTGCATCCTTTTACCAAGTAAGCGAAACATCACACGTAGTTCATGTCAAAGGGCTTAAGGCCCATAGTAGAGAATCTGGACGTCGGTTCCCTGGGACACCCTGCGGGAAGGTTTCCATGTCCTTGGACCTTGGAGTCTGTTGAAAAGACTGTCGCGTAGGACAGGGCTGTCAAGCGGCATCTTCCGAGACCCCTGGGAAACTCAAGCACGTGAGCCTGTGAGCACTTGCCAAGTGTTCACCCAGCAACAGGGTCAAAATAACTCTTAAGACTAGGGCGGCGTCCCACGCGCCCGTGCAGGATGGGTGTCCTCGTGTGTAAACACTTCCCGCCCCGGGGATCTGGGGGCAGGCGCAGCACGCCCACCCCGGGCAGGGTCACGCGGCATCGGGTGGGCGCGGGGCTGTGAGTGGGGGTGGCGGCCGGACTCCTCTGACTCCCCCGATTTTGACTTGGTGATGCTTTTCAGGAGGAAAGAAAGGTCCCCCCTCCAATACCAAAGAAGCCCCCCAAAGGGAAACTTCCCATCACCAGAGAGAAGTCTCTGGACCTGCCGGACAGACAGCGCCAGGAGGCCCGGAGGCGTCTGGCGGCGGCCAAGAGGGCAGCGTCCTTCCGCCAGAGCTCGGCCAGCGAGCGGGCCGACAGCATCGAGATCTACATCCCCGAGGCCCAGACCCGGCTCTAGGGCTCCGGGCCCGCCCCTCCTTCCCCTTCTCCCCATCACCCGTGCCGTGCATCACATCCCTGGTCACTCCTGCGTCACTCCTGCAGCGAGCTCGCCCGGCTGCTGTGTTTGTGCCATAAACACCCTGGAACACCCTGACGTCCACGGTTTGCGGGCTCACGGCCGCGACGACTTCTCCCCGGATGGCCTGGCTTCCCATCAGCAGGCACGGAGAGGCATGAGGACACCTGACATACCCACTCTGTTCTCAGAGGGGGACGAGGAACACCTCTCGAGATGGAACCCAGTTCACACTTTGTTATTTATATTTTTATAAATTGTGTGATATTAGAGGCAAGAATAACAAAAAAAAAAACTATGAATGGGTGCATCTCACCACTCACTCGAGGCATTAGACACCCAAGAGGAAGGTGCTACAGCTTGAGTGCAGGAAAGAAAGACCCCACCCGTGGCCTGGGGTCACCGTGCCCTGAACCCAGCTGACCCCTCACGTGGTTCTCTGTGCCAAGTCTATGGTGATGAGAAGTCATCTCTCCAGCCACCAATCTCCCCGCCGTGTGCTTCTCCAGAAACCTGGGGGGTCAGAAGTCTGCCCCTGCCACAGCTATTCAGCGCAGCATCTGCACAATCGGAAAGTCAGCTGAGTGTTCATTCACACAGGGAGAGACAGATGGAAACAGAGCAGAGTCTTAAGAAAGGCTGGCACTTCTGTAGCAGGAGTAGAAAGATCAAAGAGTTGTCCTCACTCCGATAAAAGAGTCATTTATTTTTTATTCCTTTGTAACTTAAAATGTCACACATGGTTCTGTCTTTAAGTTTCACCCTTTATGCACCATGTGATTTTTTTTTTTCATAGATGTATATATATTCTCAGATGCTCTGTCAGTTGACTTTCCAGGGTATCCTTAAAAAAACAAAACAACAACAACAAAAAAGTTTGCTTGTTTCAAATGACAGTTGTGATGTTGTAAAAAGTTTAAGAAACATGAATGTGAGTGGTAAGTATCTCTCAGTTTAAATGGTAAAGAAGACACGTAGTTTACATTCGTATTTTTCCAGAATTCTTTTGTCCTATGCAGTATGGCTAAAGTCAAGAATATATTTCTTGCCTGTTTTAGACAAAAAGAAAAAGGGCACATTGTGATTTCCAGCCGCGGACTTCAGCAAAAGTCCTTCGTTTTCGTGGTTCTGATTGGCACCAGAGAAAAATAGGAAGGTCTCTAACGGAAGGTTTCCCATTCGTCTCATGAAATTTAGATGCCGTGACCGTTGTTCCAATCCGACGACGGTGTGTGTGTCTGTTCAGACATCACTTCAGAGGAAGCGCCTGTGGATTTATCCATTTGACCCCATACTAGAATCCTCGCTGTGACTCCAGGTAAAAGCAGGTGACGCGGCGTTTCCGCGCGAACGCCGGGACCCCTGTGGCCCCAGGAGCGCTGTGCCCCCAGCCCAGCAGCGCAGACCCTCCCCCATAGCACTTTGTATTCCTACCTTGACTCGCACTTTAAGACGCACCCAGCTCTCCCTGCAGCCTGATAATGTACGAGAGCCTTCGGTGAGGTCCTTGCACAGCTGGGGCGCGCCTTAACGCCTGCAGCTTTTCTTTTTCCTCATATTCTACATTTCACGAAGCATGGGGTTCGTAGGAGCACAGATGATATTAAAGCATGTTTAGCTTCAAAGTTTTACTTTTTTAAAGCTGAGTAGTTAAGAATTCCCTGTAAGGACAAAACCCTGTAAATGGAACCTCATATCTGGTATATATTTTACCAAACAGCCTTAAAATATATTTGGAAGCAAAAATCAGTACGAATGTATATCCTTGAAAAATGCAAAAAAAAAAAAAAAAAAAAAAAATCCCTGAAGTATTCTTCTATAAATGAATCCTATTTCCCCCAGAGCATTCTAAACATTTTTTTCTACCTAAATAAATACCTAAATCCTGAGTAGTATACGATAATGATGCTTCTTCCTATACTCAGTATACTACGTTAAAGACAAACGTATTTGCAAGCATTGGCATTTTAGACTTTAAACATGATGTATTACTAAGACGAACAGCTCCTTAGGAATAACCACAGAAAACTCGGTGTGTACTCCTTCACACAGGGAAATGTAAACTGCACACGTGTTTGCCAGCCTACTCACGTGTGCCTCGCCTGGAAGCTGACGGGTTTTATCTCATTTCCTTGAACTTGTACAAAATATATACCAACAAATTATAAAATTAGAAAATAATGATGTTAGATCCCAGATTCTCTGATACTGACTTAAACCAAAGTACTCACTGGATTTGGATTAATTTTCTTTATGTTTTTTTTTTTTTTTTTTTTTTTT
>NC_041233.1:110258674-110265265 GCF_002837175.3 Physeter macrocephalus
CAGCGGCCACGGCTCACGGGCCCAGCCGCTCCGCGGCACGTGGGATCCTCCCGGACCGGGGCGCGAACCCGGTTCCCCTGCATCGGCAGGCGGACGCGCAACCACTGCGCCACCAGGGAAGCCCTCTTTATGTTTTGTAGACTCATTTTTATCTTAATATCCCCCACAGTCTTGGCCCGAACCATCCCTTGGTGAGCAAATTCACCTACAACTAAATTTGACATCAGTTGTTGATGCGAAGTGGGGAACGTGCACGAACCCCTGTTTGGTCCACGTTGTTCCAAAGAAGGTTGTGTGACGGGGGGCAGGGGGGATGCTTGCGGCTGCGTCTGATGGAATGGTACCCGTTTGTGTGACACGACCAAGTGCAATATATCCGTTCTCATGGTGACATCCCATCATGAAATGCAGACGATAAGCCATGTTTACACATTGTACCTGTAAAGAAAAATAAAACTGTTTCTAATACTTGGGTTAGTCCATCACACTAACTTATTGCAGTCACTTCTACAGACGCAGAACTATCCGGTGATCGTTTCACCACGTCGTGGATATAATTTTGATAAAAGATTATACGTAAATTGGAGAATATGGTTGAAAATGATAACGCACGATGTTCTAGGAACGTCATGATGGAAAGTGCCGTGTTCTCTGTGATCACAGACTTGTATTCCCTGAAGATACAGCCCATAACCGTTATAACCCAGGTGCCCCTTTAGAAATCCTTTTCCTCACAGCCGACAAGTTGATGTTGCCATGCTGAAGGCCCTACTTAACTTTCCAAATCAGAACACAAGTAGGATAAACAGGGTCCTAAAGTTTAACAAAACCCAAACCAGGCAAATGTCACTTGTTCACAAGTGCGCTTTCGATGTAATTCATCTCATACATCTTCATTTGTTATTGTTGTCTTTAACTGAAAAGGAGTTGTTCCCAGTGACCGTCATTACCATTTTTTTCTCAGCAAATTTATAGAACCATCCTAGAATGGGGTATGAAGAATCGAACTGTTGTATGATACCAAAAAATTACATTTTTGTTTAAAAGGAAATGTTGTTGATGTTTGCACCTCCAGATCGATACTAAAGACTTCCAGCAGTAAATAGAAACGTGTATTAGGAAAAATAACAGGTTACATTTAAGATTCCCTCGTTAAAAAAAAAATAACCAGCAAGTCAGTGACCCTAAAAGTAGAGGGACCCTCCCTGCTAGATCCCGTAGAAGTGGCCAGATTTAGGACCAGAAGACAACACGATTCCAGAGCCCACAGATGCATGGGGTTTGAACATTTCTTTTGGGGTCTGTGCTCCCGTTTGCCTTTGCCAATACCACGTGGCGCGGCCACCCTATCCATCACTTTAGTTCAAAGACCCCGCGTTGCGTATTCCCTCAAATCCACGGCCCGATCCAGGATGGAATCTGACTGGAGAGAAAAGTCATGTTGCAGACATTTGGTCCAAGCGCCTGGAGAGACTCTGAAGGTGGGCTCTTCAAAGCAGCCGCCTGATTTGGGCCAAAGCTTTCAGTGGCGAGTAGGGATCAGAAGAAAGGAGGAACGGTCCTCATCAGAAAGCCTTTTCCCATCGGCAGTAACTGGGTCAAATCGGACAGACCTCGAGTGCCCTGAGGAGCTGGAGGCCACTGGGGCATCTCAAGGGAGCCGTGGCCAAGGCTTGGGCTGCGTTTTGCTGGCAGAGCCATCAGCCTCGTTCAGGGTGCCGTCGGGTTCCCAGAAGGTCCCACGTACCTCATCTGGAATGAGCTTGGGAACGTGTGGGCCCCCGGGCTGGCCAGAGCCACCAGCACCTGGTCCAGGGGAGTGGAGGCCTCCAAGAACTTTGGCCAGTGAGGCAGGGACGTGCCCATCTCGATGGAGAAGGGCAGCCCCAACGGTTCCGCCTGGGGAGGGCACCTGGATGCCGCACCTCCCCGCCTTTCTGAAAAGTGGGACATTCCTGTCACGTCTCCCAGCAATGGGCCAAATGGCTCCATCCCACATCTTTCACCTGTGCACGTTTCCCAGGCACCTCCTTTCTTCTCAAAGCCTGAACCGCTGATTTTTTTTTCTTTTTACTGCAAATTTAACATACTAATCAGGTAGTTGAAGACAGCGGTTTTCATACACTAGCCCCTGAGGTTCTCCTTTGTTTTTATCTGCATACTCGCTTACACTTGTTTGAAAGTTTTGCTTGAATACAGGGTTCCCAAATTTGAAAATAAAATAGAAAACCTCAAGCGTAAGCAACCAAGACTGTAGCAACTGCTGGTTAGTAGGTACGTTTCACCACCAGGCTGGAGCCACGGAAGTGGCTTCATCAGCTCCCCCTGCACCATTTGTCATAAAGCCCACGGCATCAGGTCACATCAGAGCCCTGGGCCTTCACAGCAGGAGCTCCACCTGGTCCCTTTACTAAGTTGACAGTTGTAGTAAGTGTGGGCAGTGGACACAGTGCTGGGAAAGGTGCCCTTTTACAGTTTAAGGAAACGCCCTTTAGCAGAGAGTGGCTGCAGAGGGTTCTGGGGTCGAGTGAGAAGCCCGGCTTCTGTTCCTACATCAGCCGCAACTTCTCTTCACCCCGCGTCTCAGTTTTCTCCCGTCCCCGTCGCCCTCACAGACCTTTTGTGAAGACTGATGACATTCACGTCCTCTGAGCTCCTTGGAATCTGGTGTGAAAGTGTCCATTCCTGATAAAGCTGATGCCCACGTCCCCCCTTCTGTGTGGCGGATGCTTGCGGGGGTCAAGTCACACCCTGAGCATCTCAGAGATGATCAGGACCACCAAACGCAGCGGTCTCCTCCTGAGAAGGCTGTCTGGGCTCGGCAGGAGGCTGCCAGGAGCTCCGTGAAGGCTTGGAAATGGAGAACTACCGGGGGCCTTTCTCCATTTCCGCTGGCTTTGATGGCAAGCGCTTCTAGATGTTTCCACGAACAAGGACCAGGCACCACCCAGAATGAGGTGATGTTTTCACCACTGCTTAAGCACAGCGTCATCTTAGATGAAATGACGAGCTCTTAGGTGAAACATGAACGTGAGAAAGAAAAAATAATTTGGAAGCAGAAAGCTGAGCATGTGGGACAGTGCCAAGGACGGAATCAGACATACCAAAATCGCTGAAGCTTGTGAAGCTGGCCCCTCTGGCCTGGCTTTTTATCATGACCCCGTTTCACACCTCAGAGAACGCCAAGTGCTCCGTGGGAACGCTCCGAGGAAACTCCATCTCTTCATCCTTGCAACATGGAGAAATCCACATAATTTCCTGAATTGCTGTCCTGACCCTGGCATTCTGATCCAGCATTTGAAGAAATTATTTCAAGTTTCAATCTCAACTCTCGACAGATGACTTATTTGCAGAGGAAACGTTAGTTACCTACGACAACACTACTTTTTAATAAAAGATTTTGTATATACACACACACACACAGGTAACAGGGGTTTACCTCCCTACTTTCTTAGATTTTATGTGACTCTTATCATGGGTGCTTATTCTGAACCTGAAAGCCTCGGGAACGCAAGCGTTCACGTCCTCAGTGGAGGAGAGGCGACGGTGAAAGGAAAGGTCTCTGCCAGATTTGTGTACACATTTCTGTCTTTCAAGCAGACCAGGGAGAGGATGTCGGGTCGTGCTGGCGAACAGGCAAGAAGGGAGCTCCAAGGCTGTCTGTGGAACCTCACAGGTGCCATTCGCCTGCTCTTTGATTGACACCCCCTACCCATCTCACCCCGCCACGGCCCAGCCCATCGCTTGACTACCATCACCTCACTTAAAGGGCTCAGTATGTCTCTCTCCCTCCACTTTATAACTGGTTTGCTGAATTCAAAAAGTTTCCCCTCGCCGGTAGTGAATCCTAGGCTACTTTGGAACTCTTATTTCCAAATGCTGTCACTTTCCTCCCGTGCGGGTCCTCCCCGCCCGGAGAGGGGTCCACACACCCACCCCCCATGTCACATGCCAAAATACCCAGGTGTGGCCTAAGGACTAAAGGAAATGCCTCCTACAGAAATTCAAGGAATGTTAGAACCAGGAAACTAGCTGTTTAGTTAACGTTTTTTTAAAAAAAAAAAAAAAAAGTATATAAATATATATATAAATATATATACATATGAAATCACATCAACAACGAGGATGGACAGAGTACCAAATATTCAACATCTGTACAAAGTTACTCTTCACGGGAATTAAACTATTTTATGGAATTCTCTTTCTCATGCTTTTCTGGTTCTTTTGATAAATTCTGTTTCCTAGCATGCAGGATGCCTACGCTGAATGTACAGGACGCAGTCCACACCACACTTTCTTTCTTCTTGTCAATAACTTCTTTTCAGAATGTTGGTCCTTACTTGAAGGCATAGACGGATTGTGTCATTTGGGTTCTTTTTCCTCCTGACTTTTTTTCACTCTCCGCTGATTATAAGAAAAACGCGCTCACCTTTTCTTCCAGGATAAATGCCTCTCTCATCTGATTTCTGTATTGCTGATGTCCACCTCCTGTAAATAGTTCTGCAATTAAATTTTTGGAGAAAAGTAATGTCTACTTTTTATTGGCGTGACTTCTCGTGTGATTTTAAACTCAGAATAATTATATAGACCAAAGAGTTTTATCCGGAGAACTGCACCCTTCCCCCAGTATACACTTCCTTGTTGAAATAGACTCACCTCCTCCACCTGCTAAAAAGAAATGGACATTAATTAAGGCGACAGGTTTCCTACGGATGCAAAAATGGCACAGATGAAAATGAGCTTAACACTAGGAAGTACGACGGTAGCTAGTTAATGCTTGTTTCAGATTCTCTTGCGTTGCAGGACAAGAGGCGTGTCAGGGCACGTGCGGGGTCTGCCGCTCGGGCTCAGGGAGCGGGGGGTGCTGTCTCCGCGGAACCCCCAGGCCGATCTGCTGGGGAAGCTCTTCTCCCATCAGCGTGATCGAGGGCACCTGTGCTTCCTTCTCCCGCCTGTTGCCAATTAGTCTGGCGCTGCCTGCTGGGAGTCTCTGCTTTCCCGTGGCTTCTGGCGCCTCCCTGCCTCTGGCCCCTTGGCTTTTGCAGGAGGTCAGTGCAGGCGGCTCCCCCTTGGAGCCTCTCCCTCCAGCCCCCGAGGAAGCATGGACAGTCGGGGGTGGGGGGGGGCCTCCTCAGCACCTGCCCCATGTTCACCCCGGACTTGCTTGCCGCCTCTTTCCAAACTGCTTTCTTCCTTCCACCCGCTCCGGCCTCGCTGAGGTTTTGAGGTAAGTTGATGGCGGCGGCAAGATGGAGGAAAAAAGTCTCCAGTGCCCGTCAGGCGGGTGAGACTGTGGTCTGATTTCCCTCCGGGAGTTGTGTGCCGTCCGCTGAGAACTCCTGCCGAGGCTCGTGAGTTCCCGGGAAACTGAACCCATTTACGAATCCTTTCCGTTCAACTCGCCTGAGAGCAAAATCATGATTTGTAAGTTTTCAGTTAAGAGAAACCATCTCTAAATAACTGAGAGCACATACCTAATATTTTAACCTTCACTCACCCTGCTTCTTTCTTGTTTTTTTATTGCTTTCTATTGCGGTATAGTTGATTTACAGTGTTGTGTTAGTTTCTGCTGTACAGCAAAGTGAATCAGTTATACATATACACACATCTACTCTTTTAGATTCTTTTCCCATATAGGCCATTACAGAGCATTGAGAAGACTTCCCTGTGCTACACAGTAGGTCCTTATTAGTTATTTATTTTCTATATCGTAGTGTGTATATGTCAATCCCAATCTCCCAATTTATCCTTCCCCTCCCCTTACACCCTGGTAACCATAAGTTTGTTTTCTACGTCTGTGACTCTATTTCTGTTTTGTAAATAGGTTCATTTGTACCATTTTTTTAGATTCCACATATAAGCAATAACATGATATTTGTCTTTCTCTGCCTGACTTACTTCACTCAGTATGACAATCTCTAGGTCCATCCACGTTGCTGCAAATGGCATTATTTCATTCTTTTTATGGCTGAGTAATATTCCATTGTATACATGTGCCACATCCTCTTTATCCATTCCTCCGTCGATGGACATATAGGTTGTTTCCATGTCCTGGCTATTGTAAATAGTACTGCAATGAACGTTGGGGTACATGTATCATTTTGAATTATGGTTTTCTCTGGATATATGCCAGGAGTGGGATTGCTGGGTCATATGGTAACTCTATTTTTAGTTTTTTAAGGACCCTCCATACCGTTCTCCATAGTGGCTGTATCAATTTACATTCCCACCAACAGTGCAAGAGGGTTCCCTTTTCTCCACACCCTCTCCAGCATTTATCATTTGTAGAGTTTTTGATGTTGGCCATTCTGACCGGTGTGAGGGGACACCTCATTGTAGTTTTGATTTGCATTTTCCTGATGAAGAATGATGTTGAGCATCTTAACATGTGCCTCTTGGCCATCTGTACGTCTTCTTTGGGGAAATGTCTATTTAGATCTTCTGCCCATTTTTTGGTTGGGTTGTTTGTTTTTTTTAATATTGAGCTGCATGAGCTGTTTGTATATTTTGGAGATTAGTCCCTTTTCGGTTGCTTCATTTGTAAATATTTTCTCCCATTCTGTGGGTTGTCTTTTCGTTTTGTTTATGGTT
>NC_041233.1:110265284-110274057 GCF_002837175.3 Physeter macrocephalus
TTGCGGTACGCGGGCCTCTCACTGTTGTGGCCTCTCCCGTTGTGGAGCACAGGCTCAGCGGCCATGGCTCACGGGCCCAGCCGCTCCACGGCATGTGGGATCCTCCCGGACCGGGGCACGAACCCGTGTCTCCTGCATTGGCAGGCGGACTCTCAACCACTGTGCCACCAGGGAAGCCCTGCAAAACCTTTTTAAGTTCAGTTAGGTCCCATTTGTTTGTTTTTATGTTTATTTTCATTACTCCAGGAGATGGATCAAAAAAGATCTTGCTGTGATTTATGTCAGAGAGTGTTCTGCCTTTGTTTTCCTCTAAGAGTTTTATAGAATCCGGTCTTAGATTTAGGTCTGTAATCCATTTTGAGTTTATTTTTGTGTATGGTGTTAGGGAGTGTTCTAGTTTCATTCTTTACATGTAGCTGTCCAGTTTTCCCAGCACCACTTATTGAAGAGGCTGTCTTTTCTCCACTGTATATTCTTGCCTCCTTTGTCGTAAATTAGGTGATCACCCTGCTTCTTTCTATAACATACCTATAACTAGCAAAAAGAAAGCTGTATTCGTTTTTCTTTTTGAATCCCATAATCCTTCCGTGAAAGTTTTAATTTACTCGGCATTTCATTGAAAACTTTATGCTTTTATCCACATACGGTTTAATGCTGTTTTCCCAGGTGTCAGTGAAAGTGCATGGAAAGTTGTACGATATTCATTTTAAATGTATTCATATTAGTTCGTCAGTTGTAACAAATGTACCACGTCCATGAAGATGTTAACAACAGGGGAACTGGGAGGAGGGGTGAAGAATTACATGGGAACTCTGTACTTGCCACTCGATTTTTCTGTAAACCAAAATGTTCCCCCAAATAGCCTGTGAACTAAAACAACAACATCAAAGCGAGAAGCCACGATTAGAAAAGTAAGATGCCACAGTTTGGATGTTTTCAGCTTGTTTTCCATTATTTGAAGTTTTAAATGAGTTGCTTTGTGAAAAGTAGGATGTTGGAAAGATTTCTGCTCCTTACTTTTGTTTATTTTTGTTTTGTTAGCTCTTCACTTATCATCACTTAATACGTTCAGAGAATTGTTACACAGATGCCGTGTCAGGAAAGAAACAAAGGTTTTCAAAGCTTTCAGCTTTGGCCTCCTGGCAAATAACACCCCTTCCTGGCAAATAACACCCCTTCGAATTCCTGGGAGTGCACCCTACAACTTTGTGGTACTTTAAAATCGACTAGATAGATTTCCCCCGAACGATTAGAGTCCAGTGCCCATGAAAATCCATTTCCAAGCCATCTCATTCCACCGCTATGGCCTTCTACAATTGAGAGTGTGAAAATACCCACAACAGGCTTTGCAAAGCCGAGACTCAGGGACGATGCAGACCACATTCAAAACACGGGGACCCTCGTGTGCAGCCCCGCCGCCCCCTTAGCCTCTGCCGGGGCCCAGTCTCGCAACAGACACCCCGGTGCTGAGAGGCCCCGAGGGACGCCTCCTCTCTCTGAGGCCCAGGTCCTCCAGCCCCCTTCTCCAGTCTCCCCTGCCACCACCTCGGTCTCTCCGCACGCAGCCCCTGCTGGAAGCATCCAGCCTCTTCGGGAGCTGAGGTCCTGCCTGTGTCGGCGCAACATTTATGCCCTGGGCACCGCGCTGGAGATAACTGTCATTTTAAAAGAGAGAGAGAGTTATGGACCTAGCACTTACGTTCAGCTACCAGACAGATTTTCTCTCAAAGGGTGTTGGGTCTGTGACAGGTCACAGATTTTCTTTGCTTACAAGCTAGTAACTAACCTGTTACTGGTTCATCGGTGCTGCTCAAATACGAACCTGCGTTACTGCCCTCACGGGGACGGTGTGAGCCGCGGCCTGTGGCTCCTTTACCCCGACTTCCGAGGGGCCATGCGAGGTGGTGGGTGGATGCTGTGTGTGCAGTGTTGGTGGCGCAGCTGAGGGACGGTGAATTGGGGGCCCTGGTCTCATAGACAACGCTCAGGAGGGATGCTCTTGGTCCCCGCGGGAGACGCTGCCTCGCCCTCCAGGTTGTAGACAGCGAGCTGGGCCCTGAGCGATGGCCCCGGAAGCAGCAGTCAGGGCATCGCCCTCATGGCACACCCCACACGTGGGGTGGGGGGGACGGGCCTGGAGCGCGGCTTCCCTGCTGTGAGCGTTTGTTCTGCAACTGCCAGGATACCAGGTGCCCGGGCTGAGATCATTCGGCGACAGGTTTTTTTTACTCTGTTTCTTCCGTTGCCTTTTCTCTGTTTCAAACCCCACTTTCCCCCATGATTCCCTTCCTGTGGTCTCTGCCAGGTCGAGTCTGCTGGGCCCCTGTGATCTGAGCCCCAGGGGGAGGCCAGGCCTTGCGTGCAGGCCGGGTCAGCTGGCCCCAAGCTGGCCAGGCTCCCACACCACGCGGGTGGGAGAGGGTCCTTGGACAGACCTCTTCTTGCTCACATGTGACTTTCCTTCATAAACATTACAGTCTCGTCCTGATGAATCTTGACCTTCTGTGGTGCCCCCCAAATTCTCCACGTCCAGCCTTTCTAGGTGGTCCAGGGCTCACTCAGGATATTGGACCTGTAATGTCGTAAAAACTTAGGAAATGTTTCAAATGTTTAGCTCTCATAAGAGCTTGTTTTAACTATGCAAAGAAGAAAGTCGTTTCGTAAGATATTAAACCAACAAAGTTGTAGAGCCTTCCACAGCCCTCATCCGCACAGCAGTCTCCCCGGGAAATAGCGTCAGGGCACCCCCATTTGAAGCAGGATGGATGGAAGCTTCCCAAGGTGACACAGGGACTTGGCTTTTGAGGTTAGCAATTGGCTGCACACATGCAAGGCTGCTGCCTCCATAATAACCAAGAAGAGACTGGACAGGCGTCTTCATTTGAATTAAGTAACTGACACCCAGCAAATCTGCTTTGCATATTTATGCATAATAAGGAGCTGCACACACCACAACTTCAGCAACAACTCATTACAGTTGCTGGGGATACAGGGGTATTTTTGGCTGCAGTGAATGGAGCTGGATTCACCAGATCACAGGTGAAGAGCGTTGCAGCTCAAGGATCGTCCACTAGAGGGCAGCAGGCCTCCTGAGGCTCAGCTGGAAACACGGAAATTAAACACTGATTTTTTAGTTAAATACATAAAGCCAGTGTCATTTTTATATCGATCTTTGTTCAAGGATGTTGAATAAACAGGGGTTGGTAAAACGACATTATACGTCAAAATTTGAGCAGTTTGATACAAGCTGTCACAAAGTTATAGTCACCCTGGAAAACGTGAAATAAGGATTATATTCTGTAACTAGCAATTCTCTGAACGAACAGGAGAGATGACTCAGAAAGCAAACCCCATGTTGGATTAATACGAAAATTAATACGATCGGTAGTAGGAAACGACAAATCTTTTATTTTAATCCCTAGTCAAAATCAACCAGTAACTGTTGCCTCTAACAAGCCATGTCTTGTGCAGAAAATATTTATCAGTTGACACTGGGCCAAAGTGTTCACCCCACAGGGTCTCTTCCATGAACAGCCCTCTTACTCCTGCTGCAGAGAGAGCGTCTCTGGGCAGAAGGCATTGTAGACGGAGATGAATCGGGCACCCACGCTGTCCAAAGCTAATCGGGGAGTTTGCACAGTACCTTGCGAGTTATATATTTCACAGATTTAATTCTTGTGGTTTTTAAAAATTTATTTATTTATTTATTTATTTTTGGCTGCGTTGGGTCTTCTTTGCTGCGCGCGGGCTTTCTCTAGTTGTGGCGAGCGGGGGCTACTCTTCGTTGCGGTGCGCGGGCTTCTCATTACGGTGGCTTCTCTTGCTGCGGAGCACGAGCTCTCGGCACGCAGGCTTCCGTAGTTGTGGCACATGGGCTCAGTAGTTGTGGCTCACGGGTTCTAGAGCGCAGGCTCAGTAGTTGTGTTTGGCGCACGGGCTTAGTTGCTCCGTGGCATGTGGGATCTTCCCGGACCAGGGCTCGAATCCGTGTCCCCTGCATTGGCAGGCAGATTCTTAACCACTGTGCCACCAGGGAAGTCCACAGATTTAATTTTTGGTTTAACTCATAAACTATTTCACTACTTCAAGTCCACATTCATGTTTCAATTTTTTTTTTTTTTTTACTTTTTTTAAAAATTGGAGCATAGTTGATTTACAATGTTGTGTTAGTTTCAGGTATACAGCAAAGTGTATGTTATACATACACATGTATCTATTCTTTCTCAGATTCTTTTCCCATTTAGATTATTACAGAATATTGAGTGGAGTTCCCTGTGCTATACAGTAGGTCCTTGTTCATGTTTCAAATGTTTTAATCATTCTACACTTTGGGGGAAGAGAGGAAAAAAAGAGAAACGGGTGGGGAGGTTAGAGAGCGGATGTAGGCATAAAATGTGAAAGGTTAGGATAACACCCAGTTCCCGTTTTACGTGAGCCCAGGCTGGGTCTCAAGGCCGGAGATTAACAAGGACCATTCCCCACTCTAATTTGGTTGCTTTGTTCTTGTAAAAGAAGAAAAATTAGAACTCATAAGGAATTGTGCTGAGCCTTAAGGTAACGTAGGTGACACAGCTGAGTCCCCTCCGGCAGGTGCTCAGCACCCCACTTCTGGTCCCGTAGGCTTACCCACTCACCAAACCTCCTCCGCCGTCTGCGAGCCTGTGCCCCCAGCCCCGGGGCTCTCACTGCACAGTCGGGCTGATCCTTCACTGATTTACTTGCTGCCACAATTTGAGCATGTTAATCTCTGAGCTCGCATTCCTCCGGTCCGTCTGAACCAAGCATACAAAGGAATTTCCAATTCACGATTCTAAACACAAAACATGCACTATTCGCTATCTGAATAGTTCACCAAACACAAGAGACAAAAACCCTGAAACCCAGCCCCTGACTGGATTAAAACGATTCGCCCCACCCACATGCCTGCCAAGAGTGAAAGAAAAATACATCCAGATCCTCAAACTATCTCTAGAATATTTTCAGATGCAATAATCAACATTCAGTTAAAACTTTGTTGGCACAGATAATACCAGAAAAAAATTATCAGAAACCAAGAGATAAGAACGGACAGTAGAAGCAGTTTCATGGGAAATTCCAGAATCAGAGTTATGAGCTGTTGCTTAAAAAGTCATGTGATTCTGTGTTCAGAGCAGACGGAGAGTCTCGCTAGAGACGTGAAAATCATATACATAGAATCACATGGAAATTCTAGAAAGAAAAAAATGTAATAGCCGAAAATGCGAACTCTAAGGCCGATTACATGTGGCAAAGGAGAAGAGTTTATAGGGTCGCAGACTCGCGTGGAGCCGGGCAGGGCGCGAGGGCCGCCGCGAGGCCAGCAGGACCAGCGAGCAGGTGGGATGTGCATGCAACTGGGGTCCCGCAAGAGTAGGAGGAGAAAACGCCGATGACATCCTTAAACACCAATCAAAGGCGTGAAACTACAGGAAGCACCTCCTGCACCACTAAGACCCTTCGCCATCCCCTCCCACCCCACTCCCCCCAGCTGAGTGGGCGCTGGGTGTGGCCCCTGCGTCCCTGCCGCCTGCGGGGAGCCCAGCTCCGCCCACCCAGCTCCGCCCACCCAGGGGTCGGAGGCGGCACGCGGGGGCGGGGTGGGCCGCGCTCGGCGCCTGTGCTGGCGCTTCCGGCTGGGGGCGTGGGGAGTGCTGGCGCCCCAGCAGTTCGGTCACAGACGTGAGCTGCGCAGAAATATTGTAAATGTTGTAAGAACATCGCATGGCACTGCCGCCAACCTAATACTTTCTGCAAAACAAAACCAAAGTCCCGACTCCGTAGTTCCAAACATTTTTCGAGGGTGACGGCGACCTCGGCTGTGGCCTCAGCTGTCGTGGCTCTGGGGTGACCCTGTGGCCGGATTACCGACCACAGCCCTCTGTGCCTCCAGCTCTCCGTGTTCGGTGCCTACAGGGTACTTGGGGATCCACACGCTGGAAATGAAGCTTGACCAAAACACAGGGACATTCCCGACATTCCACACGTGGGGAGGAGGCTCCCCGCCCCACTGAGCGGCCCGCCCCCGTCCTGAGTCGCCAGTCCAGTCGCCAGGGGTAACTGCTGAGAAGACACTGTTCTCAGGAAAGCCCCATTCCTGCACTTTCTCTTCTCGTTTCTGCGCGTGTCCACCCCGACCTTTTCCTCTTGTTCTACCTCAAACCCCAAAGGAAGAGAACTGACCACCTAGAGGGCTGGGATAGGGAGGGAGGGAGGGAGACGCAAGAGGGAGGAGATATGGGGGCATATGTGTACATATACCAGATTCACTTTGTCATACAGCAGAAACTAACACAACAATGTAAGGCAACTCTTCTCCAATAAAGATGTTAAAGAAAAAGAAAAAGAAAGAAAGGAAGGATACTGAGGCCGATAGGGAGGAAAAGAGGACAGGACAGGGATCCCTAACGTCCCCCCAGACATGAGAGGTTGTAGGACCACAAACGAGAATCTCCCCTCCCCTCCCAGGACTGACTGCAAAGTGCTTCCTGCTTGAACCAGCGGGAATTACCGGCCACCCTCCCCTGCCCCCAGATGTGAGGGGCCCAGCAGCAGGGCAGCCCCCGCCCCCAGCTTGTGACTGTGAGTCATGTCTCTGCTGACTCCACGGAACCAGCCAGAGATGAGCACGCCCTCTTGCCTGGATGCCTCGCGGCCCAGCTGGGTGAACCAGGCCCTGATACTCGCAACAACCCCGGGGCAACGCGTTCATTCGTGAATTATTTTCCTATAAAGTGAAATTCCAAGGATATTTGGAACTGACTTAAATTTCTATGAATTCTATATAGTCCAAGGATATGGTGCAGTAGTTAAATGTTCTGAAGGTGAAACCATGAAATTGAAACACAGTCTTGATGCTTCTAAAGTTTGCCAATGCATGCAGCCGCGAAAATTCAGTGGAAAAGCTAGTCTCCTGGGTATGAAAGCTTTGTTCTCAGCATCATCTAGTGATGAGTCGATGGAATGAGGCCTTAAGAGACGCGATGTGGATTAGGTGGGATCCCTGGATTTCTGTGAAGGATCCCGTTACAGGTTGAATTGCCCCCCCTACACCCCAGAATAGATATGTTGGGTCCTAACCCCTGACACCTCAGAATGTGACCTTATTTAGAAATAGGGTCTTTATAGAGGTAATCAAGTTAAAATGAAGTCATTAGGATGGGTCCTAGTGCAATATGACACGTGTCCTTATGAAAAGGGGGTCTGGACACAGCACAGAGGATTGGCAGTGTGCTGCCACCAGCCAGGAGGGAGGCCTGGAGCAGACCCTCCCCTGCGCCTCCCAAGGGAGCTCGGCCCCCAGAGCTGTGAGAAAATAAATCCCTGTTACTCTAAGCCGCCCGTTTGTAGCACTTGGTTACAGCAGCCCCAGGACACGGACAGGACCCTAAAGTGAGAGGGACTGTGTCCTGAGTGCAGGCGGGCCGGCCTGAGCCTGCATCCCGGCTGGACACTTCTAGCAGTGTGAACACACACTTTCTCTGCACTGACTTCCTTATTGTATGCAGATATTATACATACACATTCTAAATAGAATGACAGATACAGAGAGGGATGTGGTCATGGGTACACTATGGCTGCACCCATGTCTTAGCTCCGGCTGCTGTAACTACCCCAGAGGCTGGGGGCTTAAACGGCTTACTGCTCACATTCTGGAGGCTGGACGTCCAGATCCCGTGTCTGGTGAAGACAGACAGACCCCCTTCCAGGTTCATCGACGGCATCTTCTCCCTGTGTCCTCAGGTGGCAGGGAGGGGATGGAGGTGGGGAGAGAGAGCTCTTATCAGGGCACTGGTCCCATCATGGGGGCTCCACCCTCGTGACCTCATCACCTCCCAAAGGCCCCCTCCCAGCACCACCACCGTGGGGGTTAGGAGTCCACGTATGAACTTTGGGGACACACACACTCAATCTATAGCAGGCCGTATGGGATAAATGGGTAGAGGTGCCTCTTTTTCTCCTGGACCAGGAGTTCTTGGGAGGCAGCGAGTGATGCCGAATCATCACGTCACCTTTCCACCCCAGCGACGGCCTAACCAGCACGTAGTGGACACTGAACGAGGGTCTGAGCCGTTGGGCTCAAACGTAACCCTCACACGGAACCCCTGCGACCACCCGGAGCACCCTGCACGGGGCCCGGGGTGCAGCGCCTGCAGGGACGCCCCACTCAGTGGTCGTTGTCTGGCCCCAAGGTGCTTTATGTGCGGAGTTTACAAGTTAATGTTTACATTCTTCCGTGTCTCACACGACTGAGCTCAAAGTGATTTAGCCTAAAACAGGAGTCTCTCCACGGATCCAGGCAGCCGCCCCCTCCCCCACCTGACAGGTCCCCAGTGGCACCCAGATTCGTCACATTGCCCCCCCCCCAGCTGCACCCCAGTTCCAGGCCAGGCTTTGGTGCCCCACAGTCTCCTGCTTCCTGCTTGTTGATAATTTAAGGTCTGTTACCAAAATGGTCATTAAGAAGCTAAATTAAAGCCTGGATTTGAGATGGATGGTGTCAGCGTCTGGGTAGCACCCTGTCCCAGATTCACGGATGAGCCTGTGCAGCATTGGCTCATGCGTTTACTTCACAGAAAGAACTTTCAATGCAGCTTGACTTGAATTTACAAGTCATATGTCAACAGGAGACAGGAGGACAGAAGCTCCGCAGCCCTTATCTGTTCCTCTTTTTTTTTTTTTTTTTAAATCTTTACTGGAGTATAATTGCTTTACAATGGTGTGTTAGTTTCTGCTGTATAACAAAGTGAATCAGCTA
>NC_041233.1:110275926-110301728 GCF_002837175.3 Physeter macrocephalus
TTTTAATGTGCTGTTGGATTCTGTTTGCTAGTATTTTGTAGAGGATTTTTGCATCTATGTTCATCAGTGATATTGGCCTGTAGTTTTCTTTTTTTGTGACATCTTTGTCTGGTTTTGGTATCAGGGTGATGGTGGCCTCATAGAATGAGTTTGGGAGTGTCCCTCCCTCTGCTATATTTTGAAAGAGTGTGAGAAGGATAGGTGTTAGCTCTGCTCTAAATGTTTGATAGAATTCGCCTGTGAAGCCATCTGGTCCTGGACTTTTGTTTGTTGGAAGATTTTTAAACACAGTTTCAATTTCAGTGCTTGTAAATGGTCTGTTCATATTTTATATTTCTTTCTGGTTCAGTCTTGGAAAGTTGTACTTTTCTAAGAATTTGTCCATTTCTTCCAGGTTGTCCATTTTATTGGCACATAGTTGCTTGTAGTAATCTCTCATTCCTTTTTCATTTATTTCTGATCTGATTTCTATGATTTCTTTCCTTCTGCTAACTTTGGGGGTTTTTTTGTTCTTCTTTCTCTAATTGCTTTATATGTAAGTTTAGGTTGTTTATTTAAGATTTTTCTTGCTTCCTGAGGTGGGATTGTATTGCTATAAACTTCCCTCTTAGAATTGCTTTTGCTGCATCCCATAGGTTTTGGGTCCTCATGTTTTCATTGTCATTTGTTTCTAGGTATTTTTTGATTTCCTCTTTGATTTCTTCAGTGATGTCTTGGTTATATAGTAGCATAATGTTTAGCCTCCGTGTGTTTGTATTTTTTACAGTTTTTTTCCCTGTAATTGATATCGTCTCATAACATTGTGGTTGGAAAAGATACTTGATATGATTTCAATTTTCTTAAATTTACCAAGGCTTTATTTGTGACCAAGATATGGACCATTCATGGAGAATGTTCCATGAGCACTTGAGAAGAAAGTGTACTCTGTTGTTTTTGGATGGAATGTCCTAAAAATATCAGTGAAGTCCATCTTCTCTAATGTGTCATATAAAGCTTCTGTTTCCTTATTTATTTTCATTTTGATGATCTGTCCATTGGTGAAAGTGGGGTGTTAAAAGTCCCCTACTATGATTGCGTTACTGTCATTTTCCCCTTTTATGGCTGTTAGCATTTGCTTATGTATTGAGGTGCTCCTATGTTGGGTACATAAATATTTACAATTGTTATATCTTCTTATTGGATTGATCCCTTGATCACCATGTAGTGTCCCTCTTTGTCTCTTGTAGTAGTCTTCATTTTAAAGTCTACTTTGTCTGATATGAGAATTACTCTTCCAGCTTTCTTTTGATTTCCATCTGCATGGAATGTCTTTTTCCATCCCTTCACTTTCAGTCTGTATGTGTCCTTAGGTCTGAAGAGGGTCTCTTGTAGACAGCATATATATGGGTCTTATTTTTTGTATCCATTCAGCCAATCTGTGTCTTTTGGTTGGAACATTTAATCCATTTACATTTAAGGTAGTTATCGACATGTATATTCCTATTACCATTTTCTTAATTGTTTGGGGTTTCTTTTGGTAGGTTTTTCCTTCTCTTGTGTTTCCTGCCTAGAGAAGTTCCTTTAGCATTTGTTGTAAAGCTGGTTTGGTGGTGCTGAATTCTCTTAACTTTTGCTTGTCCTGCGTGGTTTACATGTGGTCTGCTCAGCCTGGAGGGGCAGTCCTCCCTGGTCAGACAGGCCCCAAGATATCAAAGCGTCATAAATATAGACAATAAAAAACATCCTTAATACACAAACACAACGCTTTAAGCAAAAATTGACTTTCTCAATTGAGAATACATTCTGTTTTATAGCAATATCTCTTCTTCTTTTGGAATGGATCAGGGTTAACTGAAATGGCTGTGGTTACTTGCTCACTTTAATTAATATTCTTAGAGCACACGCTGAAAAAAAAGTTTATGAAACAAACTTTATAATCTAAAGCATTATCTACATGGGTATTATTATTATTATTTGTGGTATGCGGGCCTCTCACTGTTGTGGCCTCTCCCGTTGCGGAGCACAGGCTCTGGAAGCACAGGCTCCGGAAGCACAGGCTCAGCGGCCATGGCTCACGGGCCCAGCCGCTCCACGGCATGTGGGATCTTCCCGGACTGGGGCACGAACCCGTGTCCCCTGCATCGGCAGGTGGACTCGCAACCACTGCGCCACCAGGGAAGCCACTACATGGGTATTTTTGTTTTCTACAATATAGTAACCACCCTGAGCTTAGGCCCTGTCTCTTCTCTTGGTATTTGTAAACCCTAGCACAAACCATTCTGTTATTTTCTTAAGTAAATTGTGTAGTGGCAAGAAGTTCGCTCCCAGGTACCTGGAAGTTGAAAGCACATTGATTTTCGGGGTTAATATTTATTGGTAGAAAAGAACAAAAGACCAGTTGTCAGTGTGCAGAAGTAAAGCCACCCTGTCTGCACTTTTGTTGGAAAACGTGACTCTTAGGTCAGCGCGTGTCAATGTCACCCCAACACGGTGAGTTTTACCTGGTGAAGGCAAGACCATCTCCTGTCGGACCCACTGAAGGCTTCGTCCTAAGTCTTGCTGCCTCTCTTTACCTTCAAACAACTTAAACTAAACAGCTTTGCCATTTGGATGTGGTGCCAGGCCACCCTGCCCCACGCCAGCTGTGACCACGGCCCAGGTGTGACGTGTGGGCGTCCTGTGGTCCTCGTGCTGGGTGACTCTTGTGCAGAGTGACTCAGACCTTGTTTGTAACATGCCTCACGCCTACCAAGTAATTATTAAGACCAGAGTAGCTCTGCCCTGGTCTTACTGAGCAGAGGACGTCGTGAGAAGAAGTGATTGTCTGGTTATTGGTGGCCCTCAGTCCATGGTGAGCTGGAGAGCCTTGGGATCTGGCTCCTTCACGACGACTTTGGTTCAGTGACTCTAACAAGAGAGAAAGACCTCAGAATCGGGAGCGTGTTTCCTAATTGCTGTTGATGGTTTCTGGTCAGCTGATCTGAAGTCTCACATCCTTGTCTCTGCATCAGACAGGGCACTTCCCAGGGAGGAAAACTGGAAACTAGGTTTTCGTCGTTTGGCGATTTCGCAAATGTCCCATCTCAGTGTGTGGCTTTTTGGATCTGCCTACCTTACAACATTCTACCTGACATTTTGGAAACACTGAATTCCATTTTCCTTTATATGCCTGTATATTTGATCTGTGTATCACATTGTGCTGTGTTTGGAGGGTGGGGGAAGGGAGGGCGAATTTTGAGCCTGTACATTTGTTTCTAAGATAGTAACCGAGGTGAAAGATCAAGGGTATTAATCTGTCTGTGGATATGAATTAAGCATTTCTCAAAGTTGCACTTGACCCTCCAGGTCACTGAATACCATCTGGTACCAACCCAAGAGATGGAACTGGACGGACTAGTTTGGGGGCCTCTCTGCAGGGTTTCAGTTTGTAACTGGGGCACTTTCTCCCCCCAGAGTGTCTAGACTTGGCCCTGAGGGAGGTGGTCTAGCTAAGGATGCACTCTGGTGGACCCCACAGCACAGCCTGGCTCTGTAGCCCTTGAACCAATACAATCTTATCGAGGCGTTTTTAAAAACTGGTTGTTCCGGTGTTTGGCCAACTGAGATTTAAGGATTCTTTGTGTGCCAAGATAATTACAGCCATTAGCTTCAAGGTCATCATTTGCAACAGAGAGAATCCGGCCCTGACTTATATGACACTCAAGGAGCAGAAGCCTTGATGTTGGAAGAGATTTTAGACCAATCTCATCTTTTCGTGTTTGTGGCTCAGAGAGGTTAATCCACCCTTCCAGGGTTACAAGCCAGTAGGAGTAAAATCTGGAAGAGTCGAGCCCCCAGTCTGAGCCTTTAGCACTTTTTGAGACTCTTGGGTCCAAGCCATAGGCACCATGTTTTGTGGTTCAAAACATGTTTTTCAGAAAAAGAAATGGACATAATGAATACTCAGAGGAGCAGGAATGATTCTAAGAAGACACGTTTTTCTATGAAAAATGTTTTTTCTTTCCAGGGAGCTTTCATTTTGCCACAGTCGTGAAGGAAAGTGTTTTCATGGCACTAGTTAAAGCACAGTGAGGCAGCTCGGCACCGCGGAGACTGGTGTAAGGACCAGCACCACGGGGCCTGCGTCAGGGGGAAGGGAGACTGGCTCAGCTCCAAATACAACAGGGACAAGTGGGGATCACAGCCAGGGAGCAGCGTGTGTGTCTGGAGTGGTGGTGGACTGGACATGACGAGGAGCGAACATCAAGGCAGGGGCATTCTGAACAGGACGGACTCAGCAGGGTTCTTGCTGAAGGCAAGCTCAGGCGATTACACAGCGAGGTGGGGCAGGAGGAATTTGATCAGATATGGGGGGTGGGGCGGGGTGCTAAAGTTGAACTAACCACGCGGGGACAGACCCAAGGTCAGGCCTTGAGGACGGAGAGAAGCCCAGCTAGCACTGGGTCAGGGAGAGAGACCCCGCTCGCTGGTATTCAGAAATCCAGAGGCCTGTGCTTGTTTATGACCCATCATCCGCAGACGGCGAGCCTGGGTTCCAGGGCTTTAAACTGCTGTTTGGAAGCAGGGTGTGGGGACATCTGTGCTCCAGAGCCAACCATGCTCTCTTCTGAGTAACTCCCAGGTTTAAAACTGGGGAGACCCCTCCCTCCCTCACCAGCTTATTTCTTAGAAAGAAATGGGCACAGAGGAGAAATCGCACCACCCCTCTGCTAATGTCTTTTAAAAGCCTGTTTTTTCTTAATTAAACAAACAATGAGCATGTATTACTTATATGATCAGAAAAAAAAGAGATGCTGTCCTGGCCACCTCCTGGTGAGTTTTTAGTCCTCTTCTCCAAGTCCTCACGGCGTAAAACCCCAAAACTCAGCCTCATCCTGAGCTGCTGTAGGAAGCAGGACAAGTCACAACCTCACCGACGTGAACCTCAGTTTCCTCATCTAAGACACATGGGTAAGAGCGTCCAAGAGCGTGCCGTGCTGCTGAGGTGGGAATGGACCATTTACAGAAAGGGCTTAGCTTGATGTCACACACACAGTGACCTTGCTGTCGGGCAGGGAGAGGGATGGAGCCGGGAGGAGATGGACCTCGGGAGGCCAGCGGCCAGGCTGGAGACATGGGTGCCTCATTGGGGATGACAGGTTGTGAGCAGGAATCAGGGTGCATTTCATCCAAAGCCTTCTCAGTTCTGCTGGGTTATGTATCACCAGTTATACCTGTAAATTTTGAAAAAAATGATTGTTTTTATCAGGATGCTTTAAAGATAGCAGAGCAGAAAGACACAATCCTTGAACAAGCTGAGGAATTTACCGCCTGCATGACTAAGCAGGTCATCACCTGAGCCTCCTGAGCCCCAGTTCCTCCTTTGAAAGGCAGGCCTGGGCACTACAGAGGAACCGAGAATGAAGGCAGGGACCGTGGAGGTGGTGGCACCGCGAGCATTTACGTCTAGTTTCACAGGACACTAAGGACTCGGGGTTTAGCCTCAGCCTAGACGAGAATCAGAAAAGCAGCCTAATTTGAGCATGAAAGTAAACCTCCCCAATGTGCTGAATTTTCAAGGGGCGTTGATAAATGTCAACACCTTACAGGGAAGGGGACAGCATAAAACAAGCGCGAGCCTCAGGGCTGTCATGCTTTTAATTCGACTCTGTAAAACGACTGCGCGCCTCTCATACAGGAGGCTGGGGGGTAGGTGCGGGGAGGTGAGCGGGACAAAGACGACCCGCGGTGCGATTTCACTTGTTCTTTCCGCAGACGTGCACTGGGCACCAGTGACATGCCGGCCTGGCCCATTCCAGGGCTGGGGATAAAAGACTGACAAGACCACGTTCCCCTCTCATGCAGCTGGCATTTTAGTCAGAGGACACAGAAAATCAACAAATAACTAAGACAAACCCTTGAAAGTACAGAAGGCCCGGTGGCGATAAGTACCCTAAAGTAAGAAAGGCTGCGGGGTGAGACCATGGGGACACGTGAGTTTCGGGGCGCCCCCAGCCAGGCAGGCGTCCACCTTCACACCCGAGGCCGGGCTCCAGGTTAAGCAGGTTCTCTCAACCTCTCCCAGCTGGCGGGTCTGGAGGCCAGGGCTGTCCGACTCCAAGCCGGGGAGGCTGCGCCAGGTTCTGGGCCCCTCGGCTGCATCTTCTGCGGGCCTCGAAGGCGGGAGGCCGCGGGCGGGGAGGGCGCCGGCTGGCGGTTCACAGGCCCATCCCACACCCGGCGGGACGCACTCCGCCGACCACAGAAGCCGCCTGCTGAGCAATGCCAGCTGCTGCCCCGTCACAACCAGCGACCCTCGGGCCGCATGCCCAGCCGGAGCCGTGACAGCCCCGGGGCCAGATGCGGTTCCGAGCGCGGGGCCGGCCTGGGCGGAACAGGGTGGAGGGGAGCCGGGTCCCCTGCTCACGGCCGCAGGGAATGGGGAAGAGAAACTGCACTTGACCCTGCTTCCCGGGCGCCGTGGCCTCGGGCCGGCCTCTGCGCGTGGACCCGGCGGGGCCGCAGGGCTGAGTCACGGCCGGGCTGCGCGGCCCAGCGGGCCTTCCGGGGGGCTGGGCTTCGGGGTCACATGGGGGCTCTGCCGGCTCCTGTCCGCGGGCCGGGGCGGTAGGCAAAGAGGAGTTGCCGGGCCGCGCCGCCCCAGGGGGCCCCAGGACCCCAGCGCGTGTGCAGTCGGCTAGGGCGACCCCTTGCTCATCACTGTTCGGGAGGAATCGACCTGGGGCGTGAGGGGTGCGTTCGGGGCCGGCTCACTGTAGAGGCGGGAGAGGCGTGGCGGAGAGCGCATCGGGTCCGCCTCCGCCCCCCCGCCCAGCGGCCTTGGTCACGACGCGACCGCGCCCCCGCGGTCCGAGCTGGTGGTACGGCCCTCGACCCCCCCGGCCCGCGCTTTGGTAGCGCCCGGACGCCTCTAGGCCCCTCCCCGCCCCCTGGGTGCGCATGCGCGGCGACGTGCGCGCGGGTCGTGACACATTCGTGCGCAGGTAGGTGCCGGGCGGGGGCGGGGTCTCCGAATTCAGTCGGCGTCTTCTCCGGGAGTTGAGAGCCCCCAGTCTTGGCGCGGAGGAGCCCCGCGTTCCCCGCGTGTGGCCCGCCGTGCTTGGCGGCCCTGCCTGGACTGTGGGCGGTGGGGCGGGGTCCGGCTCTCTGTCCTCAGGTGTGCAGGGCAGAGGCTCAGGTCTCCCCATCTGCAGGTGGGTTGGGCGGGGGTCCGGTCGCTCTGTCTGCAGACGGGGCGGGCAGAGGTCCGGCAGCTCCGCCCGCAGGTGAGCCGGGCGTGGGCTCAGGCCGCGGTTCGGGCCGCGGTGGGAGGGGTGCAGCCGGCCGGCCCGCGGGCAGCGAGCCCGAGAGAGGACACTGGCAGACGGGCCGAGGCCGTCCACGGCGTGCTCTCTGTGGGACTTGTTTATATTTTCTGAATTTTGTTTGTTGAGCGTGTATTTTAATTTTGGAAAAATATGTTTGCAAACTGTCGGAGTATAATTTTCAAAATGTTAGAAACGTAATTTCTGAGCAGACAGGGAGCACAGGTCAGGTTAAATCACTGAGGAAGGACCCGGCGGAGGAAAGAGCCCGCCGGAGGCTGCCACCAGGAATGCTGGTCGGGATTATCCTCTGGGGGGAGAGGCGCGTTACGGCCCCTCATCACCCTATCAGGGTTGCTGGGTTGTCCTCACAGACTGAAGTCTGGGCCAGTCCCTGCTGAGCCGAACTGCTGTCTCCCCTGGAAAAGTCAGGTGACCCTCTGGGGCTTGTGAGCGGTGACCCAGCGCGACATCAAAAAGCGTGCCGTTTCCCTCTTTCTGACCACATTTCCAAGTTTTGGATCTGGTTAGCCCCCAGTGAACGGAAGGAGCTCACAGATGCTCGGCGTCTGTGTCAGAGCCGAAAAGGTCCTGGTGGCCGGACTCCCGTCCCTGGGTCGGGGCTGCCTGGCCACTGCAGCACTGGAACCCACCCTCTTGTTAATTTCCTAAAACTGCCCGGTTCAGTTCAGTAGAACAGCTGAAACTACCAAATCTTGTAAAACGAAGAGCAAGATGAGCTTTGTAGATGGATTTTTTCCCAGGGAAAATGGAGGCCCGTGGAGCCGGGACGGGCTTTCCAGCCGCCAGGAGCCCGTTCCCCCAGGGCCGCGGCTCCACCACCGCTGAGACGCAGGGGCTGCGGGGCGGGGCTCCGAGGACCCCGGACTGGAGGGGCGGGGTTCCTGGCTCTGCGGCTGTGCGGGGACGGGGACGCCGATGGCGGCCTCAGGTGACACGAAGAAGCCCTCGGGCTGGGCTCGAGGTGAACGGGGTGACCCAGTTCCCCCGTGCCGGGACGGGTGAGGGGTGTGGTCAGGGTGGGTGGCTGCCGAGCCCTGGAGCTCTGCCTGCCTCTGGTCTGTGCCGCCTTCCAGAGCAGGGCCTGGCCGCGCCCTGGGGTGCCCCCTAGCCACGGGGCAGCCGGGCCACCGCAGGGCTCCGGGGGTCTGCCTGGGTTGCTGCGGACCCCCACCCAAGGCCTGGCCTCATCCCCTCATGGCTCAAGTGGGTCACCCACCTCGCCTGTGTGTCCCCGAGACCCAGGGCAACAGGTTGGACCAGAGCAGCCGGCTCAGAAGCTCTGTGGAAGCGGCTGTGTAGGAGGGTGTGTCCCAGGCCGGTTTGAGCAGCGATCCAGATGGGGCAGAGTTGATAGGGTTTGAAGGGGGGCGAGCACTGGGTTTTTATAGGGAGTTGTTTTCTGTTTCTCTGATGGCCCCGAGCGTTCCCCCGCCACTGCTCCGTCTCAGCTGAGTATTTCAGTGTCTGACCTTAGCCCGCCTGCATTTCTTTCTGTAGAAAGGTTACTAGAAGGCGTGAGGACCCAGAAGCCGGGCTAAGGTTTCTCCGTGGTGAATTTGAGAGGACGGTGGTTTTTCCTGGGTCTCTGGGGCCTTGGAGCCGTCCTCTTCCTTGGGCCTTGGCTCTGCGCCCTGGCCTCCACCCTGGGCCCACGCTTCAGAAGCAGGCTTCTCCCGCATGCTCGGCGCCTGAGGCTGGCGGGCGGCTCTCTGTGCTGTAGCCTCGCTTGTCCACTCTCCGTCCCCTCTCAGGCCCTGCCCCGGCCCTCAGGACCCCACATCTGTCTCCTTGTGCCTCTTGGTGGGAGGAGGAGGAAAAGGGGCTGTTTCAGGCTTTCTCTTCAGGATAATCAGGGTTTGTTGGATTGGCTCACGTTTAAAACCACCTGCAGCGCACAGAAGAGCCTCTCAGGCCTTCAGGACACTGCCTGCTTTAGGAAAAGGAAGCGCTAAACCCTCCCTCCTTCGAGTCACAGGATCTTACAGCTGGGGGGACTGGAGTTCACGCCGGTTCAGTGGTTCTGCACCTGCTTAGGGCGCCTGGGCATGTGAGGAACACCCAAGCCTGGCCCCGCCCCAGGGCAGCGAAGTCAGGACCTTGGGAGGGGGCCTGGGCATCCTCCTTGGTGTGGAAAGGACACACAAACCTGCAGGTGATTTAACGCACCAGGTCCCAGAGCTCTGAGTCCTGAACACGGTCCAGTCCGAGGCCCCGCTGGGTAGCTTCTTGATTTGAGGCAAATAACTAAACCTGGGCTCGCTTCTGTGCACTGGAAATGTACGACTCCCTATTTAGCAGATTAAACGGCCTAACTGAACGTGCCTGGCCCAGAGTAGGTGCTTCATATTAGCACCTGACACCCACTCTGCTGTATTTATGTGTATTTTTCGTTCCTATAGTCAGACACTGGGGTCCTGTTTTCCTAGCTCCTAAATCGTGGAAGCAAGATCAGAGCCCACTGCTCCGTTCTTTGGCCCCAGTGCTCTGGGGCCCCCCAGGCTTCGTGAAGGGGCACCTGTACCAGCCACTCGCCCTGGGCAAGCTTGAGTCATTGTTTTAGTCAGAGCTCTTCAGAGTCATGGGGACCCTCCCGTTTCAAGGCAGAGGTTCCTCAGAAGTTAGGTGCTGGGCCAGGAGCTTAGAGATGCAGCCGTGGCAAAATGGGAACTGTCGCCCAGACCGCAAGACAGGCTTGTGGAAAGGACAAGGTGACATTTCGGGAGGAGTCTGTTTTTCAGCAGAGTTTCCAGTTTGTGCAGCTGACCCTTTGCACGGGGTTAAGTTCTTGATGGTGCGGCTTCCCTTCTGCCCAGCACTGAGACCCCCCTCCTCCCAGTGTTCGCCCCTGCCCCCACCCCCATCAGCTTCACAGTGCGGGACCAGATGCTTCTGGATTCTGCTATGAGAGGCTCAGTCAGGTGCGGCCACAAGAGGAAAGCAAAGCTCGTTATGCTCTCGGGTCCTAGAGGCAGGGCCATGCTGGGCGCGTGGGGGGATGGCCAGGGGGTCAGGGGGCAGAGGACAGGACGGAGGGCGGGGATTGAGGCCACGGCCTTTACTGGGGTTTCCAGGGAAAAAACAGGGAGGGGTGAGCACATAGGATTGGCTGGTTTTAGTGATTTTGCCGGGCTTTGGGTGACAGGGCTTCCCCAAGCCACCGGGCACCCGGCCTGGGTGTTTCGGGCAGAGGAGTGTCACCTCCCTGGGGGCGGGGCAGGCGGAGGAGGCCGGGCCTGGCCGGGCTGTTGGCATAGGTCACAGGCGGGCTCCTGGCTGGGCCCTTGGCTGGCAGGGGGTTGTCTCTCCCCAGCCAGGCGGGACTTCAGATGTCAGAGCATCACAGTAGACAGAAATATATACACACACACACATAGATAGATGTACACACACGTACTCCCCTAAGTGTGGAGCTTGCTGTCCAGTGTAGGTGAGGGTCCAAGGAGCTCCGGATGGCCGCTGGCTGGCAGTGTTCCCACCGTGGGTTCCGGAAGCACATCCTCCTCTAGATGTGCTCTGTATGGGGGACTCTGGGGGCTGCCATTGCGACCACGGGGGGGCATCCACTGGAGAGTCGGGACCGTGTCTGTTTCCTGCCCCATCCACACCTGCCCCTTCTGTCCTTCGTGTCACTTTCTCTCGTGCTCCTGTCCCGCCAGCGGATGTTTTCTTGCTCTGTTTTTGTGTCACTGAATACACATAAGCACGAGGAGAAGAGTTGTTAACATCTGTTTTGTGACGGTGTCTTTGTGGTGCTGGAGCAGCCTTGCGTCCCGGCTCCTTTCAGCCAGCAGAGGGTCAAGGCTCTTTTCTTCGTCCAGGTGGAGGATGGGCGCATGAGGGTCCCGGGGCCGTGGCCTGGTGCAGCGTGTGGACCCCGGCCCAGCCTGTACAACATCAACAGCATGAGCCTCCTAAGCAGCGGGCCGGCAGGCAGCATCTTCGACCTGGACTGCACCTCCGGGCAGGTCCGCTGGGCACTGGTGGCCGCCGGCTGCGCCTTCTACCTGGGCATCTTCGTGGCCTGTCACCAGCTGTCATCCTCCCTGAACGCCACCTACCGCTCCCTGGGGGCCCGAGAGCAGGTCTTCTGGAACCTGGCGGCCACGCGCGCAGTCTTTGGCATCCAGGGCACCACGGTGGGGCTGAGGGCGCTGCTGCTGGATCCTGTGCTCCAGGCCGACAAAGTGCTCGGCCAGCAGAACTGGTGCTGGTTCCACATTGCCACGGCAACCGGCTTCTTCCTCTTCGAGAACCTCGCGCTCCACGTGTCCAATGCGCTGTTCCGCACCTTCGACGGGTTCCTGGCCGTCCACCACCTCTTCGCCTTCCTCGGGTATCTCGGCTCCGTGGTCAACCTCCAAGCTGGCCACTACCTGCCCATGATCACGCTGCTCCTGGAGATGAGCACACCCTTCACCTGCATCTCCTGGATGCTCCTAAAGGTAGGTGCTCCCCAGACGGCCCGGGCCCCCCTGCGGCATCTGTGCTCCGCAGCGGGAGGTGAGCGGCTAGTGTGGCACCTTCACCCACTTGATGCCCGTGTTGCTGGTCCCTTGTGGCCTGTGCTTTCACAGCATCACCAGGCTGGATTAGAGTATTACAATCCGTAAGAAGCTCATTTTCGTTGAATTCCATTTTAATCATTTTAAACAACTCTTAGGCTTCCTGCCCCATCGCAAAAGAAGACTCGGTGGATCGTGTGTCTTACTTAATAACTGGCAGTATTTGTAAGCCCTAGAAAACATGCTTTTTCTTCGTTTCAAATACTTTTTTTAAAAAAACAAAGTAATATATGTCTACATACATATCTTTTAAATTTTTTATTTCACATTATGTTATCTTACACCCAACATGAGATCTGCCCTCTTCACAAATCTTTAAGTGTCCAGCACATTATCGTCAGCTGTAGGCACAGGTGCACAGCAGGCCTCTGGAGCTTATTCGTCTTGTAAGATTGAAACTTCACTCCTGTTGGTCAGTAACTCGCCGCTTCCCCTCCCTCCAGCCCCTGGCAACTGCCATCCACACTTTGATTCTGGGAACTGAACTATTTCAGATGCCTCCTATAAGTGGACATATTTCTCTTCTGTTCCTGGTTTATTTCGCTGAGTGAATGTTCTCAAGGTCCAGCCATGTCATTGCACATTGAAGGGTTTCCTTCGTTTCTCAGGCTGAACAGTTTTCCATTACGTGTGTGAAGCACATCTTCCTTGGGTGTTCCAGTCTTAGTTATTGTGAGTGAACGTAGAGGTGCTAATATCTCCTCCACATTCTGATTTCGGTTCCTTTACTGGGTCATCAGGTAGTTCTGTTTTTAGAAAATAAACCGCCCCCACTGTTTTCCACAGTGGTTGCACCATTTTGTATCCCCACCAGCAGTGCACAGAGGTCCAGTTTCTCCACATCCTCACTAACGCTTGTTGTCTTTGTTTCTCTGATGACATCTCACTGGCTTTTGATTTGCATTTCCCTGATGACTGGTGACAGTGAGCATTTATTCGTCTATCTGTTGGCCATTTGTATGTCGTCTTTGGAAAACTGTTCAAGCCCTTAGCCCATTTTTAACTCAGATTCTTTGTTATTTTTTACTGTTGAGTTGTAGTTCTTTATATATGTTCAAGATTAATCTCTTATTACACATATGGTTGGCAAATATTTTCTCCCACTTTGTAGATTGCCTTTTTACTCGGTTGATTGTTTCCTTTGCTGTGAAGAAGCTTCTTAGTTTGATGTTGTCCCAGTTGTTTATTTTTGTTTCTGTTGTATGTGTTCTTGGTATCACATTCATGAAATCGTTGCCAAAGCCACTGCCATGAAACTTTTTCCCTATGTTTTCATTTAGGAGTTTTGGGTCTTACATTTCCACCTTCAAGTTGATTTTTGTGTAAGGTGTGAGATAAGGGTTCAGTTTCATTCTTTTGCATGTGAATGTCCAGTTTTCCCAGCAACACCCGATTGAAGGAACTACCCCTTTCCTGCTGTGAGTTTTGGGCACCCTGTTGAAGATCAGTTGGCCGTGTCTGTGTGGATGTTTTCTGGGCTCTCGATGCTGTTCCACTGGTCTGTGTGTTTGTCTGTATGGCAGTTCATGCAGTTTTGATTTCTGTAGCTTTGTAATAGCGTTTGAAATCAGGAAACCTGGTGCCTCCAGCTTTGTTATTTTTTCTCAAGATTGATTTGGCTATTGGGGTCTTTTGTGGTTTCAGGTGAATTTTAGAAATTTTTTTTGTTAAAAATGCCGCTGGGATTTTGGCAGGGGTTGCATTGAACCTGTAGAATGTAGATTACTTTGGTGACCTCCCTAGTGAGATTTTTTGGTTTTTTGTGTTTTTTTAATTTTTGGCTGTGTTGGGTTTTCGTTTCTGCACGCGGACTTTCTCCAATTCCGGCGAGCGGGGGCTACTCTTTGTTGTGGTGCGCGGGCTTCTTATTGCGGTGGCTTCTCTTGTTGCAGAGCTCAGGCTCTAGGTATGCGGGCTCATTAGTTGTGGCTCGCAGGCTCTAGAGCGCAGGCTCAGTAGTTGTGGTACATGGGCTTAGCTGCTCCACGGCATGTGGGATCTTTCCGGACCAGGGACCGAACCTGTATCCCCTGCATCGGCAGGCGGATTCTTAACCGCTGCACCACCAGGGAAGTCCCCCTGGTGAGTTTTTTAGTTCAGTTATTGTATTCTTCAGCTCCTTGATTTCTGTTTGGTACTTTTTTTTTTACATTTCCGTCTCTTGGTTGACGTTCCAGTTGTTCCCACGTGTTCTCTTGACCTCGGCGAGCACCCTTGTGACAGATGCCTTTAATTCTGTCGGGTACATCATGCGACTGCTCTCCGGTAGGGTTTGGAGGTTTGTCTCGTTCGTCGGTTTGGAGCGTCTTTGCCTGATTCTTCATTTTCCGTGACTCTCTGTTGGTGTCTGTGCTTTAGACGAAGCAGATGCCTCTCCCTGGCCTCATGACTGTCCTCACCCAGGAGAGATCCCACCAGTCAGCCTAGCCAGGGTCCCGGAGGCTCTCCATCGACTTTCTCCCTCCCCAGGGAAGGGCAGGCAGCTGTGGCTTCGGTCTGCTTACACGTCCGATCCTGGGTGGGGCAAGGCTGTGTGTCCACCAGCCCAGGCCACCGCCTCCGCCCCCTCAGCCAGCTGGACTGTGGGCCAGCGGCCAGGGGGCCCCTCCGAACAGCTGGGGGGCTGGACACGTGAACCACCTCCTCCCTCTTCTGCGGGCCGAGGGTCTCTTCCTGACCCCAGGGTGCTGCCGGGGTCCCTGCCCGCTTCGGCGAGTCTGTCCTGGGTGCAGGGCCCTTTCGATGGGTCCCTGATTCCTCACGACAGAGTTTGTCTGTGAACTGCCGCTCAGCCAGGCCTCCTCCTGGTGCCCCTCACGCGTCACGCGCCGGGCGGGGGTCTCCGGAAGCTCTTCCCCGGGTGGGGTGGGCCCACTGCTCCAGAAGAAGACAGACCCCAGCTGTGGGGCGCACAGAGGGAGGCACTTTGTTTGGGGTTTTTTCTGTTTTCTCTAAAGTGTTCGGGCGCCGTTCGTTCAGGATGGAAGAGAGGGTGGTCCCAGAACCCACTTCTTCCTGCTTGCCGTGTTCACCACGCGGCCCGTGAGCCCACGGCCGAGCTGCCCGCTCGGCTAAGACAGCTCAGGGCCGTGTGCCTACACAGACATGGTCTTGGTCTAGTTCAGATCCTACTGAACCTTGTGAGTAAACGGCGTGTAAAATGTTGAAATCCTTTAAAGCTTTTCATAAAGCTGCCAAGCAAGGTCTTGCTTACTTGGGCATCGGGGTCCGGGAATGCTCTCCATCGGGGTCTGATTTGATGAGATACAGACGGATGTCGGGACCAGGTGTCACCATTAATTTAACGTAGTTTACACCCCAAACGGGCTCATGCTTCCATTTCCTCCTCCAATTTGACTCTGAAATGTTGTTTAGAAATAATAATAAATGAATTACACACTCAAACATCTAAACATGATCCATCCACGGAGACACTAGTCCAGATGCAAACAACATGGTATAAAAAACAGTCAATTTATGTGTAAATAAGTATATACCAGGAACACTACTTGCTGGAACCCCAGCTATACAAAGTAACCTTTGCACGGTTAAGTCTCACTTTGTTACTGACCCTGCTTTTCTCAAAGCATTTGGTGATGTTGAACCCAAAAATTTCAGTGTCTGAGTAGGACCAAAAATGTTCAGTTCTCAAGCTTGGAGTTTTCTAAACTTAATGTAATTACTGTATGGGTAGAAGTTCATGCTACTGGTATGAATATTAGGAATTTAGGATGACTGCTTTAGTAAGTGGGGAAGATAATAGAAAGGAGTACATCTTGTGAACTTTGAAGGAAGCAGCAAGTGGAAAGAAGACGGCTTGTGGCCAGTGTCTGCAGGGTGGAAGGGTGAGCGGTGCCCCAGCCCCCAAGCACATGTAGCTCACTCTGCAGTTTGTATGTTCACCCCGAGACACACTTAGCTCACCTTCCCACTCTACAGTTTGTACATTTAATGTCCTTCAGGCCAGAGCAAAGGCTAAATCTTTCCCACGTGAGGAATCTATCATTGAGAACCTCAAACCTCAAGTGTTTTTGCATTTGAGAAACATTGTTTTTTGGTCTGATTGTACAGTTCAAGGAATTTTACTTGTATAAGTCATGATTGTAGCATAACGTGGAGAATGCCTACCCATGCAGTGAGTATAAAACTATTTCTGTAAAACTGTTTTTTTTCCTAGTACTCTATGGTTTTCTTTTCCTTTTAAACATTGATATTTAGTCCATTTGGAAAGTATTTTTAAGTAAGATCCGACTGGATTTTCCCAGGAGCTGAGCAAGAATCCTAATGTAATTACATCATCCATCCTTTCCCTGGGGTTCGAAATGCCGCCCAGTGCCAGCTCTCCATGTATTTTATTCACTCTGCATTTTGCATTGTTTATCTGTTATTTCTGAAGCATCATTGTATCTCATCATTTGCTGAGGCACCTTCAGCCCTCCTTGCTCTTGTGCGTTTACTCCACTGCAGGAGTGGCGTTACTTCAAGTTGTTACAAGTTGATAAAAAATACTGATGTATTCTCTTATTTGGACTAAATCTGTGGATGCATTCAAGGAGGGAAGATGTAACGTCTTCTGAGTGTTTTCCATCCAAGAACATAACGTGCCTCGTTTCATCCAAGACTTCTTTTAAGTCCCTCTGCGGTGATGGTCTCGTTCCCAGAAGGAGGGGAAATGTATATAAAAAAATTGAAGAAGTGAGGTCCGTCATCTCCTTCGTTTACTTGCTTCCCTGCCTTGCAGACGTCTGGGTCGCCCAGAGGCGGATCATCCAGGCAGGAGGTTGGGTTCTTTTTGCAGGATCTCAGTCCCCCTACCAGGGATTGAACCCGTGCCCTCGGCAGTGAGAGCGCAGAGTCCTAACCACCGGACCGCCAGGGAATTCCCCTTTCTTTCTCTTTTAAAATGTGGTCACTGCAGAGGTCAGCTGCCGTGTCCCCCTGCGGCTCCGCAGGTGAGGCCGTGTGCCCGTTCCCAGCGTCACCGGGCTGCTGCCTGGCGAGGCGTCCCCGCCTTCCCGGCCCCTCCCCACTGCACCCTTTCCTCCTGCAAATGCCAGACGTGCCCCTACCCTGGGGAGGTGGTGTCGGGGCGGGGAGCTGCCCAGGAGGACGCTCCAGCCCGGGCAGAGCCCAGCGGGGAGAGGCCGGTGTGCACAGGCTCACGGGTCTGAGGTGTGTGGGCTGTCCCGGTGCTGACGTCCCCGCCGCAGGGTCCCACCTCTGTGCCACAGTCTGCTGTATAGCATTTTCAAGTTCCCTGTTTGGTTTTAGCTACAGCTAGTTTTCATGTGAATTCAGAGTAATTTTAAGGCAAGTCCATTTGGGCTTGTGTCCAAGGGCTACTGGGGTAAAAATACTGAAAAACAAAGAAGTGAGGACACACGTCTCATCCTGAGCTTGTCTCCTCTGAGAGCGTTTGCCCCCGGGGCCCGGGGAGCCTGGTTGGACACGACCGGCGTGTCCTCCAGCTTCACGGGGTCAGCGTTGCTTCGTTGCTCGATATGGGCACGGTCAAGGAAGAAGCGCTGGAGGTGAGCTGGGAAGGGAGTGAACTTTCCCTCCGGGGCGCAGGCGGGCAGGAGGCGCCGCGCTGGGTGCGTCTGCGGGCGGCTGGGCGGGGCCGGGAGGGGGCGGGGACACCCTGGCGCCGTGAACCCGCGTCCGGCGCGCCCTGACCCCGCTCTGCCCGCAGGCCGGCTGTGCGGACTCGCTGCTCTGGAGGCTGAACCAGTGGCTGATGGTCCACCTGTTCCACTGCCGCATGGTCCTCACCTACCACATGTGGTGGGTGTGCCTGGGCCACTGGGACGGCCTGGCCCGCAGCCTCTTCCCGCCGCACTGGGCGCTCTTCTTGGTCGGGCTGGGCCTCCTCACCGTCCTCATCAACCCCTACTGGACCCACAAGAAGACGCAGCAGCTGCTCCACCCCGTGGACTGGAACTTCGTGACCGGCCGCCCCAACGGGCCGGCGCCGCCCAAGAAGACGAGGTAGCGGCCTCGGCCCCGACTGTCCCCGCGGCGCCGGCCCCAGGCCGCGTGAGTACTGACTTCCACGTGGCGCCGAGGACCTACACCTGAGCGCGCCTCAGGGACAGAGTCCCGCCGTGGTGGCGTCACGGCCCGATGTGCTCATTCCCGCGAGCTTGGCCTGTCTGCGCCGTCGCCCCAAGGAGGGCCCGCGTGGACGGGTCGCACTGACGCGTGTGTGCGTCTTACTCAACAGCCCCGTTATGTTCCGTTGGAGAGAACTGTCCCAAGAGAACATAATCCGGTCCCTTACCCTGTGGACGTTCCCAGGGCTGAGATGTAAGCCGCGTCTCCGCAGCGCCATCTCGTGGCGAGCGCGGGGCATCGGCCTGGCTTGCGGCTGGGGGCGGCGATGGGGTCTTCTCACCAGGGAAGCTCATCCGGCGAAGAGTTTTGTTTCCGTTTTGTGTTTCTCTGTTGACACATTAAGGGAGGTGTTAGTAATCAGATTTGTCTAGATTTTAGAGCTGTTTTTAACTAAGTTTCCAACAGGTGCCCCTCCAGACCCTAACCCCCTGGTTGGTGTGTCTCTGTCGGTTTCAAGTCCGGGCAGTGGTCACTCTCCCTGCGAGCTGTGGGTGGACCTGGCCGCGTGGAGTGCCCGGCTGCAGGGCCCCCTCCTCACCTCCGGGTGACGAGCCCGGGCACCACCTTCACCGTGTTGGGCCCGGGTGGAATCTACACGCCGACCCACAATTTTATTGACGAACACGTACTGACAGCTTGTTCTTGCCATGATGGGCTATTAAAATGAAAAACTCGTGTTTACGGAAAGCGCCCTTGAACTGGTCTTGAAAAACACATTTATTGGTCGTGAAAATCATGTGTGCCTTGTGCTTGGTCTGTAACACGGCCCCTCGGAAGGGTGTGTGCTGATTTCTGGTAATGTGACTTGACTATACATAGGTCAGGGGATGTGATACCTGCTTGTGTCATTTTGAGAAGTGTTTCAGTCCTAGAAACATCCAGCAAACCGTGTCCCTGCTGAGACTCCTCTCTCCCTCGCTGAAGAGCCTGGGCACCCGCCGCCCGCTCTCCCGTCCGCAAGCCGGGGGAGCCGAGCTGGCTGTGTTTCCAGCCGGTCAGAACTTTAATAAAGTAGCCGATGTTTACAGAACGCGAAAGCATGTCCGTTCTTCTCTCTCAACACTGTTCACGTTGCTGTGGAGGTTTTCTATCTCGGTGATACAACTGTGATGATAAATCTTAACGTGCTCAAGGTTTGAACTCAGTTTAAGGTATAGAATATTTAATTTTTACGTGACCCTCACTGGGAATTTGACTTTTCCCAGGTTCAGTCTCTACCTCCTTCATCTCAGTGAAGGTGCTTTTGCCTCCATCCTGACCCGACTTCCCGTGAGGACCACAAAGGCAGGGGCGTTAGGCCAGCAAGGGCCTTTGAGGCTTGTGATCCAGCATCCAGGCACCTTCGCTGCCCAGACACGTGCTGCCTTCCGGGCTGTGGGTGCTTCGCGGGCTCCGCCCAGCCCGTGCACGGGCGAGAGGCCGTAGAGAGAGATGTCGGGCAGCGTGCAGGGGGGGCGTCGGCCCCCGGCCCTCCTCAGACCCCGTCTCTCCGATCGCTGCGGCTCGGCCAGCTGCCCCTGCTGCGGACCGCTGGGCTTCCCCAGGCGCCGCGCTGGACACCGAGGGCTCCTCGGTTCCTGGCACGGGCAGCTCTGGGAGGTAGGCACCGTGGATCCCATTTAGAGCCGGGGCCTGGGGCTACGAGGTGGCGCAGGCGGTCAGCGGCCATGCCCTGACTGTAAAGCCGAGGCCCGCAGACTGCGTCTACGGGCACAGAAAGCAAGCGGCAGGCCCCGGCTGACCCTGGCCACCAGACCCAGCTGCATCCGCGTACGCAGAGCACTGGAGTGGCCGTGTCTGTCTGTTCGGGTACCGCAGCCCCGCGGGACAGATGCCCGGCCGCTGGTGAGCGAGGCCGCGGCGTCGTCAGCGGGCAGGTACGGGGCTCCACCGGAAGGGCGGCTTGGGAAGTTAGGGAGTGGGGGCGGCAGCCCGGCTCTGGCACCTGGAAGGCCGGGGCCGCGGCGACTCTCCCGGTGCAGGGCTGGGGTCTCCGGGTTGGGTGCGAGGCTGGGCGCCCTGGGGGGGGCCAGCCAGCGTTGTCTGCCGCACCCGTGTCTGCGTCAGGGCCGGTCAGGTGATGGGATGATGGGCTGGAATGGCTGTTACGTACTTCAGAGTGTTTAAAGCAGCAGAGCAGGGGACCTGTCTCCTCTGCCTCCTGCACTGGCACTGTGCACACATCCGGGTTCCCGCAGGCCGGGGGTGCGGACGGGGGCTGGGGCGGGGCGGCTGCCCTCGGGGTCGGAGCGCTGGGGGGGTGGCTCCAGCAGGCGCCCTCAGGGTCCTCCCCCCTCAGGTCCTGGGCTCACCCTCATCTGTCCCTTCGGGACGGGGTTCCCCGCGTGGCCGGCTGGAGCCCCGCGCTGGGGGCAGCGGCCACAGGAGGAGGGGACTGGATGCCAGGTGAGCCAGTGCCCCCGAAGGTCAGACTCATTTCTAGTTGTGAGAGTGAGGTTGACACCCAAAATAAACCCATCTGAGTGATGCCCGCCCTTTCACGGATGCATGTGGATGCTTTCAGTTTACCTGTATCTTTACTAAACTTCTGCTCTAACGGGAGAGTTGATTAATTCAACGTTTCTCTTTTTAAATAAATCTTCCCCTTTTTCAGTAACTAGACTATACGGTGTACACATTGTCTTGCCAGGTCGTGTTCAGTGAAGTGAAAATCTCAGAAATCTGTTCCTCTGATGGCTGGGAACGCAGAGTGCTCTGGAGCGGACCCCGCCCGTGCGGGGCCTGCAGCCCTCCCCGCGGGCCCGCAGCTACGCAGAGCAAGGAAGCTGCACCGTGACACCCCGTCCCACACGATGGGAAGGGCCATGGGGACCACTTCTAACTTTCTGCGCGGGGGGGCGCCCGCGGTGAGGGCTCACTGCCCCCTCACCGTGTGTATGTGTGTATTTCCCTCTTACTGTCGTGCGGTTTCGGTGTCAGGTGCCGGCCTGTAGAGGCCTGGGTGTTCTGCTCTGTGCGTCTGTGTACCCTCCCCCCGCCCCCCCCAATTCACATGCTGGCATCCTGACCCCCAGCGCGACGGTGTCAGGAGGTGGCGCGGGGGGCAAGTGACTCGGTCGTGAGGGTGTGGTCCCGTGATGGGATCAGTGCCCTGACAGGACGCGAACGGAGAGCGTGTCCCCCGCTTTCCCCTCCGAGGTGAGGCTGCGTGGAATCGGCCTCCCCCGTGACCCTGCGCTCCCAGCCTGCAGGTCTGCGGTGACCTGCTGAAGCAGCCGGGGCTGAGTCACTGGGTCCCCGTGAGCTCAGCCTTTTCTCCCTGCGGCCCCCAACCCCCCAAGTCAAAGGTTTCCCCAAATTAACCCAGCGTTAAAATCCTCAGTTACTAAAGGAAGGTGTTGAAGGTCAAGTCTTCTAATCTGGAAGTGCCCTGTTGACATTCTACATAGAAAACTTTTACTTTGTAACCTTGATAATATTTACTTGTTGTATTCAAACAAAACCACAGTTGGAAGGGGGCACATTTCAGCCACGGTTTCTTTGGTTTGTACGGAGATCACCCTCAGCTCTTTTCCAAGAAATATGGAGCCTATGTGGTCCACCCCAGAGATTTTGTTTCCGCACAAGACAGACCAAGAGCCCAGAACGTTGGCGCCATCACGGATTTTGTGCAGAAAGCCAAGCTTCAGAAAGTTCAAGGCCAGCCACGCCAGGACTCTCATTTTCCATTTTCCGGTAATTGCTTGTCTCGAAACGTGTATTCACTTAAAAAAAAAAAAAAAGCTCAGGAAAACACCGCATTCACTGAAAATGATGGTTTACACTTTAATTTGGAGCCAGTTACCCAACCGTGGGTTAACCTTCGTCAGTTGGTCCTTCGCCGGCTGGGTTTTCAGCCCCCTCGCCCCTCAGCGCCCCCAGGTACGAGGTGGGCTTGGCAGGGCGGGAGGGGTCCTGGGGGTGCATGTCTCCTGCCAAGGAGGGTAAGCCTGGAGCAGGAAGCCATCACCCCTTCCTGCGTCCTTTCTGCCTAACACGCAGTTTTGACGCCCACAGGTTCCCCCGCCCTTGTCACGGGGACAGGCCTGAGGCCCGGGAAGCCGGCGTCCCCGGGGGCATCTCTGCGCTGCCGCTCGGCCCGGCCGCCCCGGATCGCCTGTCAGGTGAGAAGGACTTTCTGCCCTGGGGTCCCCATCCCCACGGGAGGACCAGTTACAGAAATGCGAACCTTGAACGTTTTCCTCCCACTGTGCCCGTGGTCTTTCATGTGGGCTCCCATGAGCAGCCTGTGAGCCCTCAGGAGAGGACGTTTCCAGCCCGGAGCTCCTGGCCTCTTTCAGAATCACCTTCGCTGACGGAGGGGAGACGGCGGCGGCGCGGGACTCGGCACCCTTCTCAGAAGCACGGCCCCCAGAAGTGTGCTCTTTGTTCCATTTTATGTTTATCTTCAACTTTTTATTTTGAACTAATTTCAAACTTAGAAAAAGGTTGGGAAAATAGTAAATACAAACACACGAAACCCCATACACCCCTTGCCCGGGTTTACCGAGTCTTCGTTTTGCCACGTGCGTCCCGCCCTCTCCCGCCTTGCCCCCGTCCCCTTAGCCCTCCGTCCTGCGCGTGTGAGCCTAAGAGGGGGGCGTCCTCCTAAGCACCCTCAGCTGGTATCAGCCAGAGAAACGGCACCGAGCCTGCACTTTGGTCGGACGTGCAGCCAGGTTCTCGGCTGGATGGCCACCCCGTCCGTCCCCCCGTCCTCCTGCTCCTGGCCTGACGCAGCCCGGGACCCCTGCGGCCTTCGGGTGTCCCGCGGCCTCTCTTCGTCTTTGACGGCCGGGGTACTTGGGAGGAATGGCAGCCAGCCGTGCGGGAGAAGCCCCCTCAGGGCGGGCGGGTCGGCAGCTCTGTCAGGACGGGACTCAGGGACACATGTTTGGCTGGAGAGCCAGGTAAGCGTTGCTGTCCTCCTGGGGCCTCAGACCCCGAGGCGTTTGTGTGTGGAACTCGGCGGCCGGGTCGCGGTGTTGTCTGGTTCTCACTGGACGGTTGTCATCGTGCCTCTTGTCGTTAACGAGGAACGTGTGGGGAGGCGGTGACACGGAAGGTCCCGTGTCCCCACGGAGCCGCCTCCTGCCCCAGGTTTACCGTCCGCTCGCAATCCCCTCTTCCTGCAGTGCTCGCGGACTGTCAACTTCCCGAGTCCGCCGTTCCTTCCACGTGGATGAGCCACGTTCTGTCGTAAAGAGCATCTTCCCCCTTTTAATGCATTATCACCGCGGGTTCGTGGGTTCTTTATTCCGTAGCTTCATTCTGTGCACAGTCGGTTGTAGGTTATGTGTAACTCCCTGTCGTCCTTATACGCCGTCCCTGCTTCGCCAGGGGGGTTCAAGCTGCCCCCGGTGTCCTTTTTTACACCCGTCATTGTTTTTGATTCCCTCCCTGTTTTCTCTGCGACAGGATGCCCTTGCGCTGTGTTGTCCCCGTGCTGGATTCACCCATTTCTCCGAGGACCTGGTTCTGTCGTGAGGAGTGGTGTCTGGAAACCGGGGTGTAAGTGTGCCACGCGCTCATCGCTAGCGGGTTGTCACGGCCTCTCGGCCCTTCCCCCTCGCCCGCCCCGTCCTGTCCTGCTCTGCGGGGACTCTGGCCACAGTACCAGCGAGGTCACACGCGGGTCACACGTCCGTATGTGCACACAGGTGCAGAACTGCCCGCCGTGCACAGAATCCGACAACCGAGAAGAGTCTGCTGGGCTGTTTCTTTATTCCGAGGGTGTACAGTCAGGTGCTCTGTGTTCAGTCACTTACGCTCCTTCTTCCCCACCTTGCCTTCAGGTGATCGTGTTATTAGAGACACAGTCCTGTGCTCTGGTTTCTTTTTGCATTCAGTGTTAGGGTTTTCTCCAGTTCTTGTTAATCTGATTGTATTTTTTGCACATGTAGAATATTATCCAGAAGTCAAAACTGTTCAAAACACTGTGTTTGGAGAAATGTCACTGCCTTCTCTGTTCCCTCCGTCCTGTTCTCTTCACTCCTCGTGACAGATTTCATTCATGTTAACAGCTTTGAACTGTAATTCACATACCATCCAATTCATCCATTTATAAGGTGTACAGTGTGGGGAAAATAGTCAATAATTATGTCGCATCCTTGGGTGGTGACAGACGGTAACTGGACTTATCCTGGTGATCCGTTTGTAACGTATAGAAATAATCACTGTTGTATTAATAGGAACAAACATAGTGTTGGAAGTCAGTTATACTTCAAAAACAAACTCATAGAAAATGAGATCAGACTTGTGGTCACCGGAGGTGGGCGGGTGGGGAGGGGAATTGGATGAAGGGGGTCAAAAGGTACAAGACGAATAAATACTAGGGATGTGATGTCCAGCGTGATAAATACAGTCAGCACTGGTGCATGTTATACCTGAAAGTTGTTAAGAGATTAAATCCTAGGCATCTTTGTCACGAGAGAAAAAAATTTTTCTTTTGCCATGCAAGTTTTTTAAAATCAAATCGATGAGTCTCTCATCTGGATCTTGAATCATAGCTAGAAAACCTTCCTCTCCACCCAGGGTATGGAGGAATTGTGTAACCTAATTTTTCCCCATTTCAATCTCTGGTCCATTTAGATTTTATGCTTGCAGGTAGCGTGAAGAATGGATCTAATTTTGTCTTTTTCCAGATGGCTGTCCAGCCGCCCCGACACCATGTGATAAAAAGTCCGTCTTCTACACTGATTTGAGATGCCGCTCCTCTTGAGCTGGATTTTCCTGGGCGCCTGGCTCCGTCTCTGGTCTTGGTGTCCTCTCTCGTTGGTCCTCGTTGGTCCGTCCAGCAGTTTTTCCATCATAGAGACGCTGTGGGTCATTTCAGTGTTTTCTAGCTACTTTTGTGTATTTTTCCAAATGAACTGTAATATCATACAGTTTTGTTGAACTGCAAAAAAAAAAAAAAAAAAAGGGTTATTGGTCTTTTGTTGAGATCCCATTAATTTCGCAGTAACTTGCAGGCGTCGGACATCTTGGCGGCGCAGAGCCACCAGTCCCCGGCCAAGGAAAGCCTTCCCCCTTTTCACGTCTGCTCTTCCCGTCACCAACACCGGGTAGCCGACCGCCCAGAGCTCGGTGGGTTGAACCACCCGCCGCTTCTCAGTCAGGAGTCATGAGTGGTCGGCTGGGCCCTGCTCTGTTCTGTGCGGTCACCCAGCCGCCCTGCAGGGCCCGGGGCAGCTTCGCCACCTGCGGGAGGGCCGCTCCTCCACGTGGCCTCAGGCCTTTCCCACGGCAGCTGCGCAAGTTCAGAGGACTTGTGGCTTCTCAGGCTCATGGTGTAGAGACAGGAGGCGAGGCTGCCAGTCCCATCCTGCCTGAAACTCTCAAGCGTCCTTCCTGCCACATTCTGTTGTCACAAAGCTGACCCAGACCCAGGGGCAGGCAGGCGTGGGACCCTGAGCTCAGCGATAGCCAGGCCAGAGGGTTCGCGGCCGGCTTCAGTCTGACGCGTCCGCTTTTGTGTGTCCAGGATGTTTCAAGTTTCTCCTAATGCAGGTTTTGCACACTTCTTGGCTGGTGTACTCCTAAGCTGCTTATTGCTTTTCTTGCTATTGTGAAAGGGCTTTTCTCTCCCATTGTATTTGCTTATAATTTTTGTATGTGAAGGTTACTGCTTTTTGCATGTCAACTTATATCCTGCTAACTTGAATTTTTTTTTCTTTATTTAAAAAAAAAAATATTTATTTATTTATCTTTGGCTGTGTTGGGTCTTGGTTTCTGTGCGAGGGCTTTCTCTAGTTGCGGCGAGCGGGGGCCACTCTTCATCGCGGTGCGCGGGCCTCTCACTGTCGCGGCCTCTCGTTGC
>NC_041233.1:110301912-110304362 GCF_002837175.3 Physeter macrocephalus
CTGTGCTGGGTCTTCATTGCTGCACACAGGCTTTCTCTAGTTGTGGCGAGCGGGGGCTACTCTTCATTGCGGTGCGCGGGCTTCCCATTGCGGTGGCTTCTCGTTGCAGAGCACAGGCTCTAGGCGCGGGGGCTTCAGTAGTTGAGGCTCGCGGGCTCTAGAGCGCAGGCTCAGCGGTTGCGGTGCACGGGCTTAGTTGCTCCGTGGCATGTGGGATCTTCCCGGATCAGGGCTTGAACCTGTGTCCCCTGCATTGGCAGGCAGATTCTTAACCACTGCACCACCAGGGAAGTCCGACTTTCGCTTTCTTAATGTGGTATGAGAGTCCGCTTTACTTGCTAATATTTTTTTTTTTTTTTTTTTTTTTTTTTGCGGTACGCGGGCCTCTCACTGCTGGGGCTCTCATCTGGATCTTGAATCATAGCTAGAAAACCTTCCTCTCCACCCAGGGTATGGAGGAATTGTGTAACCTAATTTTTCCCCATTTCAATCTCTGGTCCATTTAGATTTTATGCTTGCAGGTAGCGTGAAGAATGGATCTAATTTTGTCTTTTTCCAGATGGCTGTCCAGCCGCCCCGACACCATGTGATAAAAAGTCCGTCTTCTACACTGATTTGAGATGCCGCTCCTCTTGAGCTGGATTTTCCTGGGCGCCTGGCTCCGTCTCTGGTCTTGGTGTCCTCTCTCGTTGGTCCTCGTTGGTCCGTCCAGCAGTTTTTCCATCATAGAGACGCTGTGGGTCATTTCAGTGTTTTCTAGCTACTTTTGTGTATTTTTCCAAATGAACTGTAATATCATACAGTTTTGTTGAACTGCAAAAAAAAAAAAAAAAAAAGGGTTATTGGTCTTTTGTTGAGATCCCATTAATTTCGCAGTAACTTGCAGGCGTCGGACATCTTGGCGGCGCAGAGCCACCAGTCCCCGGCCAAGGAAAGCCTTCCCCCTTTTCACGTCTGCTCTTCCCGTCACCAACACCGGGTAGCCGACCGCCCAGAGCTCGGTGGGTTGAACCACCCGCCGCTTCTCAGTCAGGAGTCATGAGTGGTCGGCTGGGCCCTGCTCTGTTCTGTGCGGTCACCCAGCCGCCCTGCAGGGCCCGGGGCAGCTTCGCCACCTGCGGGAGGGCCGCTCCTCCACGTGGCCTCAGGCCTTTCCCACGGCAGCTGCGCAAGTTCAGAGGACTTGTGGCTTCTCAGGCTCATGGTGTAGAGACAGGAGGCGAGGCTGCCAGTCCCATCCTGCCTGAAACTCTCAAGCGTCCTTCCTGCCACATTCTGTTGTCACAAAGCTGACCCAGACCCAGGGGCAGGCAGGTGTGGGACCCTGAGCTCAGCGATAGCCAGGCCAGAGGGTTCGCGGCCGGCTTCAGTCTGACGCGTCCGCTTTTGTGTGTCCAGGATGTTTCAAGTTTCTCCTAATGCAGGTTTTGCACACTTCTTGGCTGGTGTACTCCTAAGCTGCTTATTGCTTTTCTTGCTATTGTGAAAGGGCTTTTCTCTCCCATTGTATTTGCTTATAATTTTTGTATGTGAAGGTTACTGCTTTTTGCATGTCAACTTATATCCTGCTAACTTGAATTTTTTTTTCTTTATTTAAAAAAAAAAATATTTATTTATTTATCTTTGGCTGTGTTGGGTCTTGGTTTCTGTGCGAGGGCTTTCTCTAGTTGCGGCGAGCGGGGGCCACTCTTCATCGCGGTGCGCGGGCCTCTCACTGTCGCGGCCTCTCGTTGCGGAGCACAGGCTCCAGACGCGCAGGCTCAGTAGTTGTGGCTCACGGGCCCCGTTGCTCCGCGGCATGTGGGATCTTCCCAGACCAGGGCTCGAACCCGTGTCCCCTGCATCGGCAGGCAGATTCTCAACCACTGCACCACCAGGGAAGCCCTTGAGTTAGTTTTGTCATTGGTTATCTAGATTTTCCAAGCATAATACCATCCTGTGTAGAGAGATGCTTTTACTGCTTTTCCAGTTGTTAGGCCCATCTTTGTTTTTTCTTGTCTAGTTATATTGGCATATACCCAACAGGATGTTAAACAGCAGAGATGGTAAAGTCCTTGCAGACACCTCCGTATCCCCTTCTGGGAACCTGTGCCTTTAGGGTGTTTTCGTAATAAGAAGTATCCATCTGTTCAGATTATCTGAAATGCTTCTGTTAAGAATGGGTGTTGAATTTTGTTAATTTTTTTTTCCAGCATCTTGGAGGTAATCATGCAGCTTTTCATCTCAGACCTATTAAGATGGTACTGATAGATTTCCCGTATCAAACCACCCTGTGTTCCTGTACAATTCTCACTTGGTTGTTGACTTTTTTTTTTTTTTGGCTGTGCTGGGTCTTCATTGCTGCACACAGGCTTTCTCTAGTTGTGGCGAGCGGGGGCTACTCTTCATTGCGGTGCGCGGGCTTCCCATTGCGGTGGCTTCTCGTTGCAGAGCACAGGCTCTAGGCGCGG
>NC_041233.1:110304555-110318943 GCF_002837175.3 Physeter macrocephalus
GCACAGGCTCCGGACGCGCAGGCTCAGTGGCCACGGCTCACGGGCCCAGCCGCTCCGCGGCACGTGGGATCTTCCCGGACCGGGGCACGAACCCGTGTCCCCTGCATCGGCAGGCGGACTCTCAACCACTGCGCCACCAGGGAAGCCCTACTTGCTAATACTTAATTTGAAACTTTACATAGTATTTTATTTGAATTTTACAAGTTCATAAATGATATTGGTCTAAAATTTTCTTTTGTGTGTGAGGGCTCTCTGAATCAGCTTTAGGTATGTTATGCTTGCTTGATAAAAAAAATTGAAATCTATTCTCTGAAATAATTTTGTATTGGAGCTATTGGAACCGTAGAAGTTTGGTGGAACTCTCTATTTTGAAACCGCCTGGGCTTGGTCCTATTATTGTGGGGTAGTTCCCTGATGAATTTCTGTATTCTATGTAAGTCAGCCCCTTTACGCTTTGTCACAACTGGCGTTGAATTGAGTAAAAGTTTTTCCTAGGAAATTATCCATTTCATCTACATTTTCAATTTTGTTTGCATAGAGGTCTCAGTAAGTTTCTTTTCTTTTTTTTTTAATACATTTATTTTATTTATTTATTTTTGGCTGTGTTGAGTCTTCGTTGCTGCGCGTGGGCTTTCTCCAGCTATGGCCAACGGGGGCTACTCTTCGTTGCAGTGCGCGGGCTTCTCATTGCGGTGGCTTCTCTCATTGTGGAGCACGGGCTCTAGAGCACAGGCTGAGTAGGTGTGGCACACGGGCTTAGTTGCTCTGCAGCATGTGGGATCTTCCCGGACCAGGGCACGAACCCGTGTCCCCTGCATCGGCAGGTGGATTCTCAATCACTGCGCCACCAGGGAAGCCCTAAAAGAGAATTTTGAGATAACTGATTCTGTGCATGTAACTATGTAGTGATAGATAATTTTTTTTTTGTCTTTCTTAGTTCTCGTGTGGTAAGGTGTTCTAATAAATGAAATCATGCTTAGAACGCACAATTTGGTAAATGAAACTCAGTTTTTAATACCATCAGTTGACAATTACTTTCAGTATCTTGGGTGTCATTTACAATCCTGCAAATAATGAACTCGTAGCTTTTAACATTCAGGCCGAACAGTCACCTACCTGACTGGGCCTCTTAAGCAGAAGATGAAAATAAAAATCATTTACTGTTTTGTCAGTGGAAATGTTATAGGCCAGTTAACAAAACTCCGAAACTTATGGACACGAATGTGAGCCCAGTTAGTTTCTAGTTCAGCGTACAAATCATACAGGCTCTTGGGCTATGAGGAGAAAGCTTTAGTATACTTGGTCTATAAAAGAATTGTTTACCCTTAAAAAGTTCAAGTGGGAACCACTGTCCTCGGCCACTTCCTGAGATCAGGGCAGGCAGAGCCTTTGTTGTCAGGCCTCAGGTGAGGACACCGGGCCCATCACCCTCCTTAGGTCCTGGACGTGAGCACCAGGGGTCAGGCAGGGCCCTTTTCCCTCAGGATCTGTGACTTTCTTCCCTGTCCCCACTCCGTCCCCCGGTCCTCTGTGGGGTTCGCCCTGCGCTGCTGTCCCGCGTCGGATCCCTTCCGAGCAGACACTGAGACGAGGGCGGGTAGCACACTCGGGTGCTGGAGGGAGGCGGGTGGAGCAGGAGGGGGAGGAGGCCAGCTCTCAGTCCACCGCGGGCAGCCGGAGGGATCCTGGTCCCGGGAAGCACGGACAGCCCTGAGGGCCGGCTCGGCAGTAGGGGGTGGGCTGCTTCAGGGCGTCAGTGCCAGCATTTCCCTGCTTGCCCTGGGTGCAGCCACTCCGCAGACAGAGGGACAAGCTAGCCAGGGGACACAGTCAGGGCGCCGACTGTATTTGTTGGCTGCAGGTTTTATGTGAACATGTTCCTTTAAAAACACGTATTGTTGTCATTTTGTACAAATGGCATTGGGTACGGATGTTGGTTATTTTCCCACTCGGTACTTTTTTGTGTGCAGACAGACCTTCTGTCGTTTCCAGGTGCAGGCTGGGACCCGTGTCGCTCCGATCCAGGCCTTCAGCACTGCCCACCCAGATGGGCTCCGGCTCCGCAGGGTCACCAGCCGTGCTGCAGGGGACCACCCGTGTGCCTCACCTGCTGTGGCTGGAGCTTTGGGGTTATCGCAGGAGTGGAAGCGCTGCGTCCAGGCCCCCGCGGATCTTCTCCCGGCTGACACCAGGGGGCTCAGGTCTGCGTGGCTTCGCCCGCTGCCCTGCCGGGGCCGAGCAAGCGCTGGGGTCCCGGCACCACCCCTCCCGACCGTGTGGCTCCTCGCGCCTGCCAGCTGTGTCGCCCGGTGCAGGCTCATCGCGAGGGCGCCCTGTTCCCGATGCTGTTTGCGGTGTGAGGCGTCCCTCCTTCTTCCCGGTGATTCTGCTCCTCTTGAAGCCCGGTTGCCCGTCGAGCTCGTCGCAGTCGGTGTCTCCCCAGCCGTCACCTCCAGGCTCTCTGCGCCTCTGCAGGTCGCGCAGGTGAGGGTCTCGTGAGAGTGCGTTCTCCAGCCCAACAGCCGTGGTTCTGTTTAGTCTGATGCATCTAATGTAACTACTTATCTGGACGCACGCAGGCCTGATCTGTTCTTCTTGTTCATCGTGCCTCTTATGAGTCAGTCCGTTGTTCTCATACTCCATTTTAATTTCTCCTTTTTAACTGCACGCTCAGCTTTCAGAGGTTGCTCTGGGAATCGCGTTCTTCCTCCCTCACCCGTCACAGTCCAGGTTATTCCATATCGTGTGACGTGAGAGCATTGATTGTCCTTCAGTGTCTATAATGTGTATTGATTTAAGTTTCCTCTTTGCTCTTGTTGCAATTTTACCTTTTTTTTTTTTTTTTTTTTGCGGTACGCGGGCCTCTCACTGTTGTGGCCTCTCCCGCTGCGGAGCACAGGCTCCGGACGCGCAGGCGCAGCGGCCATGGCTCACGGGCCCAGCCGCTCCGCGGCACGTGGGATCTACCCGGACCGGGGCACGAACCCGCGTCCCCCGCATCGGCAGGCGGACTCTCAACCACTGCACCACCAGGGAAGCCCCAACCATTTATATTCTATACTTCATAATTATTAATGCGTAATTTTTAAAAATACACTTTATTTTGGCAAACCTCTTAATGTCTAGTTGTTTTGGTTGGTTCTATATTTTATTTGTATCTCCTTCTCAAGATTTGTTTATATCATTCATCTTTCCAAGCAGTAGGCTTTTTTGGTTATTCTTTTCTTTTTTTCCAATAATCTATGTATTTGTCCACATATTTATGTCTTTCCTTCTTGTTACTTTGAGTTTACTTTTCCTCTTTGTAAATTTTTATATTGAATATTTTTTTCCCTTTAAGTATTGCTTTAGCTTTGTCCCACAAATTCTGACATTTTTGTTTTCATTTTCATTCAGTTCTAAATATTTCTTAACCCCCTTCTGATTTACTTTTAAACCCAAGTGTTATTTAGTAATGTTATTTTCTTTCCAAAACATGTGGTATTTTTTTTTAAAAAGTCTATCATTTTGGTATTTGTTTTGAAATTTATTGTCCTGTGCTAGAAAGAACATGACCACTTTGTTACTTTGGAATTTATTGTGTTTCCTTTATTGCCAAGTACACTTTTCGTGATACATGATCATATTTCATAGACCTTCCACGTAGACTTCTTAAGAATTACAGCCTTGGGTATTAATTTCCAAGCAGACGTAACGGTGCAAGCTTGGGAAGTGCCTGTCTCAAGTCTCTGTCTCTGCCCCACCACTGTGCGCTGTCATGTTTCCTTACGTGATGTGTGTACGTTGGTGGGACTTGCCTGGCACGTCTCTTTTTAACCTTGTACTTTCAACCTTTTCTCCCTTTGCTTTCAGGAAACGCAGTGGACTCCCGTGCACCTTCCTTCACCACAGCCCGGTGTCACGCTGGCCTCGCCGTGTGCGTGTCAGGCGAGCGGCCCCAAGTTTGCTTCGGTAACTGTTCTGGTGACCCAGATGGAACATTCGTGCTGAGTGGTTTCCAGCCTGTGGCACATCAGCCTCTGGCTGGTGGCAGCTCTGGGATCCTGTCCAGCAGCTGCCCGGGCGCTTCTGTCTCAGTGTGCTGTGTGCGTGTCAGGCGAGCGGCCCCAAGTTTGCTTCGGTAACTGTTCTGGTGACCCAGATGGAACATTCGTGCTGAGTGGTTTCCAGCCTGTGGCACATCAGCCTCTGGCTGGTGGCAGCTCTGGGATCCTGTCCAGCAGCTGCCCGGGCGCTTCTGTCTCAGGGACAGCCTCCAGGGCCTGCCGCTGGCTGGGCATCACTGGGCCACGGCGCTTTCGACTGATTCCCTGATGAAGGCAGCAAAGCTGTGGTCCTGGTCTGAGACATCTGGTAAGTGGTGGAACCTGTGTGTCAACACCAGGTGTTCTTCCCTACTGGGTGCCTTGGTTGGGATTTTCCTTTTGGGGAGAGGGGAGGCATAGGACTTAGTCGTCTGGTTTTGAGCACAGCACCACTTTAACTGGGTTTTCCCTTCTGGGTCGAGGAGTCTCTCGGTCATCTGGCACCGCCTATGGTCACCCTCTGTTAGACCACGGCTCACCCGCACCCCGGCTGGAACAGCGGGTAGGAAACTTTCCATTCTTGTGCTAGGGAACTGTGACCCTGAGAAGCCCTGGACACTAGTCTGGTTCTGGTGACACTGGCTGTGTGAAAGAACGTGAAATCAGAGCTCTATTCCATCTTGGAGTCCCCTAGGGCGTATTTTACAAAACTGGGACATTTTCAGCTAGGCTCCCACGTAAAGGAAGAAAATGTTATTTTATTGTAACACTGCTTAGCCCCAGTATTTCTTGGGCTCCAGGGAGAAATGGCCCCAGTAGCTCTCTAAATCACACCACATTTCATCTAAAACTGGGGAAGGTAAATGGTATGAAATTCCTTAGCCTTTATGCTACTGAATCAAAGTGAGCCTTTTGGAATGGGTTTGGCTCTTATCTTGGGTATGTATGTGTTTGGGTCTTGGTACATGAGTCCAAACCCTGTTTTCTCTTCCTGGTTTTGAACCTTGTTAGGGGGTCCTGGTTTGGGGGGGAGACCCCACTGGTAGGAGAGAAATTGAAAGGATTGTTCTCAGAGACCGTCCTGGTATTGACCCTCATTAGAGGGCCCTGGTGACCTGAACATGGTGTAGACACTCGTAGAAACTGATAGCTTAATTTGCTCTTCAGCCTGATTCAGAGCCACCTACAAGTTTGTCCGGAAGTGAGCTGTGTGAACGTGAGTGAATGATATGTACTCTTGTCTGTTATTTAAACTGAATAGGCTATCTGGGTACTGAAGGAAATCTCACCTTGAAAATGGCCAAAATGGGGCTCTCTTGATGTTCTAAAAGACTGGTTTTTGCATATGCAGTGAGAGGAAGCTGGCTTTCTAAGAGGAACTTGCTTTACTCTCCCTGTGCCTTTGAGATACAAATGTTCTGACAATCTCCCAATTCCTGAGACTGAAGAGAAAAAAGGGAAGGAGAGTTTTAACTCAAGCAGGAAAACTGAGATCTGTGTCTATATGGGTGTCTGTGTATGTTAGAGATATGTCTTTACCTCCAGATGCTATCAAAATTAATTTGTAAATGAGCTCTATGTAATTGGCTTAAAGGAAATTAAATGCTTATCTAAATTCTCAGAAATATAAAAGTAACCCAAATGAATTTCAGGTTCACATGATCTGGGAAATATTCAGTATTAAATTAATATCTGGTGTTAAAGTTTAAGCTTGTTGATGCCTGAAGACAGAGATCCCTTCAGAGGCATGAACTGTAATTTTTATTGTATTTAGAAAAGTCAATAAGATCTTATTAATCCTGTTACAGAATCGTCACAAAGAAAGTAACTTGATACAATGGAACTTTTAAGTAAGTTAAATGTAAATAAGATAAGAGTTCCAGGAGTTGAACTTTGGGAATAACGATGTTTTAGAAAATCTACTTAAAAATAGTCTCTCCAGATTTTGGCAACTTGAAACTTTAGAGTTTTGCTAAATTAATTGCTAAATGAGTCTAAGTTTAGCCACTTTTGTCTTATGAGAGAAAACCTAAACATGTTTGGGTTTTTTAGACACGTCTTATACCACATTGAGGAAAGAAATTATGCTATGAGAAGATGTATGTTTCTGGAGGTTGTGGAATATATTCGTAAGTTTTCCAATCAGGAAACGGTGGTATGATCAAAATTGCTTCTTTGTTTTTGCCAGAGATTACAGTTTTTTAGGGTTAAAAGTTGTAATATATGTATGTAAAGCTACCAAAATAAGGGAAACATTTCAGTATATAAGAAAAGTAGGATGTTTGTTTTCATTAAAAGAAGTTATGAGGACTGAAAATGCATTTTGTTAAGGGCAAAAGTAATTTGGTCCTAAAGCTGGTTATTTCTAAATGAGAAAGAAAATAAGGGACCAGCTAATATGGAAAAAAAGAAGTTGTGACAGGTTTAAAAAAAAAAGGAACCCGGAACCCCAAAGCATCTGAGATTGAACTAAGATTGCTTGGTATGTTTAATTACATGGGAAGCATTCTCAAGTGAGTGTTAAGCCTCCTTAGCTTATACTGTATGGGTAAATGTTAGTAACATACTCTAGAAATTGTATGGAATTCTGAAAAATCTGGTGGTCCTGATAAAATGTCATAATTCTAGTTTTGTTAATTGAGGTCTATTTACTAAGACTCACCTCCCAGGTAGCTCATTATGTTAATTTTTTTAAAATCTTTATTTTATATTGGGGTAGTTGATTAACAAGGTTGTTAGTCTCAGGTGTACAGCAGAGTAATTCACTTATACATATACATGTATCCATTCTTGTTTAAATTCTTTCCCATTTAGGTTGTTACATAATATTGAGCAGAGTTCCCTGTGCTATGCAGTAGGTCCTTGTTGGTTATCTATTTTATATATAGTGTGTACATGTTAATCCCAAACTCCTTAACTATCCCAATTATGTTACATAATTGTCAAGTTTAATTGAATTATTAAAGGACACAAGTTTGTTTCTGAAGCTTATCACAGCAATCTCTCTTTGGATAAAGATCATATGTACTGGAAAAGGCATCATTGAAAGAACTGGCTCCAGCCTAGATGGAAGGACTCTTACAAGGTACTTTTTTTTTTTTTTAATTAAGCATCAATGATATTTTTTATTGAAGTAGAGTTTAAAGTGTTGTTTCAGGTGTACGGCATAGTGATTGTTATATATACATATATATATCTGTTCTTTTTCAGATTCTTCTCCCTTATTGGCTCTTACAAGATACTGAGTATAGTTCCCTGGGCTACATGGTAGTGTGTGTATGTTAATCCCAGACTCCTAATTTACTTATCAGGTACTCTTAAGTTGCTCAAAGTGACACTGAAGGGAATTGATACAAATTCATATGTGAGAACTTCACTAGAGAATCTTCCTTCTATCCTGAACACCGAGGGCAGCACACCCTGCAACCCTCTCCTGCACACACTGCCTTTAAGAACCCTCCCCTAAAAGATGGGGTGGTGGCACAGGGGCTTCAGGTCTTTTGAGCACGAGCTGCCCGTCCCCGTTGTCTGGCCCCAGGTTGGATGCCTTACAAACGCTGCACTTTCCTTCCCCACAACCCGGTGTTACACCCCAGTTTGGTTCACTAACAGTGGGCCGGGAGAGCTCGCCGGGTAGCCATGTCTTTTCTCACCTGTCAGACAGGTGGGACAGAGCCCGTGTAGTCATCTGCCGGTTTGTAGCAATGCTCTCCTCTCTTCCGGCCCATTATACAGGTGAACCTTGAATTGCACAGGTCCACTTAAAGGTGGCTTTTATTCAGTAAATATATTGGACATTTTTTTGGAGATTTGCAACAATTTGAAAAAACTCAGACAAACCACACAGCCGGAACAAGAGTCAGGTATGTCATGAATGCGTGAAATACATGTAGGCACTAGTCTGTCCGTACACAGGCATAAGGTGAGTGGTATTTGATATAAAATTAAGAATGTTAGTGCTCTTACTGTTTTAGATCTTGGCCTCTCTCGTAGTCGGACAGATGGTGGCTCAGCCTATCACAGATAAATGTCTTTTTACCTAACAATGTTTCCAATACTGTGTTATGAATATGACTGACGTTATAGGCCATAAAAAACCATACAACGGCTCACTGTGAAGCACTCGTGTCAACCGCACCAGGCTACCGCCGACTGAAGGAAGACGCACAACCTTCAGTTTCCGGGGGGGGGGGGGGGGGGGGGGGGCGCCACACTGAGGCCCGTAGCCTGTCCGACAGCCCTGAGAGGTTACGCAAGAGCCAGGGTACTAGGAGGTTTTTGCTTGAAGTAGGAAACGCTGAACAAAGATTCCTGCTAACCACAAAGAGAGTCTTCTCAGGCTAATGATTTCAGTGCTTTTCTCTGCATGAGAAGATGGAGGAGCCTGAGCTCAGTGAAAGTGCCCTTCAGGTGCGCATCTCGACTAAGGCCGGTACCCAGAGCACAGAAGGCTGCCCGCTATCCTCCATTCACGGCCAGTCTGTCCCCCGGTGCTGCCAATTCTCACTTCGTAGGTCAGATGAGGACTTGATAGGCCAATGTATTACTTTGGGATTAGGCCCTGGTGATACCCTACAATTCTCTGGATCACCTGTCTTAACTAATCTCTTATGATCCGGGAAGTGTTTTTCCTTGTTTCTTCTCCTATCTAGAGTTGCACTAGTCCAGTTATTCAATACAGAGTCATATATATGACTGACTGCCTCAAGATTTTAGCCATCATTAATTTTGTCAAAGGCCTGGTTACACATTGGGTAACACCAACAGACAACGATCTTATGTATGAAAACACAGCATTCACTTTGAATCATAGCACAGGTGCCTCCTTGAGATGCTATAAGGCTATCCAGGGCCATGTGATTTTGTAATACTGCTTTTCTCATCATAGAGGCCTCAATGATTAATCATTTAGGGGCTTTTGGGTGAATTCTGTTAAGGCTTTGATATGGGGAGGTATATCTTCCAATCCTACTAAAAGCATAAAAGTAGATGCTACATGATCATACCAGGGGAATACAGATCCCTTGGTAAATTTGCTGGAGTCATCTCTAAATTAACACACAAGTGGCCTCGAGCCCTGTCCTAAAGTACATCTTCCCATCCATCCTGGAAGAGGCCAGGGATGTAGACTGGGGCCACAAAACTGCTGAGTTCCGTTAGGTGCACCATTAGGTGCAACCCCGTATACTCCAGGCCGCCTGAGCCAGTCTGTTCCATCTCGATCACTATCTTTAAGGGAAGTGATGATACACTGACGTTTTTCATTAAGGCACCAGCCTAATTTTCTGGTGTTATTTGGCTGAATATCTTCAGTGTGATTTCATTGTTCCCAACATAGGGGGCGCCTTAAGGGACCACAGCCTGGTAGTAGCCGTATAAACCTATCCCATAACTGAGGGGGGGGCCCTCCTAATAGTTAGGAAGTTATCATTTTTGACTGAAATTTAGCTTGTTGCTCTGATTGAGCTTGAGTAACTTTAAGGGAAAACTCATTTATGGCCAAACTCAGAGCAAGAATGCTTGACTGGCCAAGTGAGGGGTTCCCACAGTAGCATCAGTTGCAGCTCAGACAGAACTTTAACTTCTTTTTTCTAGAATTTTCTATGGGCCATCCAATCAGAGCCTTGGAGAGGAAACCCACTAACCAGTAGTAGTGTAGGTAACTGACCCCAAACCCAGCAACTGGAATGACTTCTAAAGTCTGCACAGGATCGTACCCATGATAGAAGAACATTTGATTCATGTGCAAAAAGTCCAAGAAATCAAGAAAATGTTATAAATAATCACACGGTCAGGTCCAGCATCTTGGGATAGCTGTCTCCTTCTGATGTCGTCGTCTTCTCGGCCTGGCGTTGGCGTTTCTTTCCTAGCAGAGCATCGCTTTAAGGTGAGGTTGAGGTCAGCGGTCCTCTCTATAGACCAGAGCGGTGCCTCTTTAGGTGGGAAATAGGAATCCAAGGGTCAATTACCTTCGACTGTGCTGGGCATGAGCTCCTTAAAAGAACCTGACGGGGACCTTCCCTCTAGGTTGAGAGAGTCCTTTAAATGCTGCCTTTTTCAGTATACAGAGCCTCCTGGTTGTAGGTCATAGGGCATCTGATTATCATTTAAAGAAAGAGTACTGTCATAAGGTCCAGAAACAAGCATATCATGTCCTGTTAATTCAATTAAAGCCTTGCGATAACGTAACATATCCCTTTTCATTAACATAGGTTCATATCGTCCCTCATCCAGTCTCACTGGTCTCCCCCTGATAATCTCAAAAGGAAACAAATGTTTTCCAAAACGGGTGGATCTGAGGTTGAGGAGAACCAATGGAAGGGCCTTAGGCCAGGTAAGGAATAAGCATTCATCATCTTAGCCGGCTGGGTTTTAATTGTTCCATCTGTTCTTTCTACTAACCCAGAGGACTGGTGGTGACAAGCACGATGGAAATGCTGCATGCCAAGCCACATCTTATCTGTCCAGTAAAAGTGAGCTCCTCTGTCACTATGTGGTTCTGAGGGGACTTCCCAAGAGGGCATCACTCTTTGTAAAATACAATTTCCTACAGATTGGGCTGTGGCCCTTCAGCATGGGATGCCTCAACCCAGTGTGAAAACATACAAATCATAACAAGAACATACCGATAACCTCGAGAGGGGGGCACTGTATAAAACCAGTCTGCCAAGTCGCAACGGGACCCGCAGGTCATGGCAAATTCCCTTGAGAACGGCTTCCCTGGGTTATATTCTGGACAAGTGGTAGATCTTGAATAAACTCCTGAGCTGTCGCAAAAGCCTTTCAACAGTTTTTTACCCCATAATACCATCTTATCTGGGTTCCAATGTGTTAACTCGTGAATATATTGCAAAATAGGATACTGAGCTTCAGACGGAAGGACGGGCTTCCCGTCTGGGTGTATCCACAGCTCTCTGTGTCAGTGAGTTCAGTCCTCGTCCCTTGTGTGTCCAGGTGTCCGTTTTCTGGTGCTGTTCCTTGAAACTTTACCATGCCAGTCAGGTCGCTGGGAGGCTGAAAGGGAAAGGCAGTGGTCAGTTGGTTGTTTTTGTTTTCCAGATCTCAGCCTTGGCAACGGGATCAGCTCAAGAGTTCCCTTTTGCCTCAGCAGCGTCAGCCTTTGAACGGTGCCTTAACGGCAAGCGCGCCTGGCAGCAGAAGGGCACCCGGCCAGTCTGCTACGTGTCCGCCATTTTTGATAGGCCGGCCTCAGGGCGCCAGAGACCCCGTCGCCGAAGCACTCCCAAATCACGGTCCACCCCAAAAGCACGGCGGCCGTCTGCGTGAGCGCGAGCAGGCTTTCCTCGTGCCAGCTGGCAGGCTCTTGGTGCCCTTAGTTCAGCCTATCGCACAGAAGAGACACGAGACAAGGGAGCATTTTCTAGGACAGACACCGGAGGAACGATGGCATAGCCAGCCTGGCACCTCTCGTGAGGTCCTCGCAGATACGCACCACCCACGAGTAACAAAAATCAGGATTACCCACTGCGCTCTCTTGAAGATCAGTCCCGGGACAGAAAAGATATTCGTTACTAACGTCTGACTCTTCTGGGAGCAAGGTGGCTGGATTCAGTTTGTCACACCTGTGGGGAGAGATCTGGTGAGAGCAAGACAGTCTCATGAGAAGTTCAGCGGCTTGAATAATGTGTGTGATGAGAGTTTAGTAAAGCTTCCGTGGCTTGGGGGACAAAGATGGTGAGAGTGTGACTCGTGGCGCAGCACAGCTGTTGCTGACACAGCCCCGGGACAAGTGGGGGGAGCCCTCGTCTACTGCAGCTCGCTGCTGGCCGTATATCCTGCTGGTGGGTAGTAACCGCCGCGTTGCTGGGTTAATACCCCGTGTGGCACCTTTGTTTTCATGTACACAGAGAAGAAGGGGTAAATCATGATTTGGATGCCCCAAGGCTGGGTCCTTTTTAGGGTCTCCCTGGCTTCAGAATGTGTTTGTTTCCCAAAGAGGTTCAGCTTGGTCTTGTTTAAGCAAGTTATATAATGGCTAGGCCACTAAAAAAAAAAACTTCGTAATCCAGTTCCTGCCGTAGCCTGCAGGGTCTAGAAATCCCCTTAAGTGCCCTTTTGTCCTAGGGGCAGGGAAAGCCAAAATGTCCTTCACCATCAATTAAAGGTCCCTTAAATATCATTTGTCCTAAATATTTAACATCAGCCTTACAAAATTGTCATTTTTCCTCGGACACTCTGTCCCTTTGAGCTAGTTTCTGAAGTACAGGCTGTCTTCCTATTTATCAAAGAATTTGAACACAATAGCAAGTCATCTGCACATTGTATCAAAACTGACTTAGGAGGAGAAGCTAGATCATCTAGGTACGTTTTTAGTATCTGGGGAAGGTGAGTACAGCCCTGCCGCGTTACAGTCCACGTATGCTGCCCTTCATCCCGAGTAAAGGCTAAGGGTACCGGCCCCCAGGACGCACAGGGATGCTAAACGGTGCACTGCGGAGGCCACAGAAGTCACTGTGCTTAGGAACACGGGACGGTAAGGTACGGGGTTGGCAGCACACAATGGCGAGGAGCAACGATAGCACTGCTAGAGCTCAAACCCTACACAGACCTCCAGCCCTTGCCGTTAGGTTTTCTAACTGGCAGAGTGAGTGTGTTACAAGGGCCGGTGCAAAGCGTGAAGCCTTTCTCGATGTACGCTGGTGTCAGGTGTTACTCCCTCCGTGGCTTCCCGCCTCCGTATGGGTACTGACGCGGTTCTTCTCGTCTCTGGTCGTTTTAAAGGGCGGTATGGAATGTATTTCCATATGTCAGTAACTCTTCAGGTACTAAGCCTAGCAAATCTTAGTCTGCATCACCTTGACCACGGGTCACAAACACTGTATGATGAAGGAAATCAGCTCTAAAAACATCTCCCCCTTAGGAGTAAGGAAATATGGGCTTCCTAAGTTTCTAATAAATCTCTTCCTGTCAGGTAAACAGGGGTGCTTTCTACCAGAAAAGATGAGTGCCTTCCTTTAAGTTCTCCTAAGTAAAATGCTAAAGATAATGGTTTACGAGCCTTAAGAGGTGCAGCAGAAATCCCTACCGTCTCCACTGAAGTGTTACTTCGTGGGAGGGAGCCTCTGATTTTGGTTTAAAACTGAAAAGGTGGTCCCTGTATCTATTAGGGCTTTAAATGTTTCTCTCTTGTCTCTACTTCTCCCAGGTGTTACAGAAGAAAGACTCCCACTGTTCCTCAGAGGAGCCCTATTCTTTAAACTCGGCATTCTGATCTGAAATCTAGTCTGTTCTTGAAATCTTTCTTCATTTTTCTACAGTTCCTTCTCCAATGACTTTTTTTTTAAACACAGTAAAAGCAAATGCCAGGTTCCTCTCTCAGTCGAGGATTGAACAGGGTTTGTTAACTGTAGCCTAACCTTGCTTACTTAATTGGCACAATTGAAGGTTCACGATTTCTTTATAAATTTTTGGCTGTGTTGGGTCTTCACTGCAGCGCATCAGTGCGTGGGCTCTCTCTAGTTGCAGCGCGCAGGCTTCTCATTGCAGTGGCTTCTCGTTGCGGAGCACGGGCTTCAGTAGTTGTGGCACACGGGCTCAGTCGTTGTGGCTTGCAGGCTCTAGAGCGCAGGCTCAGTAGTTGCTCCGCAGCACGTGGCATCTTCCCGGACCAGGGCTTGAACCTGTGTCCCCTGCGTTGGCAGGCTGATTCTTAACCACTGCACCACCAGGGAAGTCCCCGAAGGTTCACGATTTTTATAGATGTATCCTCTCCATCAATGGTTTTGAAAAGCTGGTCAGCCAGCCTGGTAAGGGCATTTGTATGTAACACCAACTTAAGTTGTATTTTTTAATTACAGTAGCCAATTCCTGATTTATACCTTCTAAAATGGACTTAAGCAAAGGATCATTTTGGTGGTTAGAGAACAATCAGGTGTTATGCCAGAATATTGTTTAAAAGTTCTCTCACCTCATAATCTAGGATTTTATCTTGTTTTTGTTTGCACTGCTGAATTTTTGTCTAGGCTATGGCTTTTGGGAAAAACTCTGGGATAAATAATTTTATGAGATAATTCCTTGCATTCAACTCGAAAATCGAAGTTTGTTGAGGGGTGTTTCCATTCTGCTTTCTCTATCCATTGCCTTGCTTTACTTTCAGAAAGGAATAGCTGTATTAATGGATACAGATCTGCAAACGCAGACTCATAGGTTTGGATGGTTAACTCGTATTCCTGTGCATATCCCAATGAATCCTGACTAGGATCGGGAAACCCCTTAGCTAAAAAGCCCTAAGTTGGGCTTCCCTGGTGGCGCCGTGGTTGAGAGTCTGCCTGCCGATGCAGGGGACACGGGTTTGTGCCCCGGTCCGGGAACATCCCACATGCTGCGGAGCAGCTAGGCCCGT
>NC_041233.1:110319086-110330327 GCF_002837175.3 Physeter macrocephalus
TAGGCCCGTAAGCCATGGCCGCTGAGCCTGCGCGTCCAGAGCCTGTGCTCCGCAACGGGAGAGGCCACAACAGTGGGAGGCCCGCGTACCGCAAGGAGGAAAAAAAAAAAAAAAAAAGCCCTAAGTTTTGCTCAAGTCCAGGGTGTGTATGTAAGCACAGAGGACAGTTCACCTCTTCCTGTGAAAGGTTTCTCCTTAAAGGGGAATAGAAGTACTTCTGATTTAATGTCCTCCCTTTCCTGGGGGGAGAGGAAGCAGCAAGGGGCAGAGGTGATGGAAGAGAGGAGGGAACAGCATCTGGGTCGGGCTTCAGGTAAAAAAGGAAACGGAGGGAGGAGAGGGAGGGGCAGGGTTAACACTAGCAGCTTTCAGAAAGGTTGATACAGTAAGTTTTGGCTGATTTCCTGCAGAAGCTTGCCATTTCCTCTTTTAGAAGCTTCTAAATATCCATAAGCATTCCATCCCGTCTGTCTGATGTTATTTACTGACTGCTTTCGCTAGCTGCATACACAAGAAAATTCTGGAATGTCAGAAGAACCCAAATATGGCCATTTTAGGTTGTGATCTCCTTTAGTGTGGTTTCTCCAATCAAGTAAGTATGTGCAGGTATAAATTCCATACATATTGTACATGAACCTGGCCTGGGTGTTATAGTTGGAGGCTAGCAATCTGTCCTTCCTTTTTGTTTTGAAAGCTTTGTTTCCCATTCCAAGGTCGATTTGTTGAGATAAGAATCATTAGTGATGATCCCGTGGTGGGCCAGTGTGCTGGTTGTGAGCTTGATTCCTCTGGATTTTAGCCTAGAGCCATTGCAGCGCTCTTACAGGTCCTACCTTCAGTAGCCTAAGACCACAGTGGGTGCTTGCAGCACGGAGTGGCCGGCTCTTATGTGTGTCCCCAGCTGAGATGAGTGGGTTTCCCTCTACAGACGGCAGCCCAGTATGAGGACTTACCTCCACCACTCCCACAAGTTTCCCAGTTGCCTAAGAAAGCCAGTGCTGTCAGGAAGGAGATGGCTCATAAGGGCTTTCAGCTTCGATGAAGGGACATCTTCATTTTTATTCCAATAATCTCTGTTAAAGTAGCCAAATAAAGGAAAAATGACATGTCAGTCTCCCACCTAATTTCCCCGTCCAGCCAAACTCAGTGTCTTTCAACTGAGTAAAATCTTCCCAATATCTCTCAACTGGGGTAACCCAGGTACTTCTTCTTGAAATTAAATTCAAGGAAAACTTCCTCCTCCAGTGAGGGATTTATCCACCACCAAATACAATAGGATCAGCCAGTAACAGGAGATCGGAGGCCAGGAGGCTAGCCAAGGAGATGGGCAGGCACAAGAGGCCTCTGCTGGCCAGTCCCCCAGTCCCTGCAGGGCTCAGGCAGAGGAGAAGCCTGCTCCGAGGCCCCTTCGGGTCACACCAAAGCTGCTGACTGAAGGAAAACATACAACCCAAAAGCTGCAAGTTTTAGGCCCAGGAGACAGCCTCTCAGGAGGTAAGGGAGGTGCCAAGATGCATTAGAGTTTTTGCTGGAAAACAAGAGTTTAGTCAAAGATTACTGCTTATCATACACACCAAAGCCCCAGACAGTTCAAGTTAATAATTTTAGTGCTTTTGTATGTATGGGAAGATGAAGAATCTGGCCTCACTGAAATTGTTCTTTAGACGTGCACTTATACCGTCTAGGGCTGAATGTTTCCTGAACCCCCACAGGGCACGCCGTCGGGGCAGCCGCAGCGGCTGCTGGCTTGATCGCACCCTGTGTTCTTTGTTGACTGGAATGGCAGGTGACACTCCTTACCCACACTACATACATCATATTGCTGCTGCTTCGTTATCAATGCGTGAACCATTGTACCTGTAAATAAAAATGAATTTTCACATTGTTTTTGATGTCTAGTGTTAGTAATATATGGAAACTGCAGTGTTTTATATACTATGGACATACTGACAGATGACTCATCTTGTAAACGTACATCACTGATAAATGCAGTGTTGTAAGTATCCTCTTCCTTATGATGTTAACATTTTCTCTAGCTTACTTTTCTGTAAGAATGCAGTGTATACACACAACATAGAAAATACGATAATTACGTTATTGGTAAGGCTTCTGGTCAATAGTAGGTGATTAGTAGTTGAGTTTGGGGGAGTCAAAAGCTACACGCAGGAGAGAGAGAGAGAGTTCCCAAGATGGCAGAGGGAGACCCTGAGCTCGCGTGCTCTCACGGGCAAACCAGAATTACAGTGTGCGAAGAATCTATTGTTGACAAAGACCCGAACCTACCAGAAAAGATCTGCAAGTGATAAAGAAGGAACCACAAGCTGGGTAGGAGGGGCCGAGTCACAGCACCATCGAGACCCCCCCCAGAGGAGGGAGAACGAGGTGGCAGCGGAGGGCGTGGAGCTCACCCCCTCCCACAGACGTCAAATGCATCTACATGTGGAGCGGTTCTCAGGGGAACTACGTGGAAAATGGCAGAGCTGCTGTACAACCAAGGCTGCAGAAAGATACGTAACCAGCGAGGACAGGAAGAAAAGCATTGGTTTGGGACCCCCGCCCCCAGGAGGGTACTAAGAAGAGGGAGATTGTGCGGGTGGACGCTTGCCCTTGGGAGTGAGCCAGTCAAGCCAGACTGGGCATCCCAGGCCTGGGGCCCTGCATGGTGGAGACAAGCCTCCCTTGGCTGGTTGGAGAACTGCTGCGACAGGTATAAAGGCTGGAGAAGCCTAGGCTCCGTTCATGACGGGTGCTGGCTCACCACCGGACAGGCTGGAGAGAGGTCTGACCTAGTGGCTCCCAGCCTGCCAGGCTCCCCAGTACGAGTGAGGAGACACGCCATGCACTCCATGCCACACCTCAGCAGTGTTTCTAGGGCAGCCAGGTCCTAGGAGGAGACTCAATCGAGGACCACAGGGGTGGCCTAGGGGCCCAGGGTGAGGTCCAGATGGGGTGGTGGCAGCCACTGTCAGTGCACCACGCAGGCAGCCCAGACCCTCTAACAACAGTGGGGCTGCTGGAACCCCTGCCGCACACCACGATCCCCCACTCCCAGCTGAACTAAACCGCTCACCCACCCACTCCATGCCACAGCCTTGCACTAGGTCTCAGACAGCCACAACAGGGGAAAGACACGACACTGGGCTGCATCCAGGCAGAGGGGCAGACACCAGCACAGACCTCTGTGAGCGCACGAGCCCCACTTGCTCCAGCAAATCCCCTCCTTCAGAGCAAAGGCCCCAACGCAGAAAGAAGGAAAAACACACTTCAAGGAACAGAGCCAGCTCAAGACTGACCCTCAGGGCTTCCACTCCAGCTTGGGAGCAGACGCTCTCCCCCCAAGCCCTGACAGGGTGGGGATGGCCACTGAGCAGAGAAGCCCCGCCCACACCCTGCACAGGTTCCAGCTCCTGCAAACCAACCGCACACGCTGAGGAAAGACATGGCTGGTATCCACATCAAATCCAGTCCTCCCACTAAAGGCACTGGACACACAGTCTATGGAGATGGCCCCACATAAGAATACCCCTTCAAGATCACAGCAGGTAACTGTTTCACCTAAATTCATAGACACAGAAATTTAAGAAAAATGACCACGCAGGGGAACTACTCTCAACTGAAAGAGAGCAAAGCCCTGAAAAAATAACGAAACAAAGGTAATGAGTCTACCAGACGACGAATTAAAAATGCTAACTGAATTAAGAACTGATCTAAGCACAGATTATTTTAACAAGGAATGGCAGGTGACACTCCTTATCCACACTACAGACATCATATTGCTGCTGCTTTGTTATCAATGCGTGAACCATTGTACCTGTAAATAAAAATGAATTTTCACATTGTTTTTGATGTCTAGTAATATATGGAAACTGCAGTGTTTTATATACTATGGACATACTGACAGATGACTCATCTTGTAAACATACATCACTGATAAATGCAGTGTTGTAAGTATCCTCTTCCTTATGATGTTAACATTTTCTCTAGCTTACTTTTCTGTAAGAATGCAGTGTATACACACAACATAGAAAATACGATAATTACGTTATTGGTAAGGCTTCTGGTCAATAGTAGGTGATTAGTAGTTGAGTTTGGGGGAGTCAAAAGCTACACGCAGGAGAGAGAGAGAGAGTTCCCAAGATGGCAGAGGGAGACCCTGAGCTCGCGTGCTCTCACGGGCAAACCAGAATTACAGTGTGCGAAGAATCTATTGTTGACAAAGACCCGAACCTACCAGAAAAGATCTGCAAGTGATAAAGAAGGAACCACAAGCTGGGTAGGAGGGGCCGAGTCACAGCACCATCGAGACCCCCCCCAGAGGAGGGAGAACGAGGTGGCAGCGGAGGGCGTGGAGCTCACCCCCTCCCACAGACGTCAAATGCATCTACATGTGGAGCGGTTCTCAGGGGAACTACGTGGAAAATGGCAGAGCTGCTGTACAACCAAGGCTGCAGAAAGATACGTAACCAGCGAGGACAGGAAGAAAAGCATTGGTTTGGGACCCCCGCCCCCAGGAGGGTACTAAGAAGAGGGAGATTGTGCGGGTGGACGCTTGCCCTTGGGAGTGAGCCAGTCAAGCCAGACTGGGCATCCCAGGCCTGGGGCCCTGCATGGTGGAGACAAGCCTCCCTTGGCTGGTTGGAGAACTGCTGCGACAGGTATAAAGGCTGGAGAAGCCTAGGCTCCGTTCATGACGGGTGCTGGCTCACCACCGGACAGGCTGGAGAGAGGTCTGACCTAGTGGCTCCCAGCCTGCCAGGCTCCCCAGTACGAGTGAGGAGACACGCCATGCACTCCATGCCACACCTCAGCAGTGTTTCTAGGGCAGCCAGGTCCTAGGAGGAGACTCAATCGAGGACCACAGGGGTGGCCTAGGGGCCCAGGGTGAGGTCCAGATGGGGTGGTGGCAGCCACTGTCAGTGCACCACGCAGGCAGCCCAGACCCTCTAACAACAGTGGGGCTGCTGGAACCCCTGCCGCACACCACGATCCCCCACTCCCAGCTGAACTAAACCGCTCACCCACCCACTCCATGCCACAGCCTTGCACTAGGTCTCAGACAGCCACAACAGGGGAAAGACACGACACTGGGCTGCATCCAGGCAGAGGGGCAGACACCAGCACAGACCTCTGTGAGCGCACGAGCCCCACTTGCTCCAGCAAATCCCCTCCTTCAGAGCAAAGGCCCCAACGCAGAAAGAAGGAAAAACACACTTCAAGGAACAGAGCCAGCTCAAGACTGACCCTCAGGGCTTCCACTCCAGCTTGGGAGCAGACGCTCTCCCCCCAAGCCCTGACAGGGTGGGGATGGCCACTGAGCAGAGAAGCCCCGCCCACACCCTGCACAGGTTCCAGCTCCTGCAAACCAACCGCACACGCTGAGGAAAGACATGGCTGGTATCCACATCAAATCCAGTCCTCCCACTAAAGGCACTGGACACACAGTCTATGGAGATGGCCCCACATAAGAATACCCCTTCAAGATCACAGCAGGTAACTGTTTCACCTAAATTCATAGACACAGAAATTTAAGAAAAATGACCACGCAGGGGAACTACTCTCAACTGAAAGAGAGCAAAGCCCTGAAAAAATAACGAAACAAAGGTAATGAGTCTACCAGACGACGAATTAAAAATGCTAACTGAATTAAGAACTGATCTAAGCACAGATTATTTTAACAAGGAACTAGAAGCTATAAAGACAGCCTAATCAAAAATAGATAATTTAGAAAAACAGGTAATTAAATCTGAGATTAACAAGCACTCTAGAAGCAATGAATAGCAGACTAAATGACACAGAACAACACATAAGTGAACTGAGAGATAGAAATCACCCAATCAGAACAGCAGACAGAAAGACACATGAAAAAAAGAAAGCAACACACAGGATCTATGGGATAATATAAAATTATGTCAGCATTTCCATCACAGGGATTCTCCACAAGGAGAAGGAAGGGGATCAAATGTATTTTTAAGAAATTATGGCTGAAAACTTCCCAAACCTAAAAAAGGAAACAGATACCCAAGTACAGGAAGCATAGAGGGTCCCAAACAACATGAACACAAAGGCAGGTGACACTCCTTATCCACACTACAGACATCATATTGCTGCTGCTTTGTTATCAATGCGTGAACCATTGTACCTGTAAATAAAAATGAATTTTCACATTGTTTTTGATGTCTAGTAATATATGGAAACTGCAGTGTTTTATATACTATGGACATACTGACAGATGACTCATCTTGTAAACATACATCACTGATAAATGCAGTGTTGTAAGTATCCTCTTCCTTATGATGTTAACATTTTCTCTAGCTTACTTTTCTGTAAGAATGCAGTGTATACACACAACATAGAAAATACGATAATTACGTTATTGGTAAGGCTTCTGGTCAATAGTAGGCGATTAGTAGTTGAGTTTGGGGGAGTCAAAAGCTACACGCAGGAGAGAGAGAGAGAGTTCCCAAGATGGCAGAGGGAGACCCTGAGCTCGCGTGCTCTCACGGGCAAACCAGAATTACAGTGTGCGAAGAATCTATTGTTGACAAAGACCCGAACCTACCAGAAAAGATCTGCAAGTGATGTTTCCTGAACCCCCACAGGGCACGCCGTCGGGGCAGCCGCAGCGGCTGCTGGCTTGATCGCACCCTGTGTTCTTTGTTGACTGGAATGGCAGGTGACACTCCTTATCCACACTACAGACATCATATTGCTGCTGCTTTGTTATCAATGCGTGAACCATTGTACCTGTAAATAAAAATGAATTTTCACATTGTTTTTGATGTCTAGTAATATATGGAAACTGCAGTGTTTTATATACTATGGACATACTGACAGATGACTCATCTTGTAAACATACATCACTGATAAATGCAGTGTTGTAAGTATCCTCTTCCTTATGATGTTAACATTTTCTCTAGCTTACTTTTCTGTAAGAATGCAGTGTATACACACAACATAGAAAATACGATAATTACGTTATTGGTAAGGCTTCTGGTCAATAGTAGGCGATTAGTAGTTGAGTTTGGGGGAGTCAAAAGCTACACGCAGGAGAGAGAGAGAGAGTTCCCAAGATGGCAGAGGGAGACCCTGAGCTCACTTGCTCTCACGGGCAAACCAGAATTACAGTGTGCGAAGAATCTATTGTTGACAAAGACCCGAACCTACCAGAAAAGATCTGCAAGTGATAAAGAAGGAACCACAAGCTGGGTAGGAGGGGCCGAGTCACAGCACCATCGAGACCCCCCCCAGAGGAGGGAGAACGAGGTGGCAGCGGAGGGCGTGGAGCTCACCCCCTCCCACAGACGTCAAATGCATCTACATGTGGAGCGGTTCTCAGGGGAACTACGTGGAAAATGGCAGAGCTGCTGTACAACCAAGGCTGCAGAAAGATACGTAACCAGCGAGGACAGGAAGAAAAGCATTGGTTTGGGACCCCCGCCCCCAGGAGGGTACTAAGAAGAGGGAGATTGTGCGGGTGGACGCTTGCCCTTGGGAGTGAGCCAGTCAAGCCAGACTGGGCATCCCAGGCCTGGGGCCCTGCATGGTGGAGACAAGCCTCCCTTGGCTGGTTGGAGAACTGCTGCGACAGGTATAAAGGCTGGAGAAGCCTAGGCTCCGTTCATGACGGGTGCTGGCTCACCACCGGACAGGCTGGAGAGAGGTCTGACCTAGTGGCTCCCAGCCTGCCAGGCTCCCCAGTACGAGTGAGGAGACACGCCATGCACTCCATGCCACACCTCAGCAGTGTTTCTAGGGCAGCCAGGTCCTGGGAGGAGACTCAATCGAGGACCACAGGGGTGGCCTAGGGGCCCAGGGTGAGGTCCAGATGGGGTGGTGGCAGCCACTGTCAGTGCACCACGCAGGCAGCCCAGACCCTCTAACAACAGTGGGGCTGCTGGAACCCCTGCCGCACACCACGATCCCCCACTCCCAGCTGAACTAAACCGCTCACCCACCCACTCCATGCCACAGCCTTGCACTAGGTCTCAGACAGCCACAACAGGGGAAAGACACGACACTGGGCTGCATCCAGGCAGAGGGGCAGACACCAGCACAGACCTCTGTGAGCGCACGAGCCCCACTTGCTCCAGCAAATCCCCTCCTTCAGAGCAAAGGCCCCAACGCAGAAAGAAGGAAAAACACACTTCAAGGAACAGAGCCAGCTCAAGACTGACCCTCAGGGCTTCCACTCCAGCTTGGGAGCAGACGCTCTCCCCCCAAGCCCTGACAGGGTGGGGATGGCCACTGAGCAGAGAAGCCCCGCCCACACCCTGCACAGGTTCCAGCTCCTGCAAACCAACCGCACACGCTGAGGAAAGACATGGCTGGTATCCACATCAAATCCAGTCCTCCCACTAAAGGCACTGGACACACAGTCTATGGAGATGGCCCCACATAAGAATACCCCTTCAAGATCACAGCAGGTAACTGTTTCACCTAAATTCATAGACACAGAAATTTAAGAAAAATGACCACGCAGGGGAACTACTCTCAACTGAAAGAGAGCAAAGCCCTGAAAAAATAACGAAACAAAGGTAATGAGTCTACCAGACGACGAATTAAAAATGCTAACTGAATTAAGAACTGATCTAAGCACAGATTATTTTAACAAGGAACTAGAAGCTATAAAGACAGCCTAATCAAAAATAGATAATTTAGAAAAACAGGTAATTAAATCTGAGATTAACAAGCACTCTAGAAGCAATGAATAGCAGACTAAATGACACAGAACAACACATAAGTGAACTGAGAGATAGAAATCACCCAATCAGAACAGCAGACAGAAAGACACATGAAAAAAAGAAAGCAACACACAGGATCTATGGGATAATATAAAATTATGTCAGCATTTCCATCATAGGGATTCTCCACAAGGAGAAGGAAGGGGATCAAATGTATTTTTAAGAAATTATGGCTGAAAACTTCCCAAACCTAAAAAAGGAAACAGATACCCAAGTACAGGAAGCATAGAGGGTCCCAAACAACATGAACACAAAGAGACTGACACTGAGACATACCACGATTAAAACAGCAAAAGTTAAAGAGGATTCTAAAGGCAACAACAGGAAAACAAAGAGTTATATACAAGGGAATCCCCATAACGCTATCAGCTGATTCCTCAGCGGAAAGTTTGCAGGCCTAAAGGGGGCAGCATATATACAAAACCTGCCACCTCGGATACTGCACCCAGCAACATCATCATATGAGACGGAAGGATAGATACAGAATTTCTCAGGCGGTCAAAAACCAAAAGAATTCAGCAATACTAAAACTATTCTAGAAGTGTTGAAGGGTCTTTTTGAAATGGAGAAGTAGCCGGAATCTGTAGGAAAGGGAAAAGCCCAATAGGAAAGGCAAATATATACTAAGGATTTAAGATCACTTAAACCAGTATGTAGACTGAAACACAAAACAAGACGTAAAAGCAATTATAACTACAACTAACCGTAAAGGGAAGAACATGAAGCTGTAAACTATAACATCAAATACACACAGTGTGCGAGGGGAGTAAAAAAAATCTTTTAGACTTTTAGAACATGTCTGAACTTAAGTGACTGTCAGTTTAAAGCAAGTACATGTAATTACGGGTCAACACATGAGCCGCATAGTAACCACAGATCAAAACCCTACAACAGATACACAAAAACCCAAAGAACGGAAACCAAGCATACGACCGAAGAAAACTCAAACCACAGCACGAGAAACAGGCAAACAGAGAAGAACTACAAAAACTGGGAAACAAAGAATAAAAACGGCAATAGGTATGTACTTATCATTAATTACTTTAAATGTCAGTGGTCTAAATGCTCCAATCAGCAGACACAGGATGGATTTTTCAAAGCGTACATTTTTCTCTGAGTTGGAACTCCTCCACAGCTGACTCCCTAAGGGGCTGATGAGCCGCCCAGGCCTGGGAGGAAAGGATCCAAACCTTCCAAACCGTGAGCTCTGTGTTGGCCAAAAATGTTAAAAGCTTGATTTCCTCTCCTACAAGTGTGAGGAAATAAATCAGTTTCTGGGCTGGAGAAAACTTTAGATAAACTAGAGGCAAGAAGGGGATAAAGCTCTCCAGCCTCTTCTTCAACTTGGTTGCCGCTGCTGCAACCCCTCCGAGCATTCCCACCAAAATCACCACTGCTGAACAAGCACCGACAAAAAAAAATGGAACCGAGATTGGTTCGAGACAGCAGAGTACAAGGACATTCTGCACCAGAATCACAACTAACTGCTGAACAATCATCTACAGGGAGACACTGGAACTCACCAGAAAGACACCCCACATGCCAAGACAAAGGAGAAGCCACAGTGAGCCAGTAGGAGGGGCGCAATCACAATAAAATCAACCCCCATAACTACTGGGTGGGTGACTCACAAACCGGACCCCGTTGCCGGACCCCGGCAACGGGAGGAGGAATTCCCAGAGAATCAGACTTTGAAGGCTAGTGGGATTTGATTGCAGGACTTCTACAGGACTGGGGGAAACAGAGACTCCACTCTTGGAGAGCACACACAAAGGAGTGTGCACATAGGGACTCAGGGGAAGGAGCAGTGACCCCATAGGAGACTGAACCAGACCTACCTGCTAGTGGTGGAGGGTCTCCTGCAGTGGTGGAGGGTCTCCTGCAGAGACACGGGGCGGGGGTGGCTGTGTCTCACCCTGAGAACAAGGAGACTGGCAGGAGAAATTCTGGGAAGTACTACTTGGCGTGAGCCCTCCCAGAGTCTGACATTAGCCCCACCAAAGAGCCAGGTAGGCTCCAGTGTTGGGTCACCTCAGGCCAAACAACCAACAGGGAAGAAACCCAGCCCCACCCATCAGCAGTCAAGCGGATTAAAGTTTTACTGGGCTCTGCCCACCAGAGCAACACCCAGCTATACCCACCACCAGTCCCTCCCATCAGGAAACTTGCAGAAGCCTCGTAGATAGCCTCATCCACCAGAGGGCAGACAGCAGGAGCAAGAACTACAGTCTTGCAGCCTGTGGACAAAAACCACATTCACAGAAAGACAGACGGGATGAAAAGGCAGAGAACTATGTACACCAGATGAAGGAACAAGATAAAACCCCAGAAAAACAACTAAATGGAGATAGGCAACCTTCTAGAAAAAGAACTCAGAATAATGATAGTGAAGATGATCCAGGACCTCGGAAAAAGAATGGAGGCAAAAATCGAGAAGATGCAAGAAATGTTTAACAAAGACCTAGAAGAATTAAAAAACAAACAGATGAATACAATAACT
>NC_041233.1:110330379-110331787 GCF_002837175.3 Physeter macrocephalus
AGTTGAAAACTTCCCTACCATGGGAAAGGAAATAGCCACCCAAGTCCAGGAAGCACAGAGAGTCCCATACAGGATAAATCCAAGGAGAAACATGCCGAGACACATAGTAATCAAACTGACAAAAATTAAAGACAAAGAAAAATTATTGAAAGCAGCAAGGGAAAAAGGACAAACAACACAAGGGAACTCCCATAAGGTTAACAGCTGATTTCTCAGCAGAAACTCTACAGGCCAGAAGGGAGTGGCATGACATATTTAAAGTGATGAAAGAAGAACCTACAACCAAGATTACTCTACCCGGCAAGGATCTCATTCAGATTCGATGGAGAAATCAAAAGCTTTACAGACAAGCAAAAGCTAAGAGAATTCAGCACCATCAAACCAGCTCTACAACAAACGGTAAAGGAACTTCTCTAAGTGGGTAACACAAGAGAAGAAAAGGACCTACAAAAACAAACTGAAAACAATTAAGACTACAAGAGACCCACTTCAGACCTAGGGACACATACAGACTGAAAGTGAGGGGAACGAAAAAGATATTCCATGCAAATGGAAATCAAAAGAAAGCTGGAGTAGCAACACTCTTACCAGATAAAATAGACTTTAAAATAAAGAACATTACAAGAGACAAGGACACTACATAATGATCAAGGGATCAATCCAAGAAGATGTAACAGTTATAAATATATATGTACCCAACATAGGAGTACCTCAATACATAAGGCAAAGGCTAACAGGTATAAAAGGAAAATCGACAGTAACACAGTAATAGTGGGGGACTTTATCACCTCACACCAATGGACAGATCTTCCAGACAGAAAATTAATAAGGAAACACAAGCCTTTAAAGACACAATAGACCAGATATATTTAATTGATATTTATAGGACATTCCATCTGAAAACAGCAGATTACACTTTCCTCTCAAGTGCACACGGAACATTCTCCAGGCTAGATCACATGTTGGGTCACAAATCAAGCCTTGGTAAATTCAAGAAAATTGAAATCATATCAAGCATCTTTTCTGACCACAAGTCTATGAGATTAGAAATAAATTATAGGGAAAAAAATGTAAAAACAATAGCAAAAATCAATACAACTAAAAGCTTTCTTTTAGAAGATAAAATTGATAAACCATTAGCCAGACTCATCAACAGGGAGTGGACTCAATAAAATTAGAAATGAAGAAGGAGAAGTTACAACAGAAACAGCAGAAATACAGAGCATCCTAAGAGACTACTACAAGCAACTCTATGCCAAGAAAATGGACAACCGGCAAGAAATGGACAAATTCTTAGAAAGGTATAACCTTCCAGGACTGAACCAGGAAGAAACAGAAAATATGAACAGACCAATCACAAATAATGAAATTGAAACTGTGATTAAAAATCTTCCAACAAACAAAAGTC
>NC_041233.1:110332801-110357183 GCF_002837175.3 Physeter macrocephalus
CAGACTATACTACAAAGCTACAGTAATCAAGACAATATGGTACTGGCACAAATACAGAAATACAGATCAATGGAACAGGATAGAAAGCCCAGAGATAAACCCACGCACTTATGGTCAACTAATCTATGACAAAAGAGGCAAGGATATACAATGGAGAAAAGACAGTTTCTTCAATAAGTGGTGCTGGGAAAACTGGACAACTACATGTAAAAGAATGAATTTGAACACTCCCTAACACCACACACAAAAATAAACTCAAAAAGGATAGAGACCTAAATGTAAGACCAGACACTATAGAACTCTTAGAGGAAAACATAGGAAGAACAACCTTTGACATAAATCACAGCAAGATCTTTTTCTATCCACCTCCTAGAGTAATGGAAATAAAAACAAAAGTAAATAAATGGGACCTAAACTTAAAAGCTTTTGCACAGCAAAGGAAACCATAAACAAAACCAAAAGACAACCCTCAGAATGGGAGAAAATATTTGCAAACAAAGCAACTGACAAGGGATTAATCTCCAAAATACATAAACAGCTCATGCAGCTCAATATAAAAAAAAAAAAACAAAACCCAGGGGCTTCCCTGGTGGCACAGTGGTTGAGGGTCCGCCTGCTGATGCAGGGGACAGGGGTTCGTGTCCCGGTCTGGGAGGATCCCACATGCCGCGGGGCGGCAGGGCCCATGGGCCATGGCCGCTGAGCCTGCGCGTCTGGAGACTGTGCTCCTCAGCGGGAGAGGCCACAGCGGTGAGAGGCCCGCGTACCGCCAAAAAAAAAAAAAAAAAAAAAAACCCAATAAAAAAATGGGTGGAAGATCAAAATAGACATTTCTCTAAAGAAGACATACAGACGGCCAAAAAGCACATGAAAAAATGTTCAACATCACTGATTATTAGAGAAGTGCAAATTGAAACTACAATGAGATATCACCTCACACCAGTCAGAATGGCCATCATCAAAAAATCTACAAACAATAAATGCTGGAGAGGGAGTGGAGAAGAGGGAACCCTCTTATATTGTTGGTGGGAATGTAAATTGATATAGTCACTATGGAGAATAGTACAGAGGGTTCCTTAAACTAAAAATAGAATTACCGGGCTTCTCTGGTGGTGCAGTGTTTGGGAGTCCGCCTGCCAATGCAGGGGACGCGGGTTCGTGCCCCGGTCCGGGAGGATCCCACATGCCGCGGAGTGGCTGGGCCCGTGAGCCATGGCTGCTGAGCCTGCGTGTCCAGAGCCTGTGCTCCGCAACGGGAGAGGTCACAATAGTGAGAGGCCTGCATAGTGTAAAAAATAAATAAATAAATAAATAAATAAATAAATAATAGAATTACCATATGACCCAGCAATCCACTACTGGGTATATACACAGGGAAAACCGTAATTCAAAACGACACATGCACCCCAATGTTCACTGCAGCACTATTTACAAAAGCCAGGACATGGAAGCAACCTAAATGCCCATTAACAGATAAATGGATAAAGAAGATGTGGCAAATATATACAGTGGAATATTAGTTCGCCATAAAATGGAATGAAATTGGGTCATTTGTAGAGACGTGGATGGACCTAGAGAGTGTCATACAGAGTGAAGTAAGAAAGAAAAACAAATGGTACAGATGACCCAGTTTGCAAGGCAGAAATAGAGACACAGATGTAGAGAACAAACAGATGGACACCAAGGGGGTAAAGGATGGGTGGAATGAATTGAGAGATTGGGATTGACATGTATACACTAATATGTATAAAATAGATAACTAATGAGATCCTGCTGTATAGGCACAGGGAACTCCACTTAGCTCTACAGCAGAAACTAACACAACATTGTAAAACAACTATAACCCAATCTAAAAAAACAAACAAACTTACAACGAGGTATCACCTCACACTGGTCAGAATGGCCATCATCAAAAGTCTATGAACAATAAATGCTGGAGCGGGTGGGGGGAAAAGGGAACCTTCCTACACTGTTGGTGGCAATGTAATTCATTTGGTGCAGCCACTATGGAAAACAGTATAGAGGTTTCTTGAAAAAACTAAAAAGAGAACTACCATATGATCCAGCAGTCCCACTCCTAGGGATATATCCAGTGAAAATGATCATTCAAAAAGATACATGCACCCCAATATTCATTGCAGCACTATTTACACTAGCCAAGACATGGAAGCAACCTCAATGACCATCAACAGAGCAATGGATAAAAAAGATGTGGTATATATATGCAATGGAATATTACTCATCCATAAAAAAAGAATGAAATAATGCCATTTACAGCAAAATGGATGGACCTAGAGATTGACATACTAAGTGAAGTCAGTCAGACAAATCTCATATGATATCACTTATATGTGTAATGTAAAAAGATGCTTCAAATGAATTTATTTACAAAACAGAAACAGTGCCACAGACTTTGAATACAAACTTATGATTACCAAAGGGAAAAGGTGGAGGGGTGAGGGATAAACTAGGAGTTTGCAATTAACATACACACACCACTATATTTAAAATAGATAATCAATGAGGACCTACTGTATAGCACAGGGAACTCTACTCAGTATTCTGTAATAACCTATATGGGAAAAGAATCTGAAAAAGAATGGATATATGTATATGTATAACTGAACTGCTTTACTGTACACCTGAAGGCAACCCAACATTGTAAATCAACTATATCTGAATATAAAATAAAATTTAAATTAAAAAGAAAAAAAGAAAAAAAATGCCCCCAAACCAAGTTATTATTTACTCCTTCCTTTGATATCATTTTATACTTTTTGCTTATAAATTTAGGTAATTAAGTTGTTTTACCTTCAGTAGCAATATTTTAGTTACAGGTAAAGTCATTCCTATGTGAAATAGTATGTAATACATGCACATTTGGAATTAACATTATTCAACACATTCTACTGTTACTTACAATTAGCAATTTATATTTTAATGTTGTAAGCAGTTGTGGAGCTTAGTCATTTTATGTACATTGAATTATTTACTGTCATTAAATAAGTATCTTTTTTCTTTAATGGCTCAAAATATAGCTTTGTAAATAAAAAAGACATAGGGTGGCTGCCTGGATTAAGAAAACAAAGCTCTTCAATATGCTGTCTATGAGAGACTCACTTCAGGGTGAAAGATGCAGAGACTGAAAGTGAGGGGACAGAAAAAGATTTCACACAAACAGAAGAAAGCAAGAGAAGCAATACTCCTATCAGGCAAAACAGACGTTAAAACAAAGGATAAAAAGAGAAAGAAAAGCATTATATAATGATAAAGGAATCAGTGCAAGAAGAGAATATTTCTTAACAAATACACACCCAATATAGGATCACCTAATCTAAATAAAGCAAACACTGACAGACGTGAAAGGAGAAATTGACAATAGGAGTAGACTAACACCCTGGTGACATCAATGGGCAGGTAAGACCAAAAAAAAAAAAAATCAAGAAGGCAATCGTAGTCTTCAATGACAGAATAGATCAGTTGGACTTAAATGATATCCATAGGATATTACATCTAACAAAGCAGAATACAAATCCTTTTCTTAGTTAATTAACTTAGTTATTTATTTATTTATTGTCTGCATTGGGTCTTTGTTGGTGTGCCCACGCTTTCTCTAGTTGCGGCCACCGGGGGCTGCTCTTCATTGTGGTGCAGGGGCTTCTCATTGCAGTGGCTTCTCTTGTTGCGGAGCACAGGCTGTAGGCATGCGGGCTCGGTAGTTGTGGCTCACGGGCTCTAGACGCAGGCTCAGTAGCTATGGCACACGGGCTTAGCTGCTCCGCAGCATGTGGGATCTACCCAGACCAGGGATCAAACCTGTGTCCCCAGCATTGGCAGGTGGATTCTTAACCACTGTGCCACCAGGGAAGTCCCACAAATCCTTTTTCAAGTGCACATGGAACATTCTCAAGGATAGAGCATCTACCACATCACAAAATAAGCCTCAACAAATATAAGAGGATACAAATAATGTCAAGCATTTTTCCCACTATTACATCAACTGAAGAAAAAATGGGAAAAGAACAAACATGTGGAGACGAAACATGCCTCAAAAAAAATATCAATGGGTTAACAATGACATCAAAGAGGAAATAAAATACCTGAAGACAAATGAAAATAAAAACATAACTCTACAAAATCTATAGGATGCAGGAAAAGTAGACCTAAGAACGAAGTTCATAGCAATATAGGCCTTCAAGAAACAAGAAAAATCTCAAACAACTTAACCTACCACCTAAAAGAATTAGGAAAAGAACAAAGCCCAATGTGAACAGAAGGAAAGACATAAAGATCAGAGAGGAAATAAAAGATTAATGAAACAAAGACCTATTTGAAAGGATAAAATTGATAAACCTTTAGCCAGACTCACCAAGAAGAAAAGAGAGGACCAAGTAAACAAAATAAGGATCAATAACTGACACCACAGAAACATAAAAGAAAATCATATTACTATGACTAGTTATATGTCAACAAATTGGACAACCTAGAAGAAATGGACAAATTTCTAGAAATCTACAGACTGCGAAGACTGAGTCAAGAAGTAGATAATTTGAACTGATCACTAGAAGTGAAACTGAATCTGTAATAAAAATAAATAAATAAAAACTTCCAGCAAACAAAAGTGGACTGTTTCACAGGGGAATGCTACCTAGCATACAAAGAACTTCTATCTATCCTTCCGAAACTCTTCCAAATAATTGAAGGGGGAACACTGCCAAAATCATTCTATGAAGCCACCATCATCCTGGTACCAAAACCAGACAGACACTACAAAAGAAGAAAATTACAGGCCAATATCTTTCATGAACAAAGATGCAAAAATCCTCATCAAAATATTAGCACACAAAATCCAACAACATAAAAAGGGTCATATACCATCATTCTCAATTTGGATTCATTCCAAGGTTGCAAGGATGGTTCAACATATGTGAAACAAAAACAAAAACACCCCCGGTGTGATACTCCACACTAACAAAAGGAAAGACAGAAACCACATGATCGTTTCAGTATTTGCAGAAAAAGCATTTGATAAAATTCAACACGATAAAAACTCTTACCAGGGCTTCCCTGGTGGCGCAGTGGTTGAGAGTCCACCTGCCGTTGCAGGGGACACGGGTTTGTGCCCCGGTCCGGGAAGATCCCACATGCCGCGGAGCAGCTGGGCCCGTGGGCCATGGCCGCTGAGCCTGTGCTCCGCAACGGGAGAGGCCACAACAGTGAGAGGCCCGTGTACCGCAAAAAAAAAAAAAAAAAAAAAAAAAAAAAATCTTTTACCAAAGTGGAGAGGGAACATGTCTCAACATTAATAAAAGTCATTAAAGCAAACCCACAGCCAATATAATACTCAATGGTGAAAAGCTGAAAGCCTTTCTGCTAAATTCAGGAACAAGACAAGGATGCCTACTCTCACCACTTCTATTCAACATAATATTGGAAGTCCTAGGCACAGCAAATCAGATATGAAAAAGAAATAAAAGGTATCCAGAATGGAAGCAAAGAGGTACAACTGTCCCTATTTACAGATTACATGATACTGTGTATCAAGAACCCTAAAGTTTCTCCACCTAAAAACTATGAGAACTAATGAATTCAGCAACCTTGTTAATATACAGAAATACATTGCATTTCTATACACTAATAATGAAATATCAGAAAGGCAAATTTTTTTAAATCCCATTTAAAAGTCACATTAAAAAAAAAAAAACCCTAGTTGAATAAACTTAACCAAGGAGGTGAAAAGCCTATATGCTGAAAACTATATAAAACATTGATAAAAGAAATGGAAAGATACCCCATGCTCTTGGATTGGAAGAATATTAAGATGGCCATAATACCCAAAGCAATCTACACATTTAACTCGATCCCTATCAAAACACTGAGGAGATTTTTTCACGGAACTGGAATAGTCCAAAAATTTGTACAGAACTACAAAAGACTATGAATTGCCAAAGCAATCTTAGAAAAAAGAGCAAAGCTGGAGGCATGACCTTCCCAGGCTTCAGACTATACTACAAAGCTACAGTAATCAAAGCAGCGTTGTAGCGGCAGAAGAACAGACAGAGCAATGTCACAGAGAAGAGAACCCAGAAATAAACCCATGCCCCTACAGTCAATGAATCTACAAAGGAGGCAAGAATATACGATGGGGAAAAGACCGTCTCTTTCAACAAGTGGTGCTGGGAAAGCTGGACAGCCACATGTAAAAGAAAGATTATTTTTATATGTGATGTGAGGGAACATTCTAAACTCAAAATGGTTTTAAGACCTAAAAGGAAGACAAAACTGTAAGAGAACATAGGAACACTCTGACATAAATGGTAGCACTATTTCTTGAATCAGTTACCTAAGGCAAAAGAATTAAAGCAAAACAACAACACATAATAATAAAGACAAATGAGACCTAATTAAAACATAAAAGATTCTGCACAGCCAAGGAGGCCTTCAACAAAACAAAAAGACCACCTGCTGAATGGGAGGGACTGTTTGCAAATCATGCGCATCAACAAAGGGTGAATATCCAAAATACACCAACAGCTCACACAACTCAATACCAAAAAAACAGTCCAATCAAAAAACTGGGCAGAAGACTCAAATAGACGTTTTTTCCAAAGAAGACATACGGATGGCAAATGGGCCCATAAAGAGATGCTCAACTTTGCTAATCAATACAGAAATACAAATCAAAACTACAATGAGGTATTATCCCAAATCTGTCAGAATGGCCACCATCAAAAAGTCTATAAATAACGCATGTTGGAGAGGATACAGAGAAAAGGGAGCCCTCGTACCCTTTTCATGGGAATGTAAGTTGGTGCACCCACTATGGAGAACAGTACAGAGGGTCCTAAAAAAACTAAAAATACAACTGCCACACGATCCAGCAGTTCTACTCCCGGGCATATTTCCGGAAAAAACAACACTAATTTGCAAAGATACATGCACCCCAATGTTCACAGCTGCACTATTTACAATATGTAAATAGCCAAGGCATGGAAGCAACCTAAGTGTCCATCGACAGAGACATGGATAAACAAGATGTAGTACATATATACAATGGAATATTACTCAGCCATAAAAAAGAATGAAATAACGCCATTTGTAGCAATGTGGATGGACTTACAGAATATTACGCTTAGAGACATAAGTCAGAGAAAGACAAATACTATATGGTATCACTCACACGTGGAATCTAAGAAACACGAATGAATGATATGTAAAACAGAAACAGATTCACAGACAGACTTCTAGAAGACAAACTTAGTTACCAAAGGGGAGATGGAAGTGGAGAGAGACACATTAGGGGTAAGGGAGTAACAGATATGAACTAGCAGATAAAAAAATAAGCAACGAGGATTTACTGTATAGCACAGGGCACTACACTCATTATCTTGTAATTTGTAACAGTACAATCTGTAGAAACACCATATCTGAATCACCGTGCTGTGTACTTGAAACAATATTGTAGACCAACTATACTTGAACAGAAACGAGGACCCATACCCCAGAGTGGGTGGCCCACAAATGAGAGAAGAGTCACAACTGCAGAGGTGCCCCCCAAGGAGCAAGGGGTCTGGGCCCCACATCGGCTCCCCAGGGTGAGGGTGCTGCACCAGGAAGACGAGTCCCCAGACCACGTGGCTTTGGAGGCCAGTGGGCTTGCTTTCAGGGGGCCCCGAGGGCTGTGGGGAAGAGACTCCACCCTTAAAGGATGCACACAGACTCTCACGAGCTCCAGGACCCAGGGCAGCAGCAGTGATCTGAAGGAGCCTGGGTCAGACCCACCTGCTGATCATCTCATCCTCCTGGAGAGGCTGGGGGCCCACCCTGGGGACACAGACACTGGCAGCCGCCACTTGGGAGCCCAGGGTACCGCGTGGACACTCGCTGGCAACCAGCACTGTGGAAGCCTCCCTCCAGCTTCTCAGCCTCAGGACCCAGCCCCACCCCTGCCCAACAGCCTCTAGGCACCAGTGCTGGGATGCCTCAGGCTATGCAGTGAACGGGCAGGGGCACAGCCCCACCCAGCGGACAGGCTGCTTTAAGAACCCCCAGCCCACAGCCACCCCTGGATATGCTCTGCCCACCAGAGGGCCCAGGACCTTGCCCCACACACCAGAGCACAGGCACTAGACCAGGGAGCTGCAGGCCCTGCAGTCAGAGGTCCCGGGACTCAGCCCTGCCCACCAGCAAGCCTACTCCAGCCTTGAGGCCACCCTCACCTACCAGTGGGCAGATACCAGCCCCAGGACAACTGCAGCCCTGCAGCCTGCTGTGACAGGACCCAGCCCGCTAACCAGCGGGCCAACACAAGCTTCAGGACCCCTGGACCCCACCCATGAGCAGTCTGACACCAGCTACTGAACCCCTGGGCCCTGCAGCCAGCCCCCAGGACCTGGCTCTGCCCACCAGTGAGGCAGCACTAGCCCGGGGCACCCCCGGGGATTCTGTAGCCAGCCACCTCGTGACCTGGCCCCACCAACCAGAATCCGGCAGCCTCTGTGCAAGGCAGGGCCTGGCAACCAAATGGATGGGGGCCGGCCACGCCTACCAGGGCACCCTCAGCAGTCAGACCACCACAGCAGTAGGACCTATGCAGCCCTCACTGGGGGAACCACTAGAGCACACAGCTCTGGCGACAAGAGGAGAGTGTGCTTCTGGGGCACACAGGATGTCCCCTACGGAGGGCCACTTCTCCAAGGGTGGCAAACATAACTAACCGCCAGGTATGTAGAAGTACAGCGATTTAGGCAAGATGAAGTGACAGAGAAACAGATTCCAAATGAAGGAATCAGATAAAACCCCAAGAGAAAAACTAAGTGAAGTGGAGATAAGCAATCTACCTAAGGATGAATGATCATAAAGCTGATCGAGGAACTCAGGAGGAGAATGCATTAACAGAGCAAGAAGTTAGAAGTTTTAATGAGTTAGAAAATATAAAAAACCCAACAGAGGTGAAGAATATGATAACTGAAATGAATACAGTAGGAGAAATCAACAGACTGATACAGAGGAATGGATTAGTAAGCTGGAAGACAGTCGTGGAAATCACTGATGCTAGAGAGAAAAAATAAGAAATGACAGTGTAAGAGACTTCTGGGACCTCAAGTACACTAATATTTACATATAAAGGTCCTAGAAAGGGAAGAGAAAAAGGGGCAGAGAACACGTTTGAAAAAATAACTGAAAACTTCTGTAACCTGGGAGAGGAGACAGACATCCAAGTCCTAGAAGCACAGAGTCCCAAACAGGATCAACTGAAGGAGGATCACACCAAGACACATTATAAGTAAAATAGCAAAAATTGGAGCAAATGTTAAAAGCAGCAAAGGAAAAGCAACAAGTAACAAGGGAACTCCCATAAGGCTACCAGCTGACTTTTCCACAAACTCTGCAGGCCAGAAGGGAGGAGCACAATATATTTAAAGTGATAAAAAGGGAAAACCTAAAAACCAAGGATAACCAAGGATACTCTGCCCGGCAAGACTTTGATTTGATGGAGAGATCAAGAAATTTACAGATGAGCAAAAGCTAAAAAGTTCGGCACCAACAAACCAGCCTTACAAGAAATGTTAATGGGACTTCTCTAAGCAAAAAAAGAGAAGGCCACAACTAAAAACACGAAAATTACAAAGGGAAAAAGCTCATCAGTAAAGGCAAATATTTAGTAAAGGTACTAAATCATGTACAAAGCAAGTTAGGAAGTTAAAAGACAATTTAGTGTGATCATCTACAAAACAGATGTAAAATATGACAAAGATAGTAATCATGAGAGTAAAAATGCAGGATTGTTAAAATGCGTCTGAAATTAAGTGATCAGCAACTTAATCACACATGTATATTACTATATATAACCTCATGGTAATGATAAATCCTAAATCTATAATGCTACACAAAGATACAAAGAACAGAGGAAATCTAAACACTAAAGATAGTCATCAAATCACAAAGGACAAAAGGAATTTTTAAAACTACAAAAAACAACCCCCAAACAATTAAAATGGCAATAAGTACATACATATCAATAGTTACTTTAATGTAAATGGACTAAATACTCCAATAAGACAGTGACTGAATGGATACAAAAGCAAAACCTGTATATACACTGCCTACAAGAGACTCACTTCAGATCTAAACATACAGACTGAAAGTGAGGGGATGGAAAGTGGTATTCCATGCACAAGGAAATCTAAACAAAGCTTAGGTAGCAATACTTATCAGACAAAAGAGACTTCAAAACAAAGACTGTTACAAGAAACAAAGAAGGACATTATATAATGCTCAAGGGGTCAATCCAAGAAGATACAACTGTTGTAAATATATATGCACCCAACATAGGAACACCTAAACACATAAGGCAAGTATTTACATAAAGGGAGAGATTGACAGTAGCACAGTAATAGTGGGGGACTTTTTTTTTTTTTTTTTGTGGTACGCGGGCCTCTCACTGCTGTGGCCTCTCCCGTTGCAGACCACAGGCTCCGGACGCGCAGGCTCAGCGGCCATGGCTTACGCACCTAGCCGCTCCGCGGCATATGGGATCTTCCCGGACCGGGGCACGAACCCGCGTCCCCTGCATCGGCAGGCGGACTCTCAACCACTGCGCCACCAGGGAAGCCCTAGTGGGGGACTTTTTAACACCACTTACAATCAGTGGACAGATCATCCAGATAGAAAATTCAATAAGGAAACACTGGCCTTAAATGACACATTAGTTCAGATGGACTTTATATATATTTAGAATATCCCCAAAGCAGAATACAGTAAGTCTCCTACATTATGAACCTTCAAGATGTGAACTTTTAAAGCTGCAAACATGCACGCGCACGTCCAATCACATAAGTTTGTTCACATGTCTGGCGTACATTGTCACGTGCTTGCATCCTCTACACGTGGTTGTGCTTTTGTGTCGTTTACTATACAGTATACAGTATCTTTATTTCAAGCCCAGGATGTCCGGAAGCAAGCGTAAAAGCAGTGGTGACGTAGCTGGTACTGCTAAGAAGCACCAAGCGATAACAATTGAAACAAAAGTAAAAACAACTGAGAGAGTGGAGCAACAAGAGGAAGAAGAAGTAAGTGAAGAACCAAAGAGATTCATGAGGCAGGAAATGGCACAGGGACTTTGAGGAGGCACTGTTAGTTTTTGAGGCACAGGACCCGAACACAGAATGGTACACAAAGGTTGCAGCTGCTGTTCAGAATGTAATTCCATGCTACCGTGTCACCTATGATGAGAAAAAAGAGCTACTACCCAGACATCACTGGGTCGTTTTTTCAAGAGGGCAGACAGAATTGAATCCAGCAAGGAACCGGAACCTGTGCCATCAACGTCAGGCGTGAGCGACACTGCAGCTTGCCCTCCGTCTCCTGTTGCTGACGATCCTTCAGCTCTACCAGCTCCTACCTCCTGTCCCTCCTCCAGGCAGTAACGCTTCTTGCCTGTTCACTCGATGCAGCCCGTGTGCCAGCTGTTGTAACGTACTACTATACTTTTCAAGGTACTGTACTGTTAAAAATTAAAACATTTTTAATCTTGTTTGTTTTTATATATTATTTGTGTGAAAAGTATTACAAACCTATTACAGTACAGTACTATATAGCTGACTGTGTTAGTTGGGTACCAAGGCTAACTCTGTTGGACTTACAAACAAACTGGACTTACGAACGCACTCTCGAACAGAACTCATTCATGTGTAGGGAACTTACTATACACATTCTTTTCAAGTGCACATGAAACATGCTCCAGGATAATCACATGCTAGGCCTCAATACAAACCTCAGTAAGAAAATTGAAATAATATCAAGGATCTTTTCCGACCACAATGCTATGAGACTAGAAATCAACAAGAAAACTGCAAAAAGCACAAACATATGGAGCCTAAATAATATGCTACTAAACAACCAACGGGTCACTGAAGAAGTCAAAGAAGAAATTTAAAAAAATACCTGGAGACAAATGAAAACAAAAACACAATGATCCAAAAATCTATGGGATGCAGCAAAGGCAGTTCTAAGAAGGAAGTTTTAGGGATACAAGTTTACCTCAGGAAATAAGAAAAATCTCTAACAATCTAACCTTACACCCAAAGGAACTAGAAAAAGAATAAACAAAACCCACATTTAGAAGGAAAGAAATCTTGAAGATCAAAGCAGATATAAATGAAAAAAAAAAAAACAGAAAGATCAATGAAACAAAGAGCTGGTTTTTTGAAGAGAAACAAAATAGATAAACTTTACCCAGACTCAATCAAGAAAAAAAGGGAGAGGGCCCAATCAAAAATCAGAAGTGAAAAAGAAGTTACAACCGGCACCACAGAAATACAAAGGATCATAAGGAGACTACTATCAGCAACTATACACCAATGAAATGGGCAAACTAGAAGGAAGGGACAAGTTCTTAGAAATGTACAAAATCTTGAGACTGAACCAGGAAAAGATAGAAAGTATGAACAGACCAATTACCAGTGGCGAAACTGAAAGTTATTTAAAAACTCCCAACAAAGTCCAGGACCAGATGGCTTCACAGGTGAATTCCTCTGGACTTTCAGAGAAGAGTTAATACCTACCCTTCTGAAATCATTCCAAAAAACTGCAGAGGAAGGAACACTTCTGAACTCATTCTATGAGGCCACCATCACCCTGATACCAAAACCAGACAAATCAAAGAAAAAAGAAAGTTACAGGCCAGTAACACTGATGAACATATATGCAAAAATCCTCAGTGAATTAGCAGCTGAATTCAGGAATACATTAAAAGGACCGTACATCATGATCAAGCAGGGATATAAGGATGGTTCAATATCCACAAATCAATGTGATACACGACATTAACAAATTGAATTAAACCCATATTATTGTCTCAATAGATGCAGAAAAAGCTGACAAAACTCAACAGCGATTTATGATAAAACCTCAAAGTGGGTATAGAGGAAACATACCTTGCCATAAAGGCCATAAAAATAAGCCCACAGCTAACATCATACTCAATGGTGAAAAGCTGAGACATTTCTTCTAAGATCAGGAACAAGACAAGGATGTCCGCTCTCGCCACTTTTATTTATTATAGTTTTGGAAGTCCTAGCCACAGCAATCAAAGAAAAAGCAAGCAAAGGGATCCAAACTGGGGAAGAAATAAAACTGTCACGTTTCCAGGTGGCATGACACCACACACAGAGAATCCTGAAGATGCCACTAGAAAACTACTAGAGCTCAATGAACTTGGTAAGGTTGCAGGATACCAAATTAATGTACAGAAACCTGTTGTATTTCTGTACACTAACAAGCTTATCGGATGATGGTACAGACAAGCAGACACAAATACAGCGGCTCTTCAAGCAATTCTGTGTAACCGTATTGGAGACACTGGATTTATTACATCAGTAGCATGATTTCTGTTTCATTTACATGCGTGAGATCTGCAACAAATCTTCATACTTGACCTAAGCCACTCAAACCTACCTTTAATAGGACCTGTACTAGCTGCAGCTGGAAAATCCACCCTATTTGGTCTCCGCCCTTGACTCCCTCAGCAATAGAAGGCGCTCCCCCTGTTTCAGCCTTTCTCCCCTCAAGCACATTGGCTGTAGCAGGTATTTTCCTACTCATCCACTTCTACCCTTTAACAGAAAATAATGAGCTTATTCAGACAATAACACTATGCGTAGGGGCTGGTACTACGTTATTTACAGCAATATGCGCTCTTACCCAAAAGGATATTTTAAAAAATTGTCGCTTTCTCCACTTCAAGCCAGTTAGGCCTTATAATAGTAACAACCGGTATTAACCAGCCTTATCTAGCATTCCTCCATATCTGCACACACACCTGTTTCAAGGCCATATTATTTATATGCTCTGGGTCTACTATTCACAGCCTAAACGATGAACAAGATATTCGAAAAATAGGGGGCCTAATCAAAGCAATACCCTTTACTACAACAGCCCTCGTTATCGGAAGCCTAGCCCTAACAGGAATACATTTCTGTACTGGATTTTATTCTAAAGACCTAATTATCAAGGCTGCTAATACGTCTTATACCAACGGCTGAGCCCTGCTTATAACCCTAATCACCACATCCCTCACAGCTGTTCACAGTACTCACATTATCTTCTTTGCGTTATTTGGACAACCTCGCTTTCCTACCTTAACTTTCATGAGTGAAAGTAACCCATTCCTCATCAATTCTATCAAACGCTTATTAACTGGGAGCATTTCGCCGGGTTTATCATCTCCAACAATACTCCTCCAGCAACAGTCCCTCAAATACCTATACCCTACTTCGTAAAACAGCTGCCCTTGCTGTAACTATCCTCGGCTTGACTCTAGCCCTCGAACTTAATCTTACTTCTCAAAACTTAAAATGTAAGCATTTCTCAGACATCAAGTTTTCCAACCCCTCGGGATACTTTCCCACTCTCACACACCACCTTCCACCCTACTGAAACCCGTCAAGAAGCCAAAAATCAGCATCTTCTCTCCGAGACTTAATTTGACTAGAAAGCATTTTACCAAAACCCACCTCCCTTATTCAAATAAAATTCTCTACATTAGGATCAGAACAAAAAGGCCTAATCAAGCTATATCCCCTCTCGCTCCTCATTACCCTCGCCCTGAGCACGAATCTAGTTACGAGTAACCTCTATAATAACCCCAACACCAATAAGCAGTGATCAACCAGTAACAATCGCCAGTCAGGAAGCGCAGCTGTACAACGCCGCAATTCCCACAGCCTCTTCCCTAAAAAACCAGACTCACCACCTGTATCGTAAGTTACTCAATCCCCTAGCCCACTAAACTTAAGTACAGTTTCTACCTCCTCATCTTTTAAAACATAAAACACCACTGAAAACTCTATTATTAAGCCTGAAAGAAATATACCCAAGACAGTCTTATTAGGAACCCAAACTTCTGGGTACCCTTCAGTAGCTACAGCTGTCATATTACCAAACACTACCAACATCCCCCCTAAATAAATAAAAAATACCATTAATTTCCAGCCAATTAAGCCAACTGTGCTCTTTTCCCCGTGGGGGCCCGGTGTGCAATGGCTGCAAACAGCAGCCTCCTCGGTGGTACGTGCAGCCTGTTGCCTGTACGGTTGCCCTCAGGGACGCTGGATTCGGCCCTTTCCAGCGGACACTCGCGACTGGCACGCTGTCCCCAAGCTAGGCCGCAGACAGGTATGTGAGGTGCCTTTGGAGGGCTCCAGAGCACGGTGGCCAGGGTCCACGACGGCCAAGTCATCATGCCCGTCCACACCAAGCGCACGACAAGCAGCATGTGACTGAGGCCCTGTGCAGGGCCAAGTCCAAGTGCTCTGGCCTCCAGAAGATCTACGTCTCCACGAAGTGGGGACTCGCTAAGTCTAATGCGGATGAATTTGATGACATGGTGGCAGAAAAGTGGCTCATCCCGGATGGCTGTGGGGTAAGATACAGCCCTAGTCGTGGCCCCTGGACACATGGCGGGCCCTGCGCTCAGGAGGGCCTTGGCGCCGTCCCCTCCTTACTCGGGCGCACCAATACGTCCTACTTTCCTGCTGTTTTAAAAAAAGAAAAAAAACATTAAATCTAAAAATGAACCACCAAATGTAGTACATATATACAATGGAATATTACTCAGCCATAAAAAAGAATGAAATAACGCCATTTGTAGCAATGTGGATGGACTTACAGAATATTACGCTTAGAGACATAAGTCAGAGAAAGACAAATACTATATGGTATCACTCACACGTGGAATCTAAGAAACACGAATGAATGATATGTAAAACAGAAACAGATTCACAGACAGACTTCTAGAAGACAAACTTAGTTACCAAAGGGGAGATGGAAGTGGAGAGAGACACATTAGGGGTAAGGGAGTAACAGATATGAACTAGCAGATAAAAAAATAAGCAACGAGGATTTACTGTATAGCACAGGGCACTACACTCATTATCTTGTAATTTGTAACAGTACAATCTGTAGAAACACCATATCTGAATCACCGTGCTGTGTACTTGAAACAATATTGTAGACCAACTATACTTGAACAGAAACGAGGACCCATACCCCAGAGTGGGTGGCCCACAAATGAGAGAAGAGTCACAACTGCAGAGGTGCCCCCCAAGGAGCAAGGGGTCTGGGCCCCACATCGGCTCCCCAGGGTGAGGGTGCTGCACCAGGAAGACGAGTCCCCAGACCACGTGGCTTTGGAGGCCAGTGGGCTTGCTTTCAGGGGGCCCCGAGGGCTGTGGGGAAGAGACTCCACCCTTAAAGGATGCACACAGACTCTCACGAGCTCCAGGACCCAGGGCAGCAGCAGTGATCTGAAGGAGCCTGGGTCAGACCCACCTGCTGATCATCTCATCCTCCTGGAGAGGCTGGGGGCCCACCCTGGGGACACAGACACTGGCAGCCGCCACTTGGGAGCCCAGGGTACCGCGTGGACACTCGCTGGCAACCAGCACTGTGGAAGCCTCCCTCCAGCTTCTCAGCCTCAGGACCCAGCCCCACCCCTGCCCAACAGCCTCTAGGCACCAGTGCTGGGATGCCTCAGGCTATGCAGTGAACGGGCAGGGGCACAGCCCCACCCAGCGGACAGGCTGCTTTAAGAACCCCCAGCCCACAGCCACCCCTGGATATGCTCTGCCCACCAGAGGGCCCAGGACCTTGCCCCACACACCAGAGCACAGGCACTAGACCAGGGAGCTGCAGGCCCTGCAGTCAGAGGTCCCGGGACTCAGCCCTGCCCACCAGCAAGCCTACTCCAGCCTTGAGGCCACCCTCACCTACCAGTGGGCAGATACCAGCCCCAGGACAACTGCAGCCCTGCAGCCTGCTGTGACAGGACCCAGCCCGCTAACCAGCGGGCCAACACAAGCTTCAGGACCCCTGGACCCCACCCATGAGCAGTCTGACACCAGCTACTGAACCCCTGGGCCCTGCAGCCAGCCCCCAGGACCTGGCTCTGCCCACCAGTGAGGCAGCACTAGCCCGGGGCACCCCCGGGGATTCTGTAGCCAGCCACCTCGTGACCTGGCCCCACCAACCAGAATCCGGCAGCCTCTGTGCAAGGCAGGGCCTGGCAACCAAATGGATGGGGGCCGGCCACGCCTACCAGGGCACCCTCAGCAGTCAGACCACCACAGCAGTAGGACCTATGCAGCCCTCACTGGGGGAACCACTAGAGCACACAGCTCTGGCGACAAGAGGAGAGTGTGCTTCTGGGGCACACAGGATGTCCCCTACGGAGGGCCACTTCTCCAAGGGTGGCAAACATAACTAACCGCCAGGTATGTAGAAGTACAGCGATTTAGGCAAGATGAAGTGACAGAGAAACAGATTCCAAATGAAGGAATCAGATAAAACCCCAAGAGAAAAACTAAGTGAAGTGGAGATAAGCAATCTACCTAAGGATGAATGATCATAAAGCTGATCGAGGAACTCAGGAGGAGAATGCATTAACAGAGCAAGAAGTTAGAAGTTTTAATGAGTTAGAAAATATAAAAAACCCAACAGAGGTGAAGAATATGATAACTGAAATGAATACAGTAGGAGAAATCAACAGACTGATACAGAGGAATGGATTAGTAAGCTGGAAGACAGTCGTGGAAATCACTGATGCTAGAGAGAAAAAATAAGAAATGACAGTGTAAGAGACTTCTGGGACCTCAAGTACACTAATATTTACATATAAAGGTCCTAGAAAGGGAAGAGAAAAAGGGGCAGAGAACACGTTTGAAAAAATAACTGAAAACTTCTGTAACCTGGGAGAGGAGACAGACATCCAAGTCCTAGAAGCACAGAGTCCCAAACAGGATCAACTGAAGGAGGATCACACCAAGACACATTATAAGTAAAATAGCAAAAATTGGAGCAAATGTTAAAAGCAGCAAAGGAAAAGCAACAAGTAACAAGGGAACTCCCATAAGGCTACCAGCTGACTTTTCCACAAACTCTGCAGGCCAGAAGGGAGGAGCACAATATATTTAAAGTGATAAAAAGGGAAAACCTAAAAACCAAGGATAACCAAGGATACTCTGCCCGGCAAGACTTTGATTTGATGGAGAGATCAAGAAATTTACAGATGAGCAAAAGCTAAAAAGTTCGGCACCAACAAACCAGCCTTACAAGAAATGTTAATGGGACTTCTCTAAGCAAAAAAAGAGAAGGCCACAACTAAAAACACGAAAATTACAAAGGGAAAAAGCTCATCAGTAAAGGCAAATATTTAGTAAAGGTACTAAATCATGTACAAAGCAAGTTAGGAAGTTAAAAGACAATTTAGTGTGATCATCTACAAAACAGATGTAAAATATGACAAAGATAGTAATCATGAGAGTAAAAATGCAGGATTGTTAAAATGCGTCTGAAATTAAGTGATCAGCAACTTAATCACACATGTATATTACTATATATAACCTCATGGTAATGATAAATCCTAAATCTATAATGCTACACAAAGATACAAAGAACAGAGGAAATCTAAACACTAAAGATAGTCATCAAATCACAAAGGACAAAAGGAATTTTTAAAACTACAAAAAACAACCCCCAAACAATTAAAATGGCAATAAGTACATACATATCAATAGTTACTTTAATGTAAATGGACTAAATACTCCAATAAGACAGTGACTGAATGGATACAAAAGCAAAACCTGTATATACACTGCCTACAAGAGACTCACTTCAGATCTAAACATACAGACTGAAAGTGAGGGGATGGAAAGTGGTATTCCATGCACAAGGAAATCTAAACAAAGCTTAGGTAGCAATACTTATCAGACAAAAGAGACTTCAAAACAAAGACTGTTACAAGAAACAAAGAAGGACATTATATAATGCTCAAGGGGTCAATCCAAGAAGATACAACTGTTGTAAATATATATGCACCCAACATAGGAACACCTAAACACATAAGGCAAGTATTTACATAAAGGGAGAGATTGACAGTAGCACAGTAATAGTGGGGGACTTTTTTTTTTTTTTTTTTTTCGGTACGCGGGCCTCTCACTGCTGTGGCCTCTCCCGTTGCAGACCACAGGCTCCGGACGCGCAGGCTCAGCGGCCATGGCTTACGCACCTAGCCGCTCCGCGGCATATGGGATCTTCCCGGACCGGGGCACGAACCCGCGTCCCCTGCATCGGCAGGCGGACTCTCAACCACTGCGCCACCAGGGAAGCCCTAGTGGGGGACTTTTTAACACCACTTACAATCAGTGGACAGATCATCCAGATAGAAAATTCAATAAGGAAACACTGGCCTTAAATGACACATTAGTTCAGATAGACTTTATATATATTTAGAATATCCCCAAAGCAGAATACAGTAAGTCTCCTACATTATGAACCTTCAAGATGTGAACTTTTAAAGCTGCAAACATGCACGCGCACGTCCAATCACATAAGTTTGTTCACATGTCTGGCGTACATTGTCACGTGCTTGCATCCTCTACACGTGGTTGTGCTTTTGTGTCGTTTACTATACAGTATACAGTATCTTTATTTCAAGCCCAGGATGTCCGGAAGCAAGCGTAAAAGCAGTGGTGACGTAGCTGGTACTGCTAAGAAGCACCAAGCGATAACAATTGAAACAAAAGTAAAAACAACTGAGAGAGTGGAGCAACAAGAGGAAGAAGAAGTAAGTGAAGAACCAAAGAGATTCATGAGGCAGGAAATGGCACAGGGACTTTGAGGAGGCACTGTTAGTTTTTGAGGCACAGGACCCGAACACAGAATGGTACACAAAGGTTGCAGCTGCTGTTCAGAATGTAATTCCATGCTACCGTGTCACCTATGATGAGAAAAAAGAGCTACTACCCAGACATCACTGGGTCGTTTTTTCAAGAGGGCAGACAGAATTGAATCCAGCAAGGAACCGGAACCTGTGCCATCAACGTCAGGCGTGAGCGACACTGCAGCTTGCCCTCCGTCTCCTGTTGCTGACGATCCTTCAGCTCTACCAGCTCCCACCTCCTGTCCCTCCTCCAGGCAGTAACGCTTCTTGCCTGTTCACTCGATGCAGCCCGTGTGCCAGCTGTTGTAACGTACTACTATACTTTTCAAGGTACTGTACTGTTAAAAATTAAAACATTTTTAATCTTGTTTGTTTTTATATATTATTTGTGTGAAAAGTATTATAAACCTATTACAGTACAGTACTATATAGCTGACTGTGTTAGTTGGGTACCAAGGCTAACTCTGTTGGACTTACAAACAAACTGGACTTACGAACGCACTCTCGAACAGAACTCATTCATGTGTAGGGAACTTACTATACACATTCTTTTCAAGTGCACATGAAACATGCTCCAGGATAATCACATGCTAGGCCTCAATACAAACCTCAGTAAGAAAATTGAAATAATATCAAGGATCTTTTCCGACCACAATGCTATGACACTAGAAATCAACAAGAAAACTGCAAAAAGCACAAACATATGGAGCCTAAATAATATGCTACTAAACAACCAACGGGTCACTGAAGAAGTCAAAGAAGAAATTTAAAAAAATACCTGGAGACAAATGAAAACAAAAACACAATGATCCAAAAATCTATGGGATGCAGCAAAGGCAGTTCTAAGAAGGAAGTTTTAGGGATACAAGTTTACCTCAGGAAATAAGAAAAATCTCTAACAATCTAACCTTACACCCAAAGGAACTAGAAAAAGAATAAACAAAACCCACATTTAGAAGGAAAGAAATCTTGAAGATCAAAGCAGATATAAATGAAAAAAAAAAAAAACAGAAAGATCAATGAAACAAAGAGCTGGTTTTTTGAAGAGAAACAAAATAGATAAACTTTACCCAGACTCAATCAAGAAAAAAAGGGAGAGGGCCCAATCAAAAATCAGAAGTGAAAAAGAAGTTACAACCGGCACCACAGAAATACAAAGGATCATAAGGAGACTACTATCAGCAACTATACACCAATGAAATGGGCAAACTAGAAGGAAGGGACAAGTTCTTAGAAATGTACAAAATCTTGAGACTGAACCAGGAAAAGATAGAAAGTATGAACAGACCAATTACCAGTGGCGAAACTGAAAGTTATTTAAAAACTCCCAACAAAGTCCAGGACCAGATGGCTTCACAGGTGAATTCCTCTGGACTTTCAGAGAAGAGTTAATACCTACCCTTCTGAAATCATTCCAAAAAACTGCAGAGGAAGGAACACTTCTGAACTCATTCTATGAGGCCACCATCACCCTGATACCAAAACCAGACAAATCAAAGAAAAAAGAAAGTTACAGGCCAGTAACACTGATGAACATATATGCAAAAATCCTCAGTGAATTAGCAGCTGAATTCAGGAATACATTAAAAGGACCGTACATCATGATCAAGCAGGGATATAAGGATGGTTCAATATCCACAAATCAATGTGATACACGACATTAACAAATTGAATTAAACCCATATTATTGTCTCAATAGATGCAGAAAAAGCTGACAAAACTCAACAGCGATTTATGATAAAACCTCAAAGTGGGTATAGAGGAAACATACCTTGCCATAAAGGCCATAAAAATAAGCCCACAGCTAACATCATACTCAATGGTGAAAAGCTGAGACATTTCTTCTAAGATCAGGAACAAGACAAGGATGTCCGCTCTCGCCACTTTTATTTATTATAGTTTTGGAAGTCCTAGCCACAGCAATCAAAGAAAAAGCAAGCAAAGGGATCCAAACTGGGGAAGAAATAAAACTGTCACGTTTCCAGGTGGCATGACACCACACACAGAGAATCCTGAAGATGCCACTAGAAAACTACTAGAGCTCAATGAACTTGGTAAGGTTGCAGGATACCAAATTAATGTACAGAAACCTGTTGTATTTCTGTACACTAACAAGCTTATCGGATGATGGTACAGACAAGCAGACACAAATACAGCGGCTCTTCAAGCAATTCTGTGTAACCGTATTGGAGACACTGGATTTATTACATCAGTAGCATGATTTCTGTTTCATTTACATGCGTGAGATCTGCAACAAATCTTCATACTTGACCTAAGCCACTCAAACCTACCTTTAATAGGACCTGTACTAGCTGCAGCTGGAAAATCCACCCTATTTGGTCTCCGCCCTTGACTCCCTCAGCAATAGAAGGCGCTCCCCCTGTTTCAGCCTTTCTCCCCTCAAGCACATTGGCTGTAGCAGGTATTTTCCTACTCATCCACTTCTACCCTTTAACAGAAAATAATGAGCTTATTCAGACAATAACACTATGCGTAGGGGCTGGTACTACGTTATTTACAGCAATATGCGCTCTTACCCAAAAGGATATTTTAAAAAATTGTCGCTTTCTCCACTTCAAGCCAGTTAGGCCTTATAATAGTAACAACCGGTATTAACCAGCCTTATCTAGCATTCCTCCATATCTGCACACACACCTGTTTCAAGGCCATATTATTTATATGCTCTGGGTCTACTATTCACAGCCTAAACGATGAACAAGATATTCGAAAAATAGGGGGCCTAATCAAAGCAATACCCTTTACTACAACAGCCCTCGTTATCGGAAGCCTAGCCCTAACAGGAATACATTTCTGTACTGGATTTTATTCTAAAGACCTAATTATCAAGGCTGCTAATACGTCTTATACCAACGGCTGAGCCCTGCTTATAACCCTAATCACCACATCCCTCACAGCTGTTCACAGTACTCACATTATCTTCTTTGCGTTATTTGGACAACCTCGCTTTCCCACCTTAACTTTCATGAGTGAAAGTAACCCATTCCTCATCAATTCTATCAAACGCTTATTAACTGGGAGCATTTCGCCGGGTTTATCATCTCCAACAATACTCCTCCAGCAACAGTCCCTCAAATACCTATACCCTACTTCGTAAAACAGCTGCCCTTGCTGTAACTATCCTCGGCTTGACTCTAGCCCTCGAACTTAATCTTACTTCTCAAAACTTAAAATGTAAGCATTTCTCAGACATCAAGTTTTCCAACCCCTCGGGATACTTTCCCACTCTCACACACCACCTTCCACCCTACTGAAACCCGTCAAGAAGCCAAAAATCAGCATCTTCTCTCCGAGACTTAATTTGACTAGAAAGCATTTTACCAAAACCCACCTCCCTCATTCAAATAAAATTCTCTACATTAGGATCAGAACAAAAAGGCCTAATCAAGCTATATCCCCTCTCGCTCCTCATTACCCTCGCCCTGAGCACGAATCTAGTTACGAGTAACCTCTATAATAACCCCAACACCAATAAGCAGTGATCAACCAGTAACAATCGCCAGTCAGGAAGCGCAGCTGTACAACGCCGCAATTCCCACAGCCTCTTCCCTAAAAAACCAGACTCACCACCTGTATCGTAAGTTACTCAATCCCCTAGCCCACTAAACTTAAGTACAGTTTCTACCTCCTCATCTTTTAAAACATAAAACACCACTGAAAACTCTATTATTAAGCCTGAAAGAAATATACCCAAGACAGTCTTATTAGGAACCCAAACTTCTGGGTACCCTTCAGTAGCTACAGCTGTCATATTACCAAACACTACCAACATCCCCCCTAAATAAATAAAAAATACCATTAATTTCCAGCCAATTAAGCCAACTGTGCTCTTTTCCCCGTGGGGGCCCGGTGTGCAATGGCTGCAAACAGCAGCCTCCTCGGTGGTACGTGCAGCCTGTTGCCTGTACGGTTGCCCTCAGGGACGCTGGATTCGGCCCTTTCCAGCGGACACTCGCGACTGGCACGCTGTCCCCAAGCTAGGCCGCAGACAGGTATGTGAGGTGCCTTTGGAGGGCTCCAGAGCACGGTGGCCAGGGTCCACGACGGCCAAGTCATCATGCCCGTCCACACCAAGCGCACGACAAGCAGCATGTGACTGAGGCCCTGTGCAGGGCCAAGTCCAAGTGCTCTGGCCTCCAGAAGATCTACGTCTCCACGAAGTGGGGACTCGCTAAGTCTAATGCGGATGAATTTGATGACATGGTGGCAGAAAAGTGGCTCATCCCGGATGGCTGTGGGGTAAGATACAGCCCTAGTCGTGGCCCCTGGACACATGGCGGGCCCTGCGCTCAGGAGGGCCTTGGCGCCGTCCCCTCCTTACTCGGGCGCACCAATACGTCCTACTTTCCTGCTGTTTTAAAAAAAGAAAAAAAACATTAAATCTAAAAATGAACCACCAAAAGTCAACACAGTCCCACAACCAGCACCACCACCCACAGTCAGTCCAAGCCCTCCAGAGACAGGGGAAGGTTTTGAAGAAAACCCCATAAAGTCACAAAGGACTCAAAATAAATACGGTGTATCATTATTCTTACATGGAATCTAACCATGGCCAATGACATGAAAAATCATCGTTATTCAACTATAAGAACACTAGTGGGGCTTCCCTGGTGGCGCAGTGGTTGAGAGTCTGCCTGCCGATGC
>NC_041233.1:110357243-110357854 GCF_002837175.3 Physeter macrocephalus
GGGAAGATCCCACATGCCGCGGAGCGGCTGGGCCCGTGAGCCGTGGCCGCTGAGCCTGTGCGTCCGGAGCCTGTGCTCCGCGACGGGAGAGGCCACAACAGTGAGGGGCCCGCGTACCGCAAAAAACAAAACAAAACAAAACAAAAACCACTAGTGACCAACATCTGAAAATCACACCCATTAATAAAAATCAACAACAGTGCATTCACTAATATTCCAGCCTCATCAAACATTTCCTCATGATGACATTTTGGCTCCCTGTTGGGTATCTTTGATTTTACAAATCTTAACAGGCTTGCTCCTAGCAATACATCACACGTCAGACACAATAACTGCTTTCTGATCAGGGACACCCATCTGCCATAAATCACAGACGGCTCATTCGGTATGTACATGCAAACGGAGCTTCCGTATTCTTTATTTGCCTACTTATTCATGTAGGACGTTGCCGCCAGCCGCGGTGGGTCCTCAAAGTGCAGCAACAATCGACGAGAGGGGGTAGGGAACGGAGAGCACCAAGGTATGGGATCAGAAGGGCACAAACAACTGATGGTTGCAAGGCAAGTTTAATAACAAAGCCTAGTCATATATATACCCCTAAAGCAGGGACT
>NC_041233.1:110357972-110376192 GCF_002837175.3 Physeter macrocephalus
GGGGCTCGGCGCCGCGAACATCCTGCTGCTCGCAGGCAGGCGCGGAAACGGGTTTATGGCTTGTTCCACAAAGGCACCACCTTCCCCTCCAGGGTTGCTTTTCCTAGCTTTAGGGAACAACCAGGGACTCTCAGTATCTGAGCAGGTCCCTGGAGCGATCTGGCCAAAGGCCATCTCCTTTTTTACGTTCATACCATGAAGTCCAGGATGCATACCAAGGAGAGTACAATCGGGCCCCGAGGCTTAGGAGGGTCTTAAGGGCGCACTCCTCAGAGGGCAGTGCTCGCCACAGGACGTGGGCTATATTATGGGTCCTGTGCTTTTCTAGAAACATGAAAGATCGGAATTATCCTACTTGCAGGCACAGCCGCAGCATTCATAGGCTGTGTTACCCTGAGGACAAACCCCATTCTGAGGAGGAGCGGCCATCACCAGCCTCCTCCCAGCAATCCCGTACATCGGTACAGACCCCGTGCAATGGGTCTGAGGCGGCTTCTCGGTAGACAAAGCAACTCGACACAATTCTTCACCCTCCATTTTATCCTCCCATTCATCACGGCAGCACTAGCAGCCATCCACCTACTATTCCTTCACCAAACAGGACCTCATAACCCCAAAGGAATCCCATCTGACATAGACAAAATTCCATTTCACCCCTACTATACAATTAAAGACATTTTAGGTGCTTTATTACTAGTTCCAGCATTGGTAGTATTAGTCTTATTCTCACCCGACTTACTAGGAGCCCCTGACAACTACCTCCCAGCAAATCCTCTCAATCCACCACCTCACATTAAACAAGAATGTAGTTCCTATTTGCATACACAATCCTACCATCAATCCCCAATAAACCAGGAGGAATACTAGCCCTAATCTTTTTGATCGTAATCCTAGCATTTGTCCCAATGCTCCACACATCCAAGCAATGAAGCATAATATTCTGACCCCTTAGCCAATGTCTGTTCTGAACCCTAGTGGCAGACCTATTAACACTAACATGAATTGGAGAACAACATGTAGAGCATCCTTTCGTTATCATTGGACAACTAGCATCTATTTTATACTTCTTTCTAATCCTAGTACTAATGCCAGTAACCAGTACTGTTGAAAATAATTGCCTGAAATGAAGAGTCTTGGTAGAAGATATATCATCCTGGTCTTATAAACCAGAGAAGAACAACACCTCTCCCTAAGACTCGAGGAAGTAGCTCCAGCTCCACCATCAGCACCCAAAGCTGAAATTCTACTTACACTATTCCCTGAAACTTTTTGTCATGGGACATTTACAAAATTATTGAGTACTATTTCAGTATTAAAATGACTTCATTCTACAATAAACTAGTGTGTACTTCGTGCATATCTGCATCACCACATCAATACATACATACATGCCATATCATACATAATACATTTATGTATAATCGTAATTTACCCCGTGCTTATAAGCACGTAATTGTATTACTGATATTTCATAGAACATATACATCGTCAATCGTACATAGCACATTAAGTCAAATCAATTCAGATCAACATGCGTATCATATCCAGCAGATCACGAGCTTAATCACCAGGCCGAGCGAGACCATCGCCCCACTTGGCAGCCGTCCCTCTTCTCGCTCCGGGCCCGCGATCTGTGTGGGTTTCTATTCATGAACTTTATCAGACATCTGGTTCTTATTTCAGGACCATCTCACCTAAAATCGCCCATTCTTTCCTCTTAAACAAGACATCTTGATGGACTAATGACTAATCAGCCCATGCTCACACATAACTGTGGTGCCATGCATTTGCTATTTCTTAACTTTTAAGGGATGCTGGGACTCAGCTATGGCTATCTGAGGCCTTAACTCAAATAAATTGTAACTGGACTTTAACTGAACATCAATTACCAACATCATCAACCATAAGCAGCTGTTCAGTCAATGGTTACAGGACATAAGATTACACGCACGTGTGCAAGTACAGAGTTTAACCACCTACCCAAAATTAAACAGACGAGAAAATAACCCAATCGCACTGCTGACTTTTAAAAAAAAAATGCACAACGTGAGAGTTGCGAGTTAAGTTTTATTTGGGGCAAAATGAGGACTGCAGCCCAGGAGACAGCACCCCAGAGAGCTCTGAGAAACTGCTCCAGAGAGGCAGGGGGAAGGTCAGTATAAATGCGATCCTGGTGCAGGGGGAGTATATGCAATCGAGCACATATTGTTTACTGAAGGTTTCTGCAAGTCTCGTGCAGGTTTACTGCTAGTCACGAAGAGCAGATGTTGCCATGAAGGATTTTAGTGCTTTTCTAGATATAAAGAGATACAAGAATTGGGCTCATAAAATGGGCTGCTGAAAATATCTATCTCTCTGAAGACCTGTTCCGCCAGTTCGTCCCAGCACAGAGAGCCTCGTTTCAGCTCCCCACCCTGAACTCCTTTCAGGGGGCGCTCAAGGTGAGCGGCCGCAGAGTGCAGGATTTACTCCTTGTAGAGGTCGGTGGCCAGGGCCAATCTGTTGTTAACGGTGCCAATAAACTACTTAGATATCCACCACGGATATAAGCAGACATCTCCCTAGATCTATTGACCATTATTATCAAAATTTTAATACGAAATCTGATATAAGCCACATAAAATAATCATATAAATATTAATCCATCACATACGTCAACTTGTTAATGTAGCTTAAACCCTAAAGCAAGGCACTGAAAATGCCTAGATGAGTTCATTAACTCCATAAACACAGAGGTTTGGTCCCAGCCGTTCTACTAGTTTTTAATAAAATTACACGTGCAAGCGTCCACGCCCCGGTGAGAATGCCCTCTAAATCACCGAGATTAAAAGAGGCAAGCGTCAAGCACACTAACACGAGCAGCTCACAACACCTTGCTGAACCACACCCCACAGGAAACAGCAATGATAATAATTAAGCTATAAATCAAAGTTCGACTAAGTTATATTAATTAGGGTTGGTAAATTTCATGCTAGCCACCAGGGTCATACGATTAACTCAAATTAATAGAAATACGGCATAAAGCGTGTTAAAGAGTGATGCAAAATTAAGTTTTAATTAAACCATAACTAAAATGAAAGTAGATGACGAAAATGACTTTAGTATTTCCTGATTACACAGCAGCTAAGACCCAAACTGGGATTAGATACCCCACTATGCTTAGCCCTAAACCCAAATAATTACAAGAACAAAATTATTCGCCAAAGTACTACTGGCAACAGCTTAATAATTACAAGAACAAAATTATTCGCCAAAGTACTACTGGCAACAGCTTAAACTCAAAGGCCTTGGTGCTGCTTCACGCCCCTCTAGAGGAGCCTCTTCTATAATCGGTGAACCCCGATAAACCTCACCAGCCCTCGCTAGCTCAGTCTATATGCCGCCATCTTCAGCAAACCCTAAAAAGGCATACAAGCAAGCGTAACTATTATACATAAAAACGTTAGGTCAAGTTGTAAACCTACGGGGTGGGAAGAAATGGGCTACATTTTCTGTATCAAGAACCTATTTTCGTCACATGAAACTTTTTATGAAATCTAAAGACCAAAGGAGCATTTAGTAGTAAATTAAGAATAGAGTGCTTAGTTGAATAAGGCCATGAAGCATGCACACACCGCCCGTCATCCTACTCAAGTATAATGATAATTTCGTAAAATCTATTAGCAAACACTAATCATATGCAAGGAGACAGGTCCTAACAAGGTAAGCATGCTGGAAAGTGTGCTTGGATAAATCAAAGCATAGCTTAAATAAAGTACCTACTGTCCACCCAGGAGATTTCATATCCCATGAATGCCTTGAACTAAAGCTAGCCCAACACCCCTCCCATTATATTAGCATAAGCGGATTGAACATTCACTCAACACTTAAAGTATAGGAGATAGAATTTAAATTACCCTCTGGCGCTACAGAGGAAGTACCGTAAGGGAATGATGAAATATTAAAGGTAATAAAAAGCAAAGTTTACCCCTTGTACCTTTTGCATAATGATTTAACTAGCAAAAATTTAACAAAGAGAACTTAAATAACCCAAAACCAAACGAGCTACTTATGAACAGTTTATCAGAACAAACTCATCTATGTGGCAAACTAGTGAGAAGACTCGTAAGTAGAGCTAACAAGCCTAATGAGCCTGGTGACAGCTGGTTGCCCAGAAAAAGAATTTCAATTCAACCTTAAAAAGTACTAAAAACCACAGGAAGTTTTAATGTATTTTTAAATGTTGGTCTAAAAAGATACAGCTTTTTAGAAATGGATACGACCATAACTAGAGAGTAAAAAACCACCACCACCACAGCTGGCATAAAAGCAGCCACCAATTAAGAAGGTGTTCAAGCTCAACAATAAATACATCCCAACACCAACAAAAAACAAATCAACTCTTAGTCTTACTACTGGACCCATCTATTAAGTTATAGAAGCAATACTGTTAATATGAGTAACAAGAAATATTTCTCCTTGCGTAAGTTTACATCAGTAACTAATAACATACTGATAAATAATAGTAAATAAATACAACTCAACACTAAATTATTTATTAAATGCACTGTTAATATAACACAGGCATGTACCCAAGGAAAGATTAAAAAAAGTAAAAGGAACTAGGAAAACACAAACCCCACCTGTTTACCAAACACAACACTTCTAGCATAACTAGTATTAGAGGCACTGCCTGCCCAGTGACAACTGTTAAACGGCCGTGGTATCCTGACCGTGCAAAGTAGCATAATCATTTGTTCTCTAAATAAGGACTTGTATGAATGGCCACACGAGGGTTTTACTGTCTCTTACTTTTAATCAGTGAAATTGACCTTCCCATGAAGAGACAGGAATAACAAAATAAGAAGACCCTATGGAGCTTTAATTAGTTAATCCAAAAATATATAATTAAACCACCAAGGGATAACAAAATTTCATATGGGTTAACAATTTTGGTTGGGGTGACCTCGGAGAACAAAAAAGCCTCCGAGTGATTAAAATCTAGACTTACCAGTCAAAACATAGTATCCCTTATTGATCCAAAAACTGATCAACGGAACAAGTTACCCTATAGGAATAACAGTGCAATCCTATTCTAGAGTTCATTATCGACAACAGGGTTTACAACCTCGATGTTGGATCAGGTGGTTCTGAAGAACCTAGGGGCAGGACAGGAATAAAGATGTAGACGTAGAGAATGGACTTGAGGACACGGGGAGGGGGAAGGGTAAGTGAGAGAGTGGCATGGACATACATACACTATCAAATGTAAAACAGATAGCTAGTGGGAAGCAGCCGCATAGCACAGGGAGATCAGCTCGGTGCTCTGTGACCACCTAGGGGGGTGGGAGGGAGACGCAAGAGGGAGGAGATATGGGGATATATGTATATGTATAGCTGATTCACTTTGTTATAAAGCAAAACACAACACTTCTAGCATAACTAGTATTAGAGGCACTGCCTGCCCAGTGACAACTGTTAAACGGCCGTGGTATCCTGACCGTGCAAAGTAGCATAATCATTTGTTCTCTAAATAAGGACTTGTATGAATGGCCACACGAGGGTTTTACTGTCTCTTACTTTTAATCAGTGAAATTGACCTTCCCATGAAGAGACAGGAATAACAAAATAAGAAGACCCTATGGAGCTTTAATTAGTTAATCCAAAAATATATAATTAAACCACCAAGGGATAACAAAATTTCATATGGGTTAACAATTTTGGTTGGGGTGACCTCGGAGAACAAAAAAGCCTCCGAGTGATTAAAATCTAGACTTACCAGTCAAAACATAGTATCCCTTATTGATCCAAAAACTGATCAACGGAACAAGTTACCCTATAGGAATAACAGTGCAATCCTATTCTAGAGTTCATTATCGACAACAGGGTTTACAACCTCGATGTTGGATCAGGTGGTTCTGAAGAACCTAGGGGCAGGACAGGAATAAAGATGTAGACGTAGAGAATGGACTTGAGGACACGGGGAGGGGGAAGGGTAAGTGAGAGAGTGGCATGGACATACATACACTATCAAATGTAAAACAGATAGCTAGTGGGAAGCAGCCGCATAGCACAGGGAGATCAGCTCGGTGCTCTGTGACCACCTAGGGGGGTGGGAGGAAGACGCAAGAGGGAGGAGATATGGGGATATATGTATATGTATAGCTGATTCACTTTGTTATAAAGCAACTAACACAACATTGTAAAGCAATTATGCTCCAATAAAGATGTTAAAAAAAAAAAAAGTCCTACGTGATCTGAGGTCAGAGCAGAGTAATCCAGGTCGGTTTCTATTATTTCTCCCAGTATGAAAGTACAAGAGAAACAAGGCCCACTTCACATAAGCACCTTAAAATAATTAATGATATAATCTTAACTTAATTAACAAATACAAAATAGCCACCCTAGACCAGGGTTCGTTAAGGTGGCAGAGCCCGGTAATTGCGTAAAACTTAAACCTTTCTGACCAGAGGTTCAAATCCTCTCCCTAGCAAAATGTTTATAATCAACATCTTAATGCTTGCTATCCCTATTCTTTTAGCCGTAGCACACCTAACACTAACTGAACGAAAAATTTTAGGTTATATGCAACTCCAAAAAGGGCCAAATATCGTGGGACCATACGGCCTATTACAACGCACTGATGATGCAGTCAGATTATTCATCAAAGAACGGCTACTACCAGCGACGTCCTCCATCTCCACATTCATCATCGCCCCAATCCTAGCCCTAACCGTACGAGTCCCCCTACCCCTTCATTAATAAAACCCTGGGAGTATTATTTATACTAGCTACATCAAGCCTAGCTGTACACTCTACTTTATGATCCCAATGGGCTTCCAACTCAAAATACACACTAACTGGAGCAGTAGCACAATTTCACATGAAGTAACGCCAGCAATAAATGGATCTTTCACTCTTTCAACCCTCGTCACAACACAAGAACAATTATGATTTTCCCATCATGACCACTGGCTATAATGATTTCTTTCCATTCTACCAGAAATTCATTGAGACCCCTTTGACCTGACAGGAGAATCTGATCTTGCATCAGGTTTCAACGTAGAATATGCAGCAGGCCCATTCACCATATTTTTCCTAGCAGAATATGCCAACATTATGATAAATATCTTCACAATCTTACTCCTAGGAGCATTCCACAACCTCTACATACCAGAACTCTATACAACCAATTTTATCATCAAAACATTACTATTGGGCTTCCGTGGTGGCGCAGTGGTGAAGAATCCACCTGCCAATGCAGGGGACACGGGTTCGAGCCCTGGTCCGGGAAGATTCCACATGCCGCGGAGCAAATAAGCCCGTGCACCACACCTACTGAGCCTGCACTCTAGAGCCCGTGCTCCACGAGAGAAGCCACCGCGATGAGGAGCCCGTGCACCGCAACGAGGAGTAGCCCCAGCTCGCCGCAACTAGAGAAAGCCCGCGCGCAGCAACGAAGACCCAACGCAGCCAAAAATAAATTAAAATAAATTTTTAAAAAACCACTACTATTAACAGTCTCCTTCCTATGAATTCGAGCATCCTATCCTCGACTCGCCGCAACTAGAGAAAGCCCGCGCGCAGCAACGAAGACCCAACGCAGCCAAAAATAAATTAAATTTTTAAAAAACCACTACTATTAACAGTCTCCTTCCTATGAATTCGAGCATCCTATCCTCGACTCTGATATGATTAACACATTTACTCTGAAAAAAATTTCCTACCACTAACGCTAGACCTATGCATATGACATGTCTCATCATCTATTATAATATCAAGCATCCCTCCACAAACAATATGTCTGACAAAAGACTCTGATAGAGTAAATGCTAGAGGTTTAAATCCTCTTATTTTTAGGATCACAGAAATTGAACCTAGGCTTCAGAATTCGGGATTCTTCGTGCTTCCATATTACACCATATTCTATAATAAGGTCAGCTAAGTAAGCTCTTGGGCCTCAAATATGTTGGTTTATACCTTTCCTGCACTAATAAATCCCATCACCTTTATCATCATCTTAACAACCATTATCTTAGGAACTGTAATAACCAGCTCCCACTGATGACTCATCTGAATCAGCTCCGAAATAAATATACTAGCCATTATTCCCGTTATAATAAAATAATTTAACCCATGAGCTATAGAGGTAGCCACTAAGTATCTTCTAACACAAGCTGCCACACCACCACTACTTATGAGAGCACTTATTGTTAACCTGCACTCCGGCCAAGGAACCAGCACAAAAATGTTCAATCCAACAGCAGCAACGATAGCCGTAACCAGAAAACCAAGCCTATCCCCATTCCACCTCTCAGTGCATCCCGTTAATAGCAGGCTCAATGCTATGAACACGACAAAAACTTGCACCCCCTTCAGTACTATATCAAATCTCACCATCTGTCAACCTAAACCTCATATTACCTACAGCCCTGTTATCCATCTTAACTGAGGGCTGAGGTGGGTTAAACCAAACCTCATTCAACATGCCTGTAGTGGAGGGTATTTTGCAACCACATGGATGTAATGGAGGGTATTTTGCTAGGTGAAATAAATTAGAGAAAAACATACTGTATGAGTATCACTTAAATGCGGAATCTAAAAAATAAAACTCGTGAACAAAACACACTCAGAGAATGAACTAGTGGTTCCCAGCGAGGAGAGGGAGGGGGAGGGGTAATACTGGGGGACGGGACCAAGAGGTACAAGCTACTACGTACACAGTAAGCTTGAAGGATGTGCTGTACAACACAGGGAACACAGGCGACGCTGCCCAGTAACTAAGTGGAGCGTGATGTCAAAGTTCGGAATCACCGCTCCGTATATCCCAAAGGAACGCTGCTAACGGACTACACCTCAGCGCGGTGAGGCAGACATGACCGTGAGGGTGGGGCGGGGGACGCCTCCCTACACTGTTCAAGGTCACCTGCAGCCCCGGCTGTCCTAGCATTGCCGGGTCTTCTTCCCGTCTCTCCAGACTCTCCTTCCGGGGCGGGGAGGCAGCTCTGGTTTGCCTCAGGCTGTTCCTCTCAGAGGTGAGGAGTCAGCCTGGCCTGAGCATCTGCAGGTGACCCTCCTCCAGAGTTAACACGGCACAGCGGGTAGGTCCGTGCTCCCTGGGCTCCGGCCTCGGCCCTGCTCCTGAGGTGGACAAGGTCTAAGCGCGGCCGCATGCGTCTCCCGGCCCTGTATGCCCGCCCAGGAGAAGGGGGTGGGCGGCCTGAGAGCTCCAGCCTTCGCTCTGCAAGCCGCCTGCCCACCCACCGGGCTGTGAGGAGGCACCTAAGACCCTCCCGGCCCGGCCCAGGCAACCCCCAGACCCACGAGCACGGTGGGCGTTATAACTGAAGCCGGCCAGCGAGGGGCCGGGCCTCTCACGGCGACAGGGAGCTGGGGCCAGCCCCGGCCGTGTCGGGAGCCAGAGACAGTCCTCCGCCGGGTCCCTCCTTCCCTGTGACACGGGCTGCTGCAGGGCCCCCTGGGATGACCTGCTGCAGGGGCCCCTGGGATGACCTGCTCCAGGTCCTGCAGCACCTGCTGCATGGTACGCATTCAGTAGGCACTGAGTGCAGAGGTGACAGCATCTGTCGCAGCAGTGGCAGTGCAAGAAGTGTCTCTAGAGAACGCTCAGCAGGCAAGGAGCAGTAGTCACCAGCTCTGCGTGCGGTCACCTCGCTGGGGGAGGGGCAGGTGGCCGTGTCCCCAGGCCGGCCGCCCCAGTCGCCAGCATCCTTACCCGCGGAGCAGAACGGGAGGCCTCTGTGCACGTGTGTCTGCAGAGGACAGGACGCAGCCAGGACCTGCAGGATCTGGCCTTCCCCAGCCCGCAGCTGCGGCTCCGTCCACACACAGCCCCACGGCCCACCCTCTCGGCTCAGCTTCCCCCAGGCCCCGCCCAGCAGGGTCACAGAGCTGCGCGGCCTGGGGGTCATTCCAGGTGTCCACCTCCTGCATCACCCGGCCGCTTTCTGTTGGACTGGGGAGGTTGCTCAGGAAGTTAACAGACCTACACCATGACCCCCAAATCCTGCTTCTGGGTATTTATGGATAGGACACAAAAAACAAGACCTCAGAGGTAAAGGTTTCACCATGTGCACATGCTACTGGGTACACGAGTGTTTACTGTGCACCCGGGAGTAGTCTGCACCTGTGTGGATACAGGCTGGGGTTTGGGGAGGACGGAGCAGGAGCGGGGACCCACCACTGTCAGAGGCAGATCAAGTCAGCCCTGTAAGAGGAGGGCGTCCGGAGGGTCTCGGAGATCACAGCCCAGGCGGCGGGGAGGGGGATCTGAGCCCCGGCACCGAAAAGAACATCCAGATCTCCTCACCTTCAAGTCCACCTCTCCTGCTGCCTCGAGGGCCCCGTCCATGCCCCGTCTAAGGCCTCTTCGCGCTGGCGCCAGGGGCCCGGCCAGGCCTTTCTCAGCAGCCGCCCTCCCCCTGCACCTGACCGTTTCCTCTTCTGCTTTATGAAGGTTACCCCACAAACGCAGCGACAGCTCCCGACACCGAGAGGTTCCAGGAGTTCGCTCCTCCAGCCGCCACTTCCCCTCTTCACGGGACACCCGGCAAGGATCTCCCATACACGCGGCCCCCCGCGCCCTCATCGACAGGCCTGGCTCCCTCACCGACAGGCCTGGCTCCCTCACCACCTCCCGCCACCCCGTCCCCGCCCCATGGGCACTGGTACCGGACCCTGACGGCGTTCACTTGCTCGCTCCCCCTTCGCGAGGCTCCTCCTGGGGGTCCTGGACACGACCCCGTCTTGATCCTTCTGTCCTCCCGCTGCTTTCCCCCGTCTCCCAGCCTGTCCTCCCTTGTGCCCTCCAGGGGCGCCCCCCGGCCGTCTTCAGCCACATCTGTTCCCCACAGGCTCCCAGGTTTTACCTCTGCCCCGGATGCACAGCCAGCTTCCCTCGAACCTCTCGTCCGGCGTGTCGGGCAGGCGTCGGGCTCCACTTCACTCCAAGCCAGCTTTGATTTTCTCAACAGCCTGTCTTCCTTCAGCTTCATCTTTACTGCCTGTTTACGACACAACTCCTGGTATTGTCCTCGATTCCGCCGTTTGATTCCTGAACACCCACTCCGTCAGCAGGTCCCGCTGGCTCTGCCTGCAGGATGTACCCAGAAGGCACACCATCACCTCCACCCACGTCTCCCCAGCTTCCTGGCCTCCGCCGTTTTCCTGTTGCTCCCTACAGCCTGGTCCACACGGCAGAGCGACCCTGTTGCTAGAGTGGGCACACAGCCGCCCTCGGCTGAAGGTCCCCCAGCAGCCCTGCTCTCAGGGTCGGAGCTGCAGACCTCACATGCCGGCCAGGCTGCCGACGCAGTTCCCGGGGGGTGGCCTGGGGCCCCAGAGGTCACAGCTGGGTTCCCATCAGCCCCAGGGCGTTATTCCCTCCGCACTCACGTTCCCCCAGCTACGGGCCAGGGTTCCAGGCACTGGTACTGTTATGGCCAACAAATGCAGAAACAGGTGTTAACACTTCTCGCTTCTGTCAGTCGAGGATAAGATGACAAAAATGTATAATTTACTCTTCTCAGTGGAGGGTTGTTTTTGGAAAGCAGTTCTCATAAAAGAAGAAATGTTTTACGTTAGTATGTAACGGGTTTACTATATTCTAGTGATTACTATAAATGAAAACTGAGACAACTATCGATACAGCCCGCCAAATCCCAGCTCCACACTCTCCTCTGTAAAGTCAGGAGTTGTCCAGTCCTGAGACCAAACACATGAGGACACTGCCTGACAGGACACATGGCAGACACCCCTCTATCCTTAGGTCCCGTCGGTGTCCCATCCAACACTTGTCAAGACGGGAGGAGATCCAGGCGAGAGGGATTCATTCCTGCCCTGGGGTTGTACATGGGGGACAAGTTGGACTCACCTCCCACTGCGGGGGTGACAGCCAGGAGCAGGGTGGTGCCACCAACGGGAAGTCAGAGGAAACAGCAGGGGTGGAGGTGTCTGTCTGAGCTGCTCTAACAGGACCAGACTGGGGGCTTAAACATGAGTCGAGTTCTCACAGCCTAGAGACTGGACGTCCAGGATCAAGGTGACGGCAGATTCAACGTCTGGTGAGGCTTCTTCCTGGTTCACAGACAGCGTCTTCTCCCTGTGTCCTCACATGGGGGAAGGGCTGGGGGCTCACTGGGGGCTCTTATCAGGGCGCTAATCCCATTCACAGGGGCTCCACCCTCATGACATCATCACCTCCCAAAGGCCAACACCATCACGTCAGGCATTAGGATTCGACAGGAGTTTGGGGACACACACTCAGATCACAGCATTAAACCGACATACAGGATTCATGCTGAGGGCAGACCAGAGAGTGAGGCCTCATTAGGGGGAGGAAGGGGGATGAGGAATCCAGTCAGATGTTGATGGTGGTCAGAAGTTGAGCCTGGGGAGCTCTGGCTAAACTGACAACAGGAATCTTGCTAACATGAACAATGAAAACCCAGACGCTGAAGCCTGAAGGGTCAGGGCCTAGTTGGGAACTGCTCAGAGGAGCCCAGCCAGTTTGGTCCGGGAGAGACTGTGACCCTCCTCTGCTCCCGACCACTTGTCACCTCTGTCACACTGGTCCAGGCTGTCCCTTCTACAGGGTGCAGGGGGAGCACACCGTTCCTGGAGCCCCAGTCCTGTTCCCAGAGCTCCACAGGCTCCCCCGGGGCGTGTGACAGGCAGACCTCAGATGTGAACCCAAGATCTCTCCATCACCGGAAACTGATCACAATAACACGAATCACATGACTTGGTGGGTGTCCCGGTGCATATAAAGCTTGCTTGCACTATGTTTGTCTGTTATGTATACAGACTTACATCTGAACAGCCTATACACCTTAACACTTCATTGCTAAAAAAACATTAACCAGCACCTGAGTTTTCCAAGTCAGAATTAGTAAAATCACTGCCACACATAAAATGATGAAAGTTTGAAACACTCTAACTAAAACATGACAAGGTGAGTAAATGCACTTGGAGAATCGGCACCAGATTTGCTCAACGCAGGATTGCCACAGACCTTGGATTTGTAAGGAACGCAGCATCTGCAGAGCACAGAGCAGTGGTCGCCGGAGCCCGTGGGGAACAGCAGAAACATGAGCGGCAGCTACCCGGGAGAAACGTGTTAACTGACCCAGTGCCAGGAAAGTCACCCAGGGTCCCACTCAAGGAGCACCTACCCTCAGTGCAGGACCAGGCGGGGGTCTCACGTGCAGGAGGCACAGCTTCCCACCGCCCTCTCTGCAGCCCTGCAAATGACGGCATTTCCCACAATGGTCGGGGGACTCGGCCCTTGTCCTTCACGTTCAGAGCCTGCCATCTCTTGGAAAAGCATTACCGACCCTGGGTTTGCCTCGTACCTGGTTCCTCAGGGCTCCGTCCTGCAGGTCGGCCCCTTGGGTGGATCGGGAGGGGCTGCACAGGCCAGACCCGGGCCAGCCCTCCAGACCCCAGAGGCCTGGGCCACCTTCCTCCCCTGCTGCCCCAGGTGATTCCAGAGAACTCGGTGCTCTGACGGCACGGGGTCCACTTCTCACTTTTAAAGGTGAGCAGTTTCCCCCGACGGAGGCTTTGCTGGGGTGAGACCCCCTTTCCAGCTCTGGCCAGGTGGTCACGTGACAACACCCGAGGACGTGACAACACGGTTCCCTGCCTAGAGTCTGAATGTCTTAACCCGATCCACCCCAGAGGGGATCCTGCCTGTCACATCTTCATTTTGAAGTGGTAGCACAGGCGACCTATGTCTTGTGAAGTGACCCCACTTCCTCACAGCTCAGAAAACACTGAAATACGTACACCTGCGGTTTCTATCACATTACATTTAAAACTGTACAATCAGATACTTACTTTGCTGGTGGTGCAGGGAACACAGGTTCGAGACCTGGTCCGGGAAGATCCCACATGCTGCAGAGCAACTAAGCCCATGTGCCACAACTACTGAGCCTGGGCTCTGGAGCCTGTGAGCCACAACCACTGAACCTGCATGCCACAAGTACTGAAGCGAGCACACCTAGAGCCTGTGCTCCGCAATGAGAAGCCACCGCAGTGAGAAGCCCGTGCACCACAAAGAAGAGTAGACCCCACTTGCCACAACCAGAGAAAGCCCGTGCACAGCAACGAAGACCCAACGTGGCCAAAAATTAATTTTAAAAAACCTGTACAACCAGGGAAAGGAAATCCTGTGTCACAGCTGCTGACGAAATCCACAAACATCGTCTTACTGGGTTGAAGCCCCAGGCTGAGAACCGCACTCCGTCCGCTGCACCAAGGGCACACCCGCTCAGCCCGCAGCACAGGACAGCACGTGGGGACACAGCACGGCATCCCGGGCCTGGATCTCAGCTGCGACGAGTGGCCTTGCGGCCATGGTCAGCTGGCCCTCCCTCCGGCTTGTTCCTCCATCTGTGAGCCGAGCCTGGTCCTCACAGCCCCAGACTTTCAGGCTCCACAGCCTCACCCTAGGCTCACCCGAGAACAGCCGGGTAGGAGCATCCGTGCTGCCAGGGACAGACAGACAGAACCCACTCTGTGTCGAGGGTGAGGGGCTGGGGACGGGTAGAAGCCTCAGGTCCCCAAGCGGGCTAAGCGCAGATGAGGTTCCCTCAGCAGGTGACCTCTGTCCCCCGGGACGGCCTCCCCCCAGCCCACAGCTCTGCCTGCGGTGCGTCAGCCTCCCCCCCACCCCCAGCTTCATCTGCCATGAAGGGTTAGTTGTTAGGAGAGCCATTTACTAGTCCTCTCCGCCCGCCAAAAGCTAGACGTTTACCTCGGGCAGTCACCTCCTCGCTCCGGGTCAGGCTCGCCTCCCTGGGAGCCGAGATGCTGGACTGGTGCACGGGACCAGCTGGTGTCCATCCTGGCGGCAGGGGGGGCGGTCACACCCACCGGATCCGGTGCCCTGGGCTCCTCCAGCCTTCGTCCTCCACTCAGGAAGTGCTCTAGCCAGGAGGGAAGGGAGGACTGTGGGCCTGGGAGGAAGGAGTTGCCTCCAAGTTCTGAGAACGAAACAACCGAAAGACTAGCTATTTCTGGTAACGAGTTACTTGCGTCTTCAGACCAACTGGGAAGGCCTGGCGTCTGAGGGTGCTGAGCCCAGCCGGACCAGGTTTCCCATCAGGGGCTTTCCGGAGAGGGAGCATTCAAGCACCCTCCTAGGTGACAGGTCACAAGTGAATTACTGTCAGTTACTGAACCAGGTTCGTTCTGCCTGGTGCAGAGCCAGCCAAGATGCTGAGCTGCCGAGGTCTGCAGCAAAAAGTGCTTAACTGCAAGGCAGCCAAGCAAGGAAGCTGGGGAACACATCTCCGATCTGCCTCCCAGAAGGCAAGGGGCCGGGGTACTAATGGGACAGCAAATAGGGCTGCCACGATCGGAAAAAGGTGTGTACTCGTCCTTCTGCGCAGGCCTAGCTAGGCTCCAGGCCTCTGCACGTTCACAAGGTCTCCAGGGCAGGCGCAGGCCCAGCTGAGGGGTCGGTGGTCCTACCCCACCTCAACTGGCTCAGCCCTAACTCGACACAGCTGACTCCAAGTTCCTGGAGAACAACTCTGACAAACACGTACTGATCAGGCTGCCTGGAGGACGCGAAAGTCTTCACAACCTTCATTAGGGATGGCAGGTGGAGTGCATTTAACCCACGGGTTCCAGGTTCAGCACCCCCATCTTCTCATGTTCCTCGCCCTCAAGGGAGAGGGGTGAGGATGGCTCTGGCTGCTCCCTGCCGACAAGGGGCACAGATCCAACAAGGGCTTGAGAAGTCAAACAGTCAAGCACTCGTTTGAGTGTATTTTCTTGTTTCTGGTTTGACATTAACACTAATCCCAATAAACAAATACCACCCAGAAAGCAGCTGCCAAGGCAGCCACAGGACCAAGGTTGGTAACTGAAACTGCAAAGACGTACCCCTCAGGGGCACAGAGAATGCCAGCCATGGTTAACACTTAGGACTTTTAGGGATCCAGGGAAAGACAGGAACCAGGTGATCAGCCTGGTAGGCTACCAGCACCACCAAAGGAGAAGTCCTTCCAAGCCTGGAAAGTTAGAAACAAAGGACTAACGAGAACAGATCCTTCTCATAACTAGTTATTTAAATTGCCTCCTGAAGCGTCTGATGTGACCAAAGCCACCACTGCAGCAAACCCACTCACCTTGATTTCTTTCTCGCAGCTTCTGAAAAGCAACTGAAGATCTGTCAGGGTTCACCTGCCCCTGGAAGAAGTCAGTGTCGGGGGCTGGAACCAGGCAAGGTTTGGATGATCTTGGTCGCGGTTTTCCTTCTGCAGCATGGTTTCCGTTTCCCATCGCATTTCTCATAAGGTCCCGTCCAGCAGGGATGAAGCCGATCTCCTGTATGTTTAACCTTCAAGATTTCAGCCTAGGGTTTCTGTGTAACTGCCTTTAAAAGCTTCATTAAAAGGGTTTTGCTATGAGTCCAAACTTGGGGGTCCAGGTGTAGCAGCGCCCAGTCGCTCCCAGGAATCCCCCAGTGTCGCCTGGTGGCAACTGCAGTCCTGGCTAGAGCTTCCCTCCCGGCAGGGAGCAGCTCTCTGTCCTTGAGTTCAAACCCCAGAATATTTAACAGAGAGCTGAAAATCTACCTCTTTCTTGGACACCTTACACAGCCTCTTTCAGCCAAGAAGTTGGAAGTCAAACCCATACCTTGGTCTCAGGAGTCCTCTGTCTCACTGGTAATCAGGGCATTTTCCACATCCTGGAGCAGGGCTCCCCTGTTTAGTTCAAGGTCCCTCAGGTCTCGCCAGGATTTCCCCAAGTATCGTGAGAATTTTTCACTCCCTGAGGAAGCACTGTCCAGCAGTACTGGAGTTCACCTCCTTTATCTCGATCTTCCCTTCGAAAGCAAAACAACTCTTGGGATTCAAAACTCAAGGGTGTGCAAAAAAGGCCTCCTTCAAGTCCAAGATGGTAACCCAGCAAGAGCCTGTGGAGAGGGTCATTAGCAGAGTATGGTTAGGGGCTGGGGATGAATTCCTACAGCTTGTTAATTGCTCTGCAATCACGTACACACATTCACCTGTGGACCAATCACCAAGAGACCAGCAGGAGCACATTGGGTCATAATGCAGAAAGGCTGTTAGGAGCTCACCCCACGCTTTGCTTGCTACTTTAATGGATACTGCATTAAGTTTGGAATTGCTGCCCCCCTGCAGAGCCTGACCCGTACAGGTGTGGCCATCTCCGCTCTGCCCAGCACCCCCATCCGCCCATCCCCCAGACTCACCCTCTGTGGTATCGCTCCCGGGATCACTGCAGGCTGCTGTTTTTTTTTGTTTGTTTGTTTTGCGGTGGGCGGGCCTCTCACTGCTGTGGCCTCTCCCGTTGCGGAGCACAGGCTCCGGACGCGCAGGCCCAGCGGCCATGACTCACGGGCCCAGCCGCTCCGCGGCATATGGGATCTTCCCGGACCGGGGCACGAACCCGCGTCCCCTGCATCGGCAGGCGGACTCTCAACCACTGCGCCACCAGGGAAGCCCACAAGCTGTTTCTGAGGTTAGAGCGACAGAGCCTGCAGCGTGCAGGTCTGCCCTAGTGGTGCTTTAATGTCCACTCAGCGCCCAGGTGCAAAGGCAACCCTGTTGTTTAATTTAGTCCGTCTCATCCCAGAAAGGGAGTGAGGCCATCAGGCATGTACAGAAAGCTATCAGTGGTTCTTCCCCAACCGGAGAAAAGGTTTTCTCAAGGGTTCTCCGCTCACCCCTGTTACTAACAGTCTCAAAACAAACTTTAGAAAGCCGGATGTTTAAAACCAAGTTCCCCCCACCTCCTGTGTTGGTAAGCCCCACGCTTGACTTCCCATTGCCACGTCACCCCTATGGAAGACAATGATGGCCTCGGAGCCATCATCCTTGGTCACTGGCATCAATTACCTGGGGCACCTGAGGTGCCACCTGCTTACCTTCAAGAGTCTCAGGATGGGGCACTCTTCCAGCGTCCCACCTGCCGGCAATATCCACACATTTGGTGGGGTTCCCACTATCAGGCTCCGCATTCAAGACGGGGGGCTTGAGGCCTCCTACCTTTTGCCGAGTCCCTCATGGGGGCCTCCGTTTGGTCCGGCTCTTCCCTGGGTTCAGGCGGCCACCAGCAGAATAACCTGTTTCATTCTCCTTTGTTCCCTTTTCTCCTGAACCTGGTCCCTGCGATTAAAAATAAAGCAATCAGGGCTTCCCTGGTGGCGCAGTGGTTGAGAGTCCGCCTGCCGATGCAGAGC
>NC_041233.1:110376500-110377406 GCF_002837175.3 Physeter macrocephalus
CTGCGCGTCCGGAGCCTGTGCTCCGCAACGGGAGAGGCCACAACAGAGAGAGGCCCGTATACCACACACACACAAAAAAACGAAACAAAAAAAAATAAAGCAATCAAACATAGACAGACATGAACACATGCGACCAGAAACCAGAGCCCCAGCCTCCAACCGCGGTACCTCAGCAGCCGCGACCTTTCCTACTGTCCCCCAAACGCCCGCCAGCCGGGCCTCCAGCCACCATCGGGTCGGGACCATCCAACGACCGAGACACAGGTGCGTTTCTTTAACGAGATCACTCACCCAGAAGATGTCTTCCTATCCAAACCCCAAAACCGTTTTTCTGGCACAAAACGAAACAAGCACAGAAGGTTGGAACGACCGAGACACAGGTGCGTTTCTTTAACGAGATCACTCACCCAAAAGATGTCTTCCTAGCCAAACCCCAAAACCGTTTTTCTGGCACAAAACGAAACAAGCACAGAAGGTTGGGGTGCCTGGTGGGGAACTGGGGGACGGCCCTGGGGCCAAGGGACCCGAGGCTCAGGCTCGGCCACCGGCTCCCGGTACCCAAGAGGGGCCACGACCCTCGGGCCAAGGCTCCTCTGGACTCCCTCCCGGCCGGCTTCCAAATCTCTTACCAAACCAAGTTCGTTTTGCTCAACGCACAGCAAACTGAGATTTGAAGCAAGGAGAAGTTTACCCACAGCCACACCAGGAGAAGTGAGGAAGCCTCAAACTCACCTCAGAGAAGGCCAGGCCTTGCCGGCTCAGGAATAACGCAGCCGGAAGGGGTGGGGCCTGGGCGGCGTGGGGCACGTGGTGGGCGGGCCGGAGGCGGATGGGGCGGGTGGGACGTGGGGGTCGGGCTTCGGCCGGGCGGCGTGGGGCTACGTGGGGGACAGGCTGAGGCTGGGG
>NC_041233.1:110377616-110408667 GCF_002837175.3 Physeter macrocephalus
GGCGGGGCGTGGGGGACGTCGGGGGCGGGCTGAGGCTAGGGGTGGGCTTGAGGCACGTGGGGTGCGTGGGCAGGGCGGGGAGGGCGCAGGGAAAGGGATGAGGAAAAGGTGCGTAATGGTCCTTCTGCGCAGGCGTAACTAGGCGCCAGGCCTCCCCAAGGTCACCAGGTCTCCGGTGCTTGGGCAGGCCCAGTTGCGGGTCAGTGCTCTTATCCAGTCTCAACCGGCCCAGCCTAAGCTCGAGGCAGCTGAGCTTCCAAGCTGCTGGAAAACAGCTCGGGCAAACAGCTTACTGTTTAGGCTCCCTGCCGCTTGGAGGACATGAAGTCTTAAAATGATCTTGATTAGTGAGGGCAGGTGCAATGGATTGACTCATTATCCACGGTTTCAGTTTGAGCCTCAAACGAGGGACGTGGCTGTGATCCTTGACAAATAAAGAGATTTTAAAATGAGATTGCTCACAGCAATAGAGCCGCCAGGAGATGTTCAATTGCTCACGGTCAGTGTCTGAGGTTGAAACCTGACCCGACTAATAACAGGGTCTGGGTGGGGACACAGCGTGTCTCATGCCCGCTTCCTCCTCCTGAAACCCGGGTAAATGCCTTTGACGAGTGTTTAATGACTTAATATAGGAAAGAAAATATCTCGACTTACTCTCATATTTTAAACTGACAGCCAAGCCCTCCCAAGGATCGGAACCTCAGGAACGGGAGTGGCCTTAAAAATCATACAACCCAAGTTTAAAATGCGTTTTAGAGCATCACATAAGCAAACAACCTGACCTATAGGGGTTCAGAGAAAGAAGAAACCGCTAGGCGACGGGGGCTACAACGGAGACAAGTCTTAAGCCCCGAGTTAGATGGGAGCTCTGAGGGCACAGGTGTGGCCTGTATGGACGTGCAGGTTGTTGACTGCACGAGGGACTTGTGGCAGCTGAAATCCAAGAGCTCCGCTCACCAAGCCCTGTACTTACACTTTGCGGACCAGTAGGAGAAGGGCAGTGATGACCCTCGTTTAGGGGGCAGGATCTATCAGTGAGGGTTTAGGGAGAAGGGCTGGACCACCTTCTTGAACTGGGGCTTCCTGGAGGGACAAGGGAGCAGGCTGGGGGCCAGTTTCAGCAGAGATGAAGTAGGAATCTGCCCTGCTTTCCTGCAGTGCCTGGCAAAACAGAATCCCTCAGCATCAGCTGGGTGTAAGTAACAGCAGTACAAGCAATAAATAGTGATACAAACCATAAATAGTAGTATAAGTAATAAAAAGTGATACAAGCAATAGTGATACAAGTAGTAAGTAGTGATACAAGCAATAAATAGTGATACAAGTAATAAATAGTGATACAAGCAATAAATATTGATGCAAGCAATAAATAGTAGTATAAGTAATAAATAGTGATACAAGTAATAAATAGTGATACAAGCAATAAATAGTAGTACAAGTAATAAATAGTGATACAAGGGATAAGAGCACAGCCACCACCACTCTTTTTCTTCCCCTGTGTCATGAAAGGCTTCATTACATTTACAAGGAAGTTCAGGCTTGACTTTTATTGTTTTTTTTCCAATTTTTTAAAAAAGATATATTTGACATATAGCATTGTATTAGTTTCAAGTGTACAACATAATGATTTGATTGATATATGCATATATTGTGAAATAATCATCACAGTAATTCTAGTTAACATCCATACCCTTACATGGTTACAAAATGTTTTTCTTGTGATCGTTTAAGATCTACTCTCCTAGAAACTTTCAAATATACAACATTGTTAACTTTAGTCACCATGCTGTACATTACATCCCCGGAACTTATAACTGGAAGTTGGTAGCTTTTGACCCTCTTCACCCATTTCGCCCATTCCCCACCCTCATCTCTGGCAACTGTCAATACAATCTCTGTATATACATATATATGTATACATGTGTATACACACACACACACACACACACTACACCTTCTTCATCCAGTGATATGTTGATGGACACTTGGGTTGTTTCTATATCTTGGCTATTGTAAATAATGCTGTGGTGAACATGGGGGTGCAGATATCTTTTCCAGATAGCAGTTCTGTTTCCTTTGGATAAATACCCAGAAGTGGGATTACTGGACCATATGGTAGTTCTATTTTTAATTTCTTTAGGAATCTCCATACTATTTTCCATAGTGGCTGCACAAATTTACTTTCCCACCAACAGTGCACAAGGGATCCCTTTTCTCCACATCCTCACCAACACTTATTTCTTGTCGTTTTGATAATAGCCATTCTAACTGGTGTGAGGTGATGTCTCATTGTGGTTTTGATTTGTATTTGCCTGATGATTAGTGACGTTGAACATCTTTTCATATGCCTGTTGTCTTCTTTTGAAAAATGTCTATTCAGGTCTTCTGCCCATTTTTAATTAGATTGTTTGGTTTTTTTGGCTACTGAGTTGTATGAGTCCTTTATATATATTTTGGGTATTAACCCCTTATCAGAAAAAGAGGCTATCCCCATTGTATTACTGGGGGGAAGTGTGAGATCATCCATCCCAACTCACAGGGCTGAGAAATTGAACACTTTATCCAGTCATCCAACTAGTTGAAGCATGGCTAAGGTGAAGACATACACCTTTCTATTTTCAGCCAAATGCACATTTTATTACCGCAGGGTGTTGCTTCTTATGAGTAATGTTTAACTACCTTATCATTTTCAATTAAGATTCCCATGTCTGTTTTCAGAAAAGGAAATGCTTAGGAGATTTTAGAAAATGGTATCATTTTCCCCCTCAAATTAGTTTGTTGATTTTTTTCATCTTCGGCAACATGGTGGTCTTGTCTAAGTTTCATTTGGGAAGGAAATAGGAAAACAACAATACTGTGAGCATACACTGAGTCATAGCTTTTCCACAAATGCTTTCAACTCTTGGCTGGATCTCACCCAGCAGGGGCCTAGAACCAGAAAGGGTGGGGCTCTTTGTTTCTGAGAATAGCTTCTTTGTTGTCTGCTTGTTAAATAATTCAGTCAGATTTAAATTTGGGGATAATTAGGTGAAAATCAAAAAAGGTAAAAAGTGATAAAAGCTAATTAAAATCTCTGATTTGGGATGTAGTAAGAAAACTGAATCTATTGGTACTAAGGGCTTGCCAGTAAAATTGGCACCTTATGGGGGAGTGTCTGGTAGACCGAGTGTCCCTAAGCTGAAGGTGGCCTGTGACACAGAACTTATCCTGATCATTAGTTGAAGTTAACATCTGTGACAGTATTGCTCTGATTGTTGCTTTATACCCAGGCAAGCACACAAAACCTAACAAAGCTACAATACCATGCATTTGGAACTATAATATAAAACACAGTGTTTCTATCCACATAAGTAAACCAAAGAGAAAAATAATAGAATTGAACATGAAATTATTTAAATTTTATATCAAATGTTGCTGCCCCCAAAGAAGTAAGTTTAATTGGAGAGGAAGGAGGGAGAGCCATGATAGTCTGAAAGGAGGCTGCAGGGATGATGAACTCTAACATTCACAGTGTTTCTTTATCACATTAAAACTCACTTCAGGGATTCCCTGGCAGTCCAGTGGTTAAGACTTCGCCTTCCAATGCAGGGGTACCAGTTCGATCCCTGGTCAGGGAGCTAAGATCCCACATGCCTTGCAGCCAAAAAACCAAAACATAAAACAGAAGCAATATTGTAACAAATTCAATAAAGACTTTAAAAATGGTCCACATCAAAAAAAAAAATCTTAAAAAGAATAGTCTCTTTAAAAAAAATATTGTAACAAATTCAATAAAGACTTTAAAAATGGTCCACATCAAAAAAAAAATCTTAAAAAGAATAGTCTCTTTAAAAAAAAAAGAAAAAACTCACTTCAAATTCTGCCTCTTCTTTACCTTGATATCTGATTCACCTAAAAAAAATGAACTCGGGGCTTCCCTGGTGGTGCAGTGGTTGAGAATCCACCTGCCAATGCAGGGGACATGGGTTCGAGCCCTGGTCCAGGAAGATCCCACATGCCACGGAGCAAGTAAGCCCGTGCGCCACAACTACTGAGCCTGCGTTCTAGAGCCCACGAGCCACAACTACTGAGCTTGCGAGCCACAGCTATTGAGCCCGCGAGCCACAACTACTGAAGCCCACGCGCCTAGAGCCCGTGCTCCGCAACCAGCAAAGCCACCACAATGAGAAGCCCGCACACCGCAACAAAGAGGAGCCCCCGCTCGCCGCAACTAGAGAAAGCCCGCGCACAGCAACGAAGACCCAACGCAGCCAAAAAGAAATAAATAAAATAAATAAATTTATTAAAAAAATAAAAGAACTCCCTTGAGGTACAATTTACATACTATAAAGTCAATGGACCCATTTTAAATATACAGTGAGATGAGTTTAGAAAAACGTATACACCTATGTCACCGGCACCCCAGCCAACATCTCCATCACCCCAAGTGCCCTGGGGGGGCTCCTCCCAAGCCATCCCCCCTCTTGCCCTAGACTTCACTGTAGATTATTTTGCCTATTGCAGAACTTCATGTACATGGGAATAGACAGTCCTACGTGTCTGACTTCTTTCACTCAGTTAACCTTTGCAGATTTATCGACATTGTTCTTTTTTAATTACCGAGTAGCATTCCGTTGTAGGGATGTAACGGGATTTGTTTATCTAGTCACCTGTTTATCGACGGGGTGTCTCCATAGGGGCTGTTTTGAATAAAGCTGCCAAGAACACTCCTTGTACAAGTCTTTTTATGTATTTGGGATAAATACCTAGTGGAATTGCTGGGTCAGATGGCACTTACACACTTAATTTATGAGACTGCAGGCGGTGTTCCCAATACAATGTCCTATCTGTGCCCCCATCACCAACATACAAGAATTCCAGTCGTCCCACAGCCTTGCCGACACTTGGTGTTGTCAGAATTCTGACACTTTACCATTCCAGGAGCTGCCTCATTAGTTAATCTTTCAAATAACTACAAGAATTAAACCGTAGTGTGATCTGCTAACACGGTCTAGTGGGAAAGGCAGAAACCAATGCAGCTGAGCCTTGAACAATGGGGGGGTGGGAGCACTGAGCCATCGAAAACATGGGTACTGCTATCTCTGCCTCAAAAACAAAGAAAATGGTCCATGACTCAGCCAAGGGCAGGAAGCTGCAACAGTCTGGATGCGATCAGGACTCAACACCTACTTCTTTTGATTCCACATATTGTGATCTCTAACCAAACACACACTTTCCCCAAACTTAGTCAATTTAAAAATCTGTAAAATGAAAATACAGGTACTATGCTTATTGAAAAAAAAATTCGCATATAAGCAGACCCTTGTAGTTCAAACCCGTTCAAGGGTCAGCTGCAGTTATACACTCCAAGCTGCCCTTGATCTCTGCGGCCTGCAGGTAAAGAGCAAGGCAGAGGCACAAGCCACCTTCCACCTGCTTTTGCATCTGTCTGCTCACCTGAGCTTACGTTTCTGTAAAGCAGAGGTTGGGACTTGATTCTGCTGGAGGTCGGGAGGGAACCATCCTAGGTCTCTGAGATTCGGCGTGACTGCATCCGATCTGCTTTGTGCATCCTCTGGCTGCTGTGCAGAGACTGGCCGTCAGGAGGATGAAACTTAAAAAGGGAAAACAGAGACACATGACACAGCCTAGCCTCTGATCTTGAAAGCTGACTGTAGGGCGGGAGAGAGCGTAGGCAGAGAAACGGGCAGGTCTGAAAACACCTTAACCAGGAAGGCACCGTGTCAGCGAAGGGAGAAGGCAGCTGTGAGCAGCCAGGCCTCAGGGTGCAGAGCTCGGCACAGAGACAGAGCCGCCCGCTCGCCGCCCGGGGGCAGCAGCCGGGGAGCAACCGGGTCCTCAGCCAGATGTTTCAGCAGAGTGATGGCAAGAGAAAGAACTTCTACTCACAACACTTCTGACACCAAGCGTGTGGGTTTTTCCGCACGGCAACCAATCCTCCGACACCGGCTGGGTGTGCTACCATCCACACGGAGTTAGCATCGCATCCCGCAGTTGAGGGCTTGGTGCCACGATGCCCAGCTCCACACACCAGCCCAGGTCTCTCACGCTTCTGACTTGGGTCCCCACAAGCCCTTTCTTGGGTTCAGTGATTTGCTCACAGAACTCAGGCAAACACTGCTTACGTTCACTGGTGTATTACCTACTGAAGGATAAGATTACAGGATACGGACAAACAGCCAGATAAGGGGCACAGAGGGCGAGGTCTGGGAGGGTCCTGGGGGCAGGAGCTTCCGTCCCGGGGAGTTGGGGATGTGTCCATCCACCTGGAAGCTCTCCGAACCCCATAGTTTGTGAATTTGTATGGAGGCTTCATCACGTAGGCACGATCCATCCTTAACTCAATCTCCAGCCCTCTCCCCTCCCCGAGGATGGGGGTGGGGCTGGAAGTTCCAAGCCTCTCATCCTGGCTCAGTATTTCTGAGCCATCCAGGAGCTGCCTCACTAGAACAGACATGCTCCCATCACCCAGGAAGCCCCAGGGGATTGCGGAGCTCTGTGTCGGGACGCATCTGTCCGCTGGGTCACAGCTGTGTCACAACAGCCAGGAGGGAGGGGGCGCAGCCGGCAGGGGAGCTGGGAATTGAAGCGGTGAGCCCCTCAGGTCGGGTTCTGCAGACACAGACCCTCGTTCAGAGTTCACGGGAAGGGTCCCAGAAACAGGTGGGGCCCACCCGCAGGCACCGTGATGAAGGCCTGGAAGTTGGGGTGGGCATTTGTGGGGTGGCCGGAAGCAGAGACAGAGCAGAGGTCTGCACCTGAACTACAGCGCAGCCGAGGTGGCCTTGGGCAGTCCCCGAGAAAGGCGTTCCCGTCCTTCTGGTGTGGCTGCGAGTGGGCACAGGGGGGTCACCCTCTGCCTCAGCAGTTCTAGATACAATGGGGGTCAGCGTCCTGCTGAGAGGGAGAAGCGGAGGTCGGGGGGTCAGCCCCGTGGGACGGTCAAGGCTGGATCATCCCTGTGGGGATGGGAACGAACCCCAGCGAAGGAAACATCCTCGAGGTCCGTCCTGGGTGCCGCAGCTCCAGAAACAGGGGGCAGAGCTAGAAGCAGGGGCTGCGGGTGGGGTCGGTCTGAGCCCCTCTGTGCACTGCAGCCTCCTTCCCCTCCTCCGCTGCCCGGACCCCTCGGCACCAGAATTCCCAGAGCCCAGGCGCGTCCTCCCCTCCCCCTCCCCCTCCCCCTGCTCTTCCTAGCAGTCCTGGATGATAATAAGGTCAAGGTGGCAGACTGCCCAACCCTGAGGTGTGCTGGCCTCTTACAGGACTGCAGGGGCTGCAGATGCCCTACTTCTCACCAGCGGAGAAGCTCAGGCCACCAGGTCAGGAAAACAGATGTACCTCCACACAGGAGTGGGGTGCGGGGCGTTCCTCTGGGCTCCTCGAATCATGGCACCTGCCTGACTGCGTGTCTCCTCGGCACCGACGGCCCCTGTGCTCACCCTGCTGAGAATCAGAGCTTATTCTGGGCAGGACCAGGGCTCTCCGAGCAGGAAAGAAGCTTCTAGAACACCCGTCCTCCTTCTCTGTCCCTTCTTGGACATTCCTTTCCAGCTCCAGCTCCCCAAACTTTGAACCGTCCTGCCAGAGGAGAGGAGGGGAGGGGGGGATGGAGGGAGGGAAGAGACACAGCGCTCCAGCCCACACAAGTCCAGGTGTCACCTGCCGGCCTCAGGGGAGCCTGCATGTGAACCTGAAGCCCTGGGATGGAGGCCTTGCACCCAGCTCCCGACCCACGTCTGCGGCTGGTGGGCAATGCCTGCCCTTCTCGGGGCCCTTCGCCTCCCCCGCTGGACACTGAGCAAAGCGAGAAAGCAGCTCGGGCCTCGCGGCAAGGGCTCTGGGAACAGAACAGCCCTGTCTCCGCCTGGAACAATGCTTCCTTCTCGCCCTCCAGATTCCCGTGACGCCAGAAAGAGCAGCCGCGGGACCCGCCTCACTGAGCTTGCCGGGTTCCTCCGCCTCGTCGCCAATTCTTGGCTTTGCTTTCCCTCCCCCGCCCCCTCGTGTTCCTTTGGGCTGCTGGCCCTCGGAGGGGACGCGGTTAGGGGCGGGGCGGACTGGAGATGCTGCCGGCAGGCCCGGAAGGGCGAGCGAGAGCGAGCGAGGGAGAGGCCCGGATCAGGGCACGGGGGCTGGGAGCCCCTCCCACTCTCCAGCCGCCTCCGGCCCAGCCCGCTGGTTTGGGGCTGAGCGAAGGCACCCGCACACCCACCCCGGTGGTCGTTTCTGTAGAGCCGGACACGCGGCTCTGGGCAGAGGGTGTGCTCCAGGTCTGTGCTCTTTGCATGCAACGCAGTGTGTTTGAGGTTCATCTCAGCCACTGAGTGCAGTTTATTCCTTTCTGTTACTGTCCTTTCTGATACTGTTACACGCAGTGCTCTCCTGTGGGGCCAGACCACACTTCGTGGCTACAGCCACCCTTTGATGCAATTTGACTTTTCCCAGTTTTGAACTATGTGCACTGTTTTGAACAGTTTGAACTGTTAACGCATAAAAAAATTCTTTTAATGGTCTTTTCACGGGCTTATGTTTTCCTGTACCTTGAAGGAATACCTAAGAGGGGGGTTGCTGTGCTTGTCCTACGAGAAACTGCAAAACAAATGTTCCAAATGATTGTACCATTTTACACTCCCATCAACAATGTGTAGTTGTGATGGTTAATATTATGGGGCAACTGACGGCCATGGGTTACCCAGATTGAACATTTTTTCCAGGTGCTTCCAGAGAAGATTAGCGTTTGAGCCCGTGGACTCAGTAAACGGCCCCCACCCCATGTACGTGGGGATCGTCCAATCAGCTGTGGGCTTGAAAAAAACAAAAGACGGAGGAAGGAGGGAGTCCCCATTTTTCTGCCCCATTGATGAGCTGCGTCATCTCACGTCATCTTCTCCTGTCCTCCGACTGGGATTCACACCATCGGCTCCCTTGGTTCACCGGCTTTCCTGAGTCAGATGGCACAGCCTGGGGCTTGTAAGCCTCCATACTTGTGTGAGCCACTTCCTCATGTTCAGTCTCTTTCTCTCTCTCTCTCTCCCCCTCTCCCTCTCTCCATATATGTATAGAATATCCCACTGGTCAAAGAGGAAATTGCAATGGAAATTCTGATCCTTTTCCACATCAGGGCTTACAGGAAATGGTGATATATCTGAAGAACAATAGAATAAACTAGGCAGGACTGGAGGCTTGAATCAGAGTTCTTTCTGCCCCAGCACCATGCCCCACCCACTTCATCATTGCCCTTCCTGGTGGCCCTGAGCTCAGGGGGTCAACACAGCCATTGTGGAAATGGGGAAGCTGCACTCTGTGCTTCTAGTTATGATGCTGCTACTGTATTGTCCCCATGGTCCAAAATAACATGATTTCTGAGTGAAAAATGATGACAATAGCAGCCTCCTGAAGGTCCTTAAGTTTCTTAAAATGAACTTGTGAGCCATCTATTAGAAATAGTGATTCAATATGTTTTCTTGCTCCTGAAAAAAGAAAGTTAGATCCAAATTATATTATGGCTTACTGAGCATCCACTCTTCCCAGACATCATACTGCGTTCTTTCTATAGTTCTCCCTTTTAAACATCTTATCTATGATGTAGATATAATTAGTCAAATTTTCTAGATGGTGAGATGGAAGCTCAGAGACCTGTGTAAGTCACACAGGATTTTGTTAGTGTTAGAAACCAAAATAGGATCCCCAAATCGACTCCCAATCCCTGTTTCATCCATATACAGTATAATTTCCCTCTTATCTCTGCTCCACTAGATCAGAAACACAACATGTATCAGGATTTTCTTGCTGTGTGGTGAACTAGAACTAATTCGCTTGGTCTTTCTACCTCTGTCCACCATGGCTACTAAGAAAATTGGGTAGAAGAACTTTGAATAAGCTACTCAAAGAGCCCTAGGAAAAGAGACCCCAAATAATGTTTCTGATATTAAAGACACTGAGAGGAAGTACCTTTTTCAATTGATTCAGGCTCTAGTATCTTCCCAGGGTACTCTAAGATAGGTCTGAAATAGTATTTAAAAACAGCTCAGTCTTTTTCCATAAAATTAGAGAATGCTAATGATAAACATTGCTAAAACATTCCCTTACCTACGATGATTTTTTTTCTCAACCATTGTAGTCTTTATATGATAGCTCTGATTTATATGAGTCACAATTTGCAGGGAAAGAAATTTTACAGAGCAAGAAATTTTACGGAGCATGGGGGCTTTAAGGGCACTCAATGTTCAAATTAGCTTTCTGACATTTAGCTACATTGTCTTCCTTCTATAAACCTAGTGAGTGGTACCCTAGATCTTTAAGGTGTCTGGCAGTTCTAACGTTCTGACTTTAAATTACTTCTATGATTGAGAAATTTGGGCAGGAGATGGGAGAGGAGCTTAGGGCATGACTCATCTGTTTACCTTGTTGACCAGGTAACAGGCAACATTCTTCAGCTGTCATTTTGGTTTGTATTCTTGTTAAAGATGCTTTGTCTCGAGTTTTGTCCTATAGCAGAAATTAGAGCGATAATATGCTTCCTTTTTTAAATTATAAAACAAAGAAATGCTCCTGGCAAACAATTCCAACAGCACAGAAGGGAATTCTTGTTTATCTTAGGTGCTTCTGTGAGGAACCAAGCATATGCGTGGATTTTTAACCTCAAATGGGCTCGCAGTATAAGGATGCTTTTTAGGCCCAATAAGCGCTGTCCATTCCAAGGGTGAAAACGCAGGGTCAAGCTCTCCCTCTTACAGCATTGCTTTTTGGCTCTTACAAGATACGCAATTCTGGAACCCATGTTCACCGTCAAGGTAAAGGTGAAAATTAGCGCTTTCCAGTAAAAGGCAAGCTTTAAAAATTGTCTAGGCAATGTGTGAAATCATTGCATTTCCAAACTCCAAACACTTGGCGGGCCTCGGGGCAGCTGACCTTCTGAGGAGCCAGGAACGCCCCTGCTGGCAGGGCCAGCGAGCGAAGGGAAGGGGTGGGTGCTCTGGGGACAGCGAGGGGGGTGGGGAGATCTAGGGGTGTGATCTGCTCGGCGGATTCTGCCCACGCGCGCGCAGCCCGAGGGCTCCCCGGGGAAGAGATGGGGGTCTGGGGGTCCGGGGGTGCCCTGCCGGGCCCCCCCCTGCCCACGAGTGAGCAGCCCGAGGGCTCCGTGGGAAAAAGACACGGGTCTAGGGGTCCTGCCGGGCGCCCCCAGCCGACATGGGCGCAGCCAGGCTGGGCTTTGAGCCGAAGGAGGGGGTGTGGGTGGCCACGTGGCTCTGCAGGAATGCGCGGGCGCGGGGGCGGAGCGCCGCCGAGGAACGGGCAGGCGCGGCAGCCAGTGGGCGCCCGGAACCTCCCAATCCAGCCAATCACGGCCTGCGGGTGGGCCAGCCTCCCTGTGGGCGGGGCCGGGGCGCATCCCGGGGCCGCGGACGAGAGGAGGGGAGAGGGGTCCTCGGAGGGACGGCGGGCCAGAGTCCTGTCCCGCCTGCGGGGTGAGTGCGGGCCGGGGATGGGCGGGGGTCCTGTGAGTTGAGCACGGGCGGGGGGCGGATGGCGGATGGCGGGTGGGGGTCTTGCGGGGTGAGAGCGGCTGGGAGGCGGGCGGGTGTCCTTGAACGGCGCCTCCAGCGAGCCCACCTATCGCGGGGATTCGGAGTTTCCTTTTTTTCCTTTGAAAGTTGCACTTCTGCCTAACTCCCCCGAACTGGCCAGATCCCACCGCTCCTTGAAGTCCGGGCTGCCCGCCCGCCCCAGGTTTTGGGTGACTGTGCGAGGGCCACTCGGGGTGCACCCTGCCCCCGGGCACGGACCGTGCAGGTGGCGGAGCTGAGGCCCGGGACAGCCCCCATTTACCGCGAGTCCCGGCGGTAACGGGAGCCGGGTCGAGACCCCACCGGCTGTCAGGAGGGTGCAAGAGGGACCCCAGGCCGGGGGCCCCAGTGACGTTGGAGGAGGAGTTGGGGTGTTTAGGTGGGGAGCAGTCATGTATATTTTCCGATAGAGGAAAAAGTCCTTGGCCCACTTTAGGGTGAAAATAATTACTATTGTACTTTAAAAAACCGTACGTGTTTCCTCCCCCTCCCCCCATCTACCATTGCTGGGGAGACTGAAGCAGGTGTGCTGCCAGTGGTCGGCAGGTGCCTTGCCCATCCCCACCTGGCCACACCTCCCCTCTGGGAGACCCTCGGTTTGAACGTAAAAATCTGCGTAAATGTTTCAGCTTTTAATAGGACGTGAACATTCTGAGAAAGCAGCAGACGTACTTGGTGCAATGTAATATTCTTTTCAATTACTAGAGGTAAAAATTCTCATTAACTCAAAATGCAATGGATTTTTAGCTCTTCTTTGGTTGAACCACAAAGTAAAAATAAAGTAGGCATCAATGTTCTGGATTTTGTGCAAGAGTTACTGAATATCCCTCCAGGTAGAACATTGGGAGGGATAACGTTTTCACTGTTCATTTATTGCTTAAAAAATATATTTTGGACATCTGTTTTCTAGGAAATAACTTTTATAATCATGGAAAGATGAGATATACTCTGTGTAATTTTAAAATATAATTTACCCCTTAAGCTCGCACAGTGTTTACTTGATTGGCCCTGGGATGTGATTTAGTGGCCACGTGTGCAGTTAGGTGACTCAGTGACTCTTTATGGTTTCCTGATTTCATGTCCATAAGAACAGTCACTCATAGAAAGTGGTATTTCATAATAGATTAGTCTCTCCTTACAGGCCAGATTCTATCAAAGCAGTTATAGACATTTAGGGATGAGGTAAAATCCAAAGTTATTCAAAATAGCTTTTTATCTTTTAAAAGTCGAACTTGACTTTCTCATTTTACCAAATTTGTCATTTTGATATTTTGACGTGCCGTGTTTTCTCTGCAGTTTTTCTGGTGGGGTTAGAAGAACTTCTTGACTCTTTGGGAATTCTTGGAGATCGAGGGGTTCTGGTGGCATTTGGACCCTGGGCTGAGTTCTGGAACTGCTCACCCCACCCTGGGGAGTCAGGTCCCCACAGAATTTGTTTACTCACTTTGGAAATTGCTGGAACGCAAGTGTGTGGAAATGCGTTTTAAAATAAGGATGTTCTGCATAAGTTAGAGCAAAATAAAAATGCTGTGAGTTTGTCTGTATTACTCTGTAATATCAATAATATAGACCCCTGTTGAAAAATACAGTGTTCTTATCGCACAAGGCATGATAGAAAAGCTGCAATGAAAAATTCACATCTTGGGATATTCAGAGCATATTCATGCATACTTCGTACATCATTCATAGTTTGCACAGGTAGAAACATACGTGGAGTGAAACAAGATAGAAGGGGAACGTAGATGTTAAACATTTATGGGGTAGGATTACTGCTCTCTCGGTTAAGCCTTCTGGAAGTGTAATTTGAGAAAACGAGGCGGGAAGTTCTGGGAGCTTTGCAGTACAGAGGGGCTGCAGGTCTGCGGGTGGGGGGCAGGGCCAGCTCTGGGGTGATGGCTGTGAGCAGTGAGGCACAGGAGAGCTGGCAAAGGACCCTCTTATCTGCCACCAGCCCCTACCCACCATACCCCCCCTCGTTGTCTCTCCTTCCCAACTCAGGCTTTTCAAAGATCCAGACATCAAAGTTTGTTTTTGCTGCTTCTTTGTTTTTGTGTGCACGGTTTCAAAACTTTGATTATAAAAATGAGCAGTCATGGCACTGGTGTTATTCTTTCATTTCCTGTTCTTCTTTATATCATGAAAGTAATACGTACCTGCTAGTAGAAGGTGCTTTCTCTGGGTTGTTGATGTTTTATGGTTTCATTAAAGAATGTTCAAAAGATTTTTTTTAGGTTTAAAGTGTTTCTCTTCCATGAGCTACGTTCTGATACTAGAAATTACTTTTTGAAGTAAAATGCAGCGCCAAAAGCTTCTCCAACCTTGCAGTGCCCTTGGGAATGGGAGCTGTGAAGAAAGGTCATGGGTGGGTGAGGGTGATGCTTTGCACTCCCACACGGATGGCTGAGCTAGCCTTCCACGGGGCGGGGGCGGGGGGGGCTGGTGACCTGGTGGCCTGTCTGAGACTCCAAGGTCTTGACTCAGTGAGTCACCTGTGACCCTGAACTGGGCATTTAGGAAGAAAACAAAAGGAATAGGTGAGGATGCCCAAATACTCTGTACACTGATAGCTACGTGTAGCAGAGGACCTTTTCACACGCGAGGTGTGTCAGGGTCCTGAGGGCAGGGCTTTGCTTCCTGGGCTGAGGTTTCGCTCTTTTTCTTAGTGTTTTATTCTGTTATTCGTCTTATTTCTCTGAAGGGAAGATGGGGGTTGACTTTAGCTGGTTTCTGACTTGAAGGAACGGAGAGCATTGCTCAGAAGGGGTAGCGTCTGTGCTGAGGCCGTGCTCAGTGCCCATCTCCACTGAGGTTGGAAGGCCTTAGACCCCGGAAGGATGCAGGGGAGTCGCTTGGCTGCTCTGCCCTCGGGCCAGGCTCTGCCTTGCTTCAGCAGCGGCTTGCAAGGGCTGCTCGAAAGTGTAGGCATCTGCCTAGTGGTGGGGATGGGATGCGGTGTGGGCCACTGTAGATACTGCCCAGGAAGTCCAGATTTAACCGTGATCCCATTTTGGGAGCCAGAGCCTGCTTCTGGGTGAGGAGCGCTGAGCTCTGACGGCAGGAATCTGGCGTGTCTTTTCCCTCCCTGTGTGTGCAGGTCTGAGCCTGGCCGGGTAGCGGCGCCTTCTCCGGGCTGGAGCTCGTCGTGGGGCTGGCCGCCTGCTCCCTCCCAAGGATGTGGACTTGGCCCCTGGACCCGGCCGGCCGGCCCTCTTGCTGCAAAAGTGATAAGACGTTGACTCATGCTTTGTTCTCAAGCACTTGACTCTGCAGGTCGCTGGGAAGCGGCCACGTGGGCGGCACCGATTTACGTCCATCAGAGAAGCTTGGGCTGGACGTCACCTGCGTGACCAGGGACTCAGCCAGCGGGGCCCTTCTCCCAGAGCGGTGCCAGGCATGGGCCTCCGTCCCAGAGTTCTTGTCTCGGCTGGCGTGCCCTAGATCGCTTTTCAGTTGGAACTAAAATCAGACTCAGGCTGTTGGGGTCCAGGGTCTGCGGACGACAGAGTCCCCGTCTCAGGTCCAGAGCCGGCGTCTGGAGGGAGCCCGCTGGGCCTGCTGCCGGCCTCTGTTCTGCGAGAGGGTTTAGACACGTGCTGCTCCTGGTGATTTAATAGGAAGGAATGAAAGGTGCCGCATTTGCCAGACGACAGAAGTATTTGGGAAACGAATCCCAGGTAGTTGCAGGGGGGAGAGATGGTTTGCAGGGTGTGTGGCTGCTGCAGCCAGTCTGGGCCGACAGGAGGGCATCGGGGCCCTGCCTCATCTCCTGCTCGCCCCGGAAGAGCCGCCGGCTTCTCCCCCTTCGTGGGAGGAGGGTGAGGACCCCGGGGAAGGTGAGGAGGGTTCACACCAGGGTGCTGTGCCCACGGCTCATTCCCTGCTGGCGCCGGGGCGTGCTCCGTGGCCCCGTTCCCTGGGCGCACCTGCCGTCTATCCGGAGCTTCCAGCAGGGGATCTAATGTTAGGCCATCGCCTTAGGCCTCCATCTCTCCCCTGATGAAATACATTCAATGTCATTTTGTTTTCATGCGTTTTAAAATTCAAGTTCTTGTACTTAAACTTTAAAAAAAAGGAACAACCTTTTTACAGATGGGAAGAGGTGCAGGGGGTCACATGATGCAGCAAATCTGGAAGGGATTTATTAATTTGATGGATATTTAGTGAGCACCTACTGGGTGCTGACTACCAAGTGCCCTCAGTGCCAAGACTAGGCAGTAAGCAGGTGGACCAGGTCCTGTTCTCATGGGGCTGGTGTCCTGTGCCCGGGAGACACCATAGACAGGAAAGTAGATAGTACTTTAGATGATGATAGAAACAAAGCAGGAGACAGGCCTGGGAGTGCTGGGGGGAGGGGCCTGCTACTCACAAAGGTGGCAGGTAAGGCCTCACCGGGAAGGTGATGTTCGAGTGAGGACCTGATGGAGAGTGACAGCTGCGCTCATGTCCACACAAGAGCATTGCGGGCGGAAGGAGCAGCCCGTGCAAGGGCCCTGCAGCAGGAGTGTGTTGGGAGAAGCAGGAAGGCTGGTGACTGCTGTGCTGAGTGATGGAGGCTGAGGCAGGGCTCAACCTTGGGGAGGAAACAGCGACAGAAAGGGGTGCGAACGCCAACTGTGCTTTCACAGGGCCTTCTGGGTGCAGCCTCGAGGAGGTTACAGAGGAGCAGGAGTGGGGCAAGGGAGGCCAGTTATGAGGCTTTTACAGAAACTCGGGCAAGAGACGGATGGTGGCCCTGGACGGGGGGGAGAGACGGCTCACCTCATTGGGGATGTGCTCTGAAGTGGAGCTGACAGCATTTGCTGGTGGATTAGATGGTGGGGGATATCTTTGTGATATCCTGTTTTTATTTCCTTTGAATAAACACCCAGAGATGGGATTGCTGGGTCATATGGTAGCTCAATTTTTTATATTTTTGAGGAACCTCCATACTTTTCTCCATAGCGGCTGCACCAATTTACATTCCCACCAACAGTGCACAAGGGCTCCCTTTTCTCCACATCCTCACCAACACTTGTTATTTCTTGTCTGTCTGTTGATGGCCATTCTTAGAGGTGTGAGGTGATATCTCATTGTAGTTTTGATTTGCATTTCCCTGATGATTAGTGATGTTGAGCATCTTTTCATTTGAATTTCTTCTTTGGAAAAACGTCTATTCAGTTCTTCTGCCCGGGTTTTTAAAAATCAGGTTGGTGGTTTTTCGGCTATTGTGTTGTGTGAGTTCTTTATGTATTTTGGACATTAACCCCATATTAGATAGATAATTTGCAGATATTTTCTCCCATTCTGTAGGTCGTCTTTTCACTTTGTTCATGGTTTCCTTTGCTGTGCAGAAACTTTTTAGTTTGATGTGGTCTCGCTTGTTTATTTTTGCTTTTGTTACCTTTGCTTTTGGTTGTCAAATCCAAAACTTCATCACTAAGACTGATGTCAAGGACTTTATCACCTGTGTTTTCTTTTAGGAGATGTATGGTTTCAGGCTGTACATTCAAGTCTTTAATCCAGTTTGAGTTAATTTTTGTGTATGGTGTATGGTAGTGACCCAGTTTCATTCTTTTGCATATAGCTGTCCAGTTTTCCCTGCACTAATCATCAAAGAGATTGTCCTTTCCTCTTTGACTGTTCTTGCCTCCTTCTTGCAGATTAATTGAACATATACACATGGGTTTATTTCTGGGCTCTCAGTTCTTTTCCATTGATCTATGTGTCTTTTTTTTCCCCAATACCATTCTGTTTTGATTACAGTAGCTTTGCAATGCAGCTTCAAGTCAAGAAATGTGATGCCTCCAGCTTTGTCCTTCTTTCTCTTGGCTATTTGTGTGTTTCCATACAAATTTAAGGATTGTTTGTTCTATTTTTGTGAAAAAAAAAAACCATTGGAATTTTGATAAAGATTACATTGAATCTGTATATTGCTTTGAGTAGTGTATAGACATTTTAATGATAGTAATTCATCCAGTCCATGAGCACAGAATATCTTTCTATTTATGTGTGTTTTCTTCAGTTTCTTTCATCAGTGTCTTATAGTTTTCAGTGTATAGGTCTTTCGCCTCCTTGGTTAAATTTTTTCCTAGATTTTTTCTTTTTGATGCAATTGTAAATGTGATTGTTTTCTTAATTTCTCTTTCTGACAGTTCATTATTAGCATATAGAAATGCGACAATTTTTGTATATTGATTTTGTATCTTGCAACTTTACTGAACTTGTTTATTCTAACAATTTTTTTGGTGTAATCTTTAGGGTTTTCTATATATAATGTCGTCAGCAAATAGTGACAGTTTTACTTTTTCCTTTTGATTTGGATGCCTTTTATTTCTTTTTCTTGCCTAATTGCTCTGTCTAGGACTTCCAATACTATTTTGAATAAAAGTCGTGAGAGTGGGCGTCCTAGGCTTGTTCCTGATCTTAGAGAAAAATTTTTCTGCTTTCCATTCTTGAGTATGATGTTAGATGTGGGCTTGTCATAAATGGCCTTTATTATGTTGAGGCACATTCCCTCTGTACCCACTTTGTTGAGAATTTTTGTTTTGAATGGGTGTTGAATTTTGTCAAATGCTTTTTCTGCATCTATTGAGATTATAACATGATTTTTATCCTTTTTAAATTTATTTTTTATTTTATATATTTTTAGAATTTATTTTATTTTTGGCTGCGTTGGGTCTTTGTTGCTGTACTCGGGCTTTCTCTAGTTGCAGTGAGTGGGGGCTACTCTTTGTTGCGGTGCGCGGGCTTCTCATTGCGGTGGCCTCTCCCGTTGCAGAGCATGGGCTCTAGGCACGTGGCCTTCAGTAGTTGTGGTTCGCGGGCTCTAGAGCGCGGGCTCAGTAGTTGTGGTACATGGGCTTCATTGCCCCACGGCATGTGGGATCCTCGCGGACCAGGGCTCGAACCCATGTTGCCTGTATTGGCAGGCAGGTTCTTAACCATTGCGCCACCAGGGAAGCCCCTGTCCTTCATTTTTTTAAAAAATATGGTGTATCACATTGGTGGGTTTGCAGATGTTGAATCATCCTTGCATTCCTGGAATAAATCCTTTTCACATAATGTTGAATTTGGTTTGCCAGTATTTTGTTGAAGATTCTTGAATCTGTGTTTATCAGGGATATTGGCTTATAACTTTCTATTCTTGTGACATCTTTGTGTTCTGCAACTTTAGTGAATTTTATGAGATATGTACAGAACATTCCATCCAAAAGCAGCAGAATGGACATTTTTGTCAAGCACACATGGAACATTCTCCAGGATAGATTATGGTAGCCGACAAAACAAATCCTGATACATTTAAGAAGACTGAAATCATATCAAGCATCTTTTCTGACCACGATGCTGTGAAACTGCTAATCAACCATCAGAAGAAAGCAGGAAAATTCACAGAAGGCGCCCGTCCCTGTAGCTTGGCTGCCATAGTTGCACTTTCTGTGCCGTCTCCTTTGCCTCCCCCTCCTCGTTCCCATCATCATCGTGGTCATGAGCCTGGCCTCTCGCCCCACAGCCTCCTGGGGGATGGCCTCCATCCACCTGACCCTCCTCCCCGATGCCCTGTCCACCTGATGCCAGTGTGACCTTTTTAAAAGGCAACTCTGGCCACATCAGTCCCTGATCAGACACCTTCCGTGGCGCCTTCCGAGTTGAGGACAAGGCTCTGCCCTGGACAGGTCCCCACCTCAGGCCAGCCTCCTCTGCCTGCCCACTGTGCTGCTCTCCCCTCAGCCTTCCTCAGGAAAGCTCTCTCCGCTCCCCACCCTGAGGCTGCACTCCGGCTCTGCCCTCCTTCCTCCCGTCCTAGGGGAGTCTCAGCCCCCCTGCAGCAGGGCAGATGTGATTGCAGATGCTGCCTGGACACAGCCCTCCTTCCCGCCCGCCAGTGGTCCACAGTGTGGCCCGAGCCAGTGCTGGGTGTGTGGGCAGTGCCAGCATCCCAGGGGACGGCGTCTGTAGGGTGGGACCAGGTGGAGCCAGGCCGCCCCACACCTGGGCTGAGCTGCTGCCCCTGGACGCGTGATGAAGGGCTCCAGGGAGCTTTGCGGGGACAGTGGCTTCGTCTGCATCCGACTGATGTAATTACACATTCGCACAGCACATTTCCTTCTCTGTGGAAGAATTTCACTGTGTTTCCTGTAAATAACGGGAACTCCTGCTGGAATGTGAGCCCCTCGGCCAGGGCCCTCACAGTCCGTCACCCTTGACCTCGACCCAGGTGCCCCTGCAAGGAAGGCAGGGGGATGGACGTCAGCCCCAGGGTTTTCCCAAGTTCCTTCCATTCCTGAGGCTGGATGTCCTTGTCTGTAAGGATGGTTTTTGAAAGTTGGGATTTACATCATGCAAGAAATTGCTGTGCGTGTGGGTCATAGGAGGGGTGGGGCGTTTCCTGCCGTCTCCCCCCTTTGCCGCCCTCCTCCCCTGATTCCTTGGGGTGATTTGGTGCCTGTTTGCTCTGCGTCCTTGGTCAAGTCCTGAACTGCCAGCGGCTGGGGTGCTCTGTGCCTGTCCTTGGAGGGGCGTGTGTGGCGGGGGAGGTGACAGGGAGGCCTGGACAGAGGACAGGCTGCAGCCCAAGAATTAATCGGAGGAAGAGCTGCCCACCAGCCGACTGAGAGGGCACAGAATGTCACACACGGAGACGCAGAGGCCAGTCCGGTGATGACCCCCTCGCAAGAGAACTTTGTCCTGTTTTGTTTTATGAATATAATACCCCCTTTGACGCAAACATTTCTCAAAGACACTGCCAATTAAAGATAGAATTAACTTCGTCCTTGGTAAGTTCTGAAATGAAGCGACTGTGCTTCTGTCTAGGTGGTTTTGAGGTTTTGAGAGAAGGCTCTCAGGCTGGATTGTGGGGCCGTGGACAGCCATGTTGGGGGCCTCGGATGCAGGCAGGTTTCAGGAGTCCGTGGGGCGGGAAGCGTTTGTGCTGTGAGTCTCTGGGTGCCTTGGTCCTTGGGGGGCAACAGGGCAGCTGTCTTCCTGATGCTTGAGTCTGGCTCGGGTGCATGCATCCCGGCTGATGCGGACCTGCGGCTGGGGGCAGGGCCTGCTGGATTCTGGAGGGACCTGGCACAGAACAGCAGCAGTGCAGGCCAGTCCGGTCCAGGCCAGTCCGGTCCAGGCCAGTCCAGTCCGGTCTGGGCCAGGCCAGGCCTGTGGTCCAGGTGTTTAAGGGATGGAAGAGTGAGGGGCAGAGAAGGTAAGGGAGAGTGGGGGCAGGAGGGGCAGGAGCAACACCCCCCCCCCGCCTCCCCCTCCCCCTTGTCCACCCCTGCCCCCCACAAGTGTTCTTCTGAAAGCAGACCCCGTGTCAGGCACAGTTCTGGGTTTTGTTCCTTTTTAGGAGGCCCTAATAAATAATTAAATGCATGTTTTCACCCCATAAAAGTGCAGTTATGGCCTGGGCATCAGCCAAGCTTCCACGTGTTCATTCTTTTGGGCCCGTGTGTGGCGGCCTGTGGTGTTTGCAGGGACAGTGTCTGGGGCGGCTCCAGGGCTGTATCCCCCTCCCGAGCCACATGGACTCCCCGGGCGGGGGGGGGGGCACACAGAGAGACACACACAGAGATACAGAGAGAGAGACACAGAGAGAGACAGAGACACAGAGAGAGAGACACAGAGAGACACAGAGACACAGAAACAGACACAGAGAGATACAGAGAAACACACAGAGAGACACACACAGAGATACAGAGACAGAGACACACACAGAGAGACACACAGAGATACAGAGAGAGAGACACAGAGAGACACAGAGATACAGAAACAGACACAGAGAGATACAGAGAAACACACAGAGAGACACACACAGAGATACAGAGACAGAGACACAGAGCTACAGAGAGACACACAGAGATACAGACACAGAGAGATACAGAGAGACACAGAGAAATACAGAGATACAGAGAGAGACACAGAGAGACACACACAGAGATACAGAGACAGAGACACAGAGAGAGACACAGAGATACAGAGAGAGACACACACAGAGAGACTGATTGCAGAGAGAGACAGAGACACAGAGAGAGACACACACAGAGATACAGAGACAGAGACACACACAGAGAGACACACAGAGATACAGAGAGAGAGACACAGAGAGACACAGAGATACAGAAACAGACACAGAGAGATACAGAGAAACACACAGAGAGACACACACAGAGATACAGAGACAGAGACACAGAGACACACACAGAGATACAGAGAGACACAGAGATACAGAGAGAAGACACGGAGAGACAGAGACACACACAGATACAGAGAGGCACACACAGAGATACAGAGAGAGAGACACAGAGAGACAGAGACACACACACACACCACACACACACACACACAGATGACCTGGGAGCTGTTTGCAGGGTGAGAGTTTGGGTCGGGAGTATGCAGGAGGGAGTTGGTTCATAAAGATTTGCAGGCAGGGCAGCAGGGCTGAGGCAGTGTGGGTGTGGATGGCAGGGGGTGCGCTGCCTGGGGCGGGGGGGGTCACGATTCCCAGCCTCCATCCAGGTGAGCACCCCGCCAGGAGTTCTGAGGGGTTGATCCCCTGGACAGGGGACCATTTGGAAAAGATGGTGAGCAGGTGAACATCTGTGGGCTGGATGCTGTGTAATAGCCATTGCCACACGGAATAAATCACTTCTATTCACTTTTTTCCTTTGTGAGGGGAGGGGAGGAGGCCCCATGGAAGTGGCCTCGGTCTGACGTGAGCAGAGAAACACGGGACCCAGGACACACCCCCAGCGAGGCCCCATGTGTGCTCTGTACTCCTGTGCCCTTTGCGGTCCAAATTCGATGAGCACGAAATAGACGTCCCTGACGGCTAAGTTCTGTGCTCGGCTTAGGGAGAAGCTGTACTTTTCTTTCTTTCCCCTCCTTCTCTCCCCACTCCCTTCCTTCCTTCTTGTTTCTGTGAGCATTATGTCTACTTAAAAATCTATGAAAATGTTCAGTGAAAAGGGTTGGTGTGTTTGGTTTGCCCTGGAGTTTGTTTGGTTAAACTTAGATGGAGCCTTTCCAACAGGACTCATACCGTAAGGTCCTGTGAGCTTTTAGTTTTTCCTTCCTGGATCTCCACGTGGAGATAGAACCTTCCTAACGTGAGGTCGCTGGGAAGCTCGTGGTTTTAGGCAACGGCGGACCCAGCGCCAGCGCCAGCGGCCGTGAGCCGTGAGGATTCCTGCGTCCCCCGCATCCCCGGGCTCTGTCCCCGGGCTTGAGGTGCACTGGCTCCCGCCGGGCTCCGAGTGGACATCCAGCCCTCATGAGGGACGCTGGGTGCCCCTGACCTACCGTGGCACAGTCTCTGGTGCGTGGACTCGACGGGTCCCAGCTGGGTGGGTCGGGGGCAGGCTCAGCCTGTAGTCTGTCCCCCAACTTTTTGTGACTGGACAGCACGGAGGCCGGGGTGGGAGTTGGGGAACCAACCCCAGTGCCGTCTGCTTCCGGTCCCGCGGCCGCCGGCAGAGATGTCCCCGTCACCTCGGTTCACAGCGAGGACACTGAGCTTGTCCAGCCGGAGGGTCGGACCCGAGCAGGGTCTCCCCGGACTGGCTCCCGAGTCCAGGCTCCCAGCCCCGTTTACTCGTCGTGCTGCTTCTTAGCGGAAAGGACCTTGTGGAGAGCGCGCTGCCTTCCTCACCCTCAGGACCCGGAGCATCCCCTGCTCGGGAGTACCTGCTGGGAGGGGCGGCGGGTCCCGTCCTTCAGAGCCTCCACGCGTCCACGGTGCTCTCCCTGCAGGTCTGCAGAGAGGCCAAGATGCTGGAAACCTCACTGGAGCGAAGACTCGGGCTATTTCCATGAAATTAAAAAAAATCAAGTGACTGGGGCACTTCCGTCGCCGCCCAGGCTCTGAGGCAGAGTCACAGCCACACTGCAGGGACCGTCTCTGTGCCCGTCTCTCCGGGCTGCTGCTTCTACCGCATGTGTCATCTTTTTGTTGGAAACCACCACCTGAGTGCACAGAGAAATCTCTCATTAGGATGCTTAAGTTGGGAAATGACAGTGATAATCCCCACAGCTCAGCAGCCCAGGTTGGCATTATTTCCTGCTGCTCGTCTGCCCGGGAGGAGCCTTGTGAAAGCGAGACTTGTCCTCCATCCCGAGGTCGGTCGTGGGCCGATCGGGCTTCATCCTGTCCCTAAAGACACCTGGAGGGCAACCAGGAGACGGCAGGTGCCCAGTGTCAGGGAGCAGGCTTCCTAGGGCTGCTGGGAGGTCCAGGGGCTGAAACTTCAGTGCTGGGTGATACCTGCATGGAGTGGAAATCAGGTCACGGACACCCAGGCCCCCCAAATCCAGAGACAGATCCTGTGTGTGTGTGTATGTTAGCTTCCAGGAAGGCAGTTTCCCATGGATGCTGATTTGGGAAGAAAACAGTCCCCGAGTGTCGTGGTCTGACTGAAATTCATGCGTGGCCACACACACAGACCAAGGCACCAGGGGCCTGGGTTCCAGTCCCAGCTCTGCCTCTGGAGACAACAGCCGTGCTCTCTCAGCTTCTCATCCTCGGGTAGGATGACCAGGACGGCTGCGAGGTCCATCTTGGCATCCTGGGAGCGCTCTGAGGGTGAGCGGTGGTTGTTTAATAGGATCAGGCATCAGAGTAAGAAAAAGCACAGGCATAGTCTTTCTTTGTTTTGTCCCACACGTTAGCAATGGGAAACGAGAAGTCAGTTTGACTCTGTTTTGTGCATTTTCAGTAGAAACAAATAGCATTAATGAGATTTGTCCAGCATGGTTTAAGGTGAGTAAATGACGTGATTGAGAAACCCGAATCTATAAGACACAGAAAGCCACGTGGCCGTCAGGTCCCGCATGCCTGTGTGTCCCACTTGTTCTGGACGAGCCCGGGCAACGTGCCAGCAGTGTCTGCGAGGGACGGTGCTGGGGTCACACAGAGGGGTGCATGGGGGGTGCTCTGCTCTGACGCCCAGCTCCCTGGCAACTTGGGCCCTGTTCTCACCGACCTGGCAGGTCCTCGGGCTGCTCTGGATTTGGCTGGTTCATGCTGGGGGAGTGAGGCAGAGCCTCCGTCCTCAGTCAGTGGTGAGGATGTAAAGTAACATGGGAACCCTCATCGCCCTGGGAGCCCCGACCAGTTTCTTCTTCCTCGCTTCCTCCCAGGGCGGGGATTGCACTGTCTTCCTCCTGCGGACCCATGTCTGTCCTGCCCAGCAGTGCCTGTGGGGTCCTGGCACCGGGTGCAGGGCCGCCCAGCGGCCCCACCTGCTTCCTTCTCGGGCGTCACCTAAAGCTCAGCACCGCGGACGTGGTCCGTGTGTCTGTGTCATGTCACAGCTGGCCTGGCGCCACATGAAGCGGACGTGAATCCAACGGGATGTTAAATACGCACTCGGGTATCTTGATTTACTTCTTGGGAGAGGACACGGCAGCGGACATCGCCCCCGTTCTGTGTGCTTCTGAGGCCCCGAATCCTCCCGTCCTCCCTCCTGTTCCTTCCCTGCAGCCCCCTGGGCCTCCGTGTGTGTGTGTGTGTGTGTGTGTGCACTCACCTCTGTGTGCATGTGTGTGCACGTGTGTGAGCATGTGTGTGTGTGCACCCATCTCGGTCACGTGGCCGTGCACGTGTGCATGCGTGTCCCCTTGTTGTGACTTCGCAGACCAGGATGTGGCAGGTGTTGGTTGAGGGTTTGTTGACTGAAACGGAAGCAGTCGTTTTACGTTCGCTGTCAGGAGCCGGCATGCCTCCCCGTGGAGAAAGGTTTGGTCGTCCGCTTACTGTTCCAGTTCCTCCGGGACTCGAGTTCCCTGACCCTTGTGGTCTGAACGTGTCTGTCGTAAATGGTTTGGAAACCGTACTGCAGTTTCTCTCCGAGAGGGTGAACTGCCTTGGTTGGCGTCACTGAGTGTCGTGTGTCGTCCGTGGGACTAGGGTGTCACCAAGGGGCTTCCCTGGGCCTCATCTGGGACCCCGAGAACCGGGAAGGTGCTTCTGCAAAGTGAGGCTTCCCGAGTGAGGTTTGCTTTCCTGCTGCCATTCTGGAAGAATCCAGGCAGGTGCTGGTGGTGTCAACACCCATAAACAGGGACCTCGGTGCACAGGATGCTGAGGAGTGCGGGACCGGCCTCCTCACGGCCTGGTGGTTCACGCTCATTCTTAGACCAGCGTGTGAGGAAACAGAAGAGCAGAAAAGAGAACGAAAACAAAGCAGGACGCAGGCCTCCGGCCCAGACCCAAGGGTTTACTGACCCGCTGGCTCGGAAGGGCTTGAGGAAACGGTCAGCCGCCTCCTTCATCCTCAGAAATTAATCCTTCACTCAAAACTGTTAAAGATTTAGTTGAAGGAGGAAGAAAAACCATTGGACTTTCGTGTCCATTTCTCCCCTTAGAACATGTGTGAAATTAAGCAGCGAATCAAGGCGTCCTGGGCCGGGCGGGGTCCGGCCATTGAATCCAGCTGCAAAAATCAACCCCTGGCTGCAATTCAAGGTGACGTCAAGACACCGGCAGTCTCCATTTGGCTTTGCCCTGAGTGTTATTTCGAGGAGGTTTGCGGTCCTCACGTCCTTAGATCTTTCGCTGCAGCTATGGATGGAATCTGCGTTTTCCTTCTCTCAGGCTGTCGGCGGGGTGCCCAGAGGCGTCCAGGGCCACCCTCCCCCGGGCCCTGACAGCGTGTTTCATCCTCGCAGGTCCCGGATCCTCCGAGCCCAGGAGCGAGGTGGACGCAGCAGCATGGACCAGCCGGGCCCGCCGGCTCCCGCCCGGGAAGGTAACAGGTTGCAGGCCGGTGGCGGGGCAGGTGAACTGGGGCTGTTTCCCAGGCGCCATGCCCTGGACATCACTAACCCGCGGCCTCTGGGGTGGGGCCTGGGCTAGGAGCTCCTGGGGAGGAGGAGGGTCTACCCAGACCCTAGGGGGTGGAGGCCTGGGGGTCCTGGCTGAGCCCCTCCACCCGTCCCTGCGGTGCCCACACCAGTGTCTAGAGTCTCCTGTGTTTACTTTCCCCCGACCCATCAGAACCCCCTGGAGATGGTAAGGGGGGTGACGGCCCATTGCAGAGACGAGATTTAGGCCGAACCCTGCGGCCACTGGGCACCTGCCAGCAGAGCTTAAGGCAGCCTCCTTTTCGGCTCCCTCCAGGTCTGCCAGGGGTTCTGGGGCCTGTTTCTGGGCCACAGTTTCATCGGAGTGTGAGTGGCTGGCCTTTGGGGTCTTCCAGGCTAGACCCGACTTTGATTGTTTGAACTGAAAGCGAGACAGACCAACACCGCTCAGCACTTTCCATCCCTGTCAAGGAGGTGATGCCCGGACAATGCTGTGCAGCGTGGCCCCTGTGGCCTCTCGGGGACAGGCCTGGGGTCCCCACAGCCCCCTGTGCGCTGGGCGTTCCTGATGCTGGCCGCACACTCCCGAGTGTGGCCCGGGCAGTGGGCTCCCCCTCCGACCCCCCGACTGCCCTCCCGCCCCTTCCTTCCTGGCCTTTCACTGAAACGAGCCGTCGCTGTCTTCTGTGCCGTTTCGCTGTTTCTAAGGGGCGCCAGCACCCTCGGCACCCGTGCAGGATAGGAAGCTGCCGGGCTCCGAGGTGCTCAGGGGGCGTCAGCTATTGGGGGCATCAGAATACAAAAGGCAGGCCCAGAAGCACCTGCACCTGGTCTTTAGGACTGTGGGTGACGTGCGCGCTGCTCAAACCTGGTGGCAGGTGCGTTGTCCTTCCAGGACACGGTCTGCTTTCCGCAGAGGAGGCCACGCCTGCCTGCCTGCCCTGCTCTCGGCAAACGCCCGGTGTCCGCCGGCGCCCACCCACCATGGACTCGGCCTCCCAGTCACGGCCCGAGTTCTGCAGAAATGCCCGTCCGCCTTCACCCCCAGAGGCACCTCTGCACTTGGTCCCGGGAGGAGAGGGCCTGGCTCAGCAGCACCGCGTCCTGGCGGGCGGGCCTGCAAGCCTGGGACAGGCCTCGGCCCAGGGCACACGGCCAGACGCCCGGGCACCACGAGGTGGCAGCCAGGCCTGTGCGGGGACTCAGTTGGCAGGAGGCCGCGTCCGAGGTCCAGCCGCGGGGATGAGATGCTTAGGCCTGTCTGCTGAGAGGGCAGCTTACGTGTTCTGCCCACGGGAAAAGCAGAGAAGAGAGAAGACGGTACCTGTGTGGGGTGGAGGCTAACTAGCTGATTGCGGTGATTATTTCACAGAGTACAGGTGGATCAAATCATCCAGTCCTGCGCCGTAAACACACAGTTTTTATTTGTCACTCATACCTCAGTAAAGATGGAAGAGGACGGGCGCAGAGAGCGAAGGGTCCCTCGGGTGGCTGGAGGGGCGCTAAGGGTCCGAGCAGAGTTCACCGCCCTTTCCCACGAGCGCCCTCCGTCCTCTCCCCGCGGTGGGCCGCTTCCCACCCCACCCCTTCCTGCTCCAGCACCAGAGGCTCCTGGGCCCTGCTTGCCTGCTGTCTCCACGTTCGCGAGCAAGTCTCACCGGCAAGGCCCGTTGCTCCCGGGGCGCAGCCGGTCCTGCCAGGCTGTTCATGGGTGACTCCCCCGACCCTGTCCCCAGGCAGGGCCCCTCTTAGCTGGGAAGTGGCTCGCAGCTGGGAGAAGGTGGGACCTTCTACGTGGACCACCTTCTACGTGGTCCGCCTGGGAGGTTTCCTCCGGGGAGCCTGGGGAGGTCCCGCCGACGTGGGGTGTTGAGGATGCCGGGAGGGGACCAGCTCCATCTCCCCGGGCCAATGGCTGTTTCCTGGCTGACAGCCCAGGGCTAAGACCACGATTTAAACATGTTAGTACCATGCCTTAAACATGATTATACTCTGATACAAGATTTTCTGGGTAGTTAACATTTGTGACGATGAGTGACGGGGATGACAGCCTGGCGTCGTTTTTGATGATTCAGTGACGCTTTAGGTATAATTTCCCCCATTGTGAAAATGAAACCGTCCTCTTAAAAATTCCCTTGAGGGACTTCTCCGGTGGCGCAGTAGATAAGAATTCACCTGCCAATGCAGGGGACAGGAGTTCGAGCCCTGGTCCAGGAAAATCCCACATGCCGCGGAGCAACTAAGCCCGTGCGCCACAACTACTGAGCCCGCGTGCCGCAGCAACTGAAGCCCGCATGCCTGGAGCCTGTGCTCCACAACAAGAGAAGCCACTGCATTGGAGAAGCCCGAGCACCGCAGCAAAGAGTAGCCCCCGCTCGCCGCAACTAGAGAAAGTCCGTGCACAGCAACGAAGACCCAACGCAGCCAAAAATAAATAAAATTAAATCTTTTAAAAAAAATTCCCTTGAACATGACAAAGGGGCTGGAAATCACCGAGGTCCGTTCTCCCCAGCACCACTGGGACACTTGTGTTTTCATCCGTTCTCTGTCTTTTCCCTCATATTTCTTTTCTGCATAATTGCAGCCATTGAATTTACATTTTTAAGATTGTTGAGTATACATTTTTATGTCATACTTGAAACTTTACAAGTATTTTCCACGTCACCACATAGCTTTCACAGCTGTCATTCTCAGTGGCTGCATAGTTATCCTGTGCACAGTGTCATAACGCGTTCAGGTGAGGTAACTCTGTCCACGTCCATCGTTACCTGTCATCAGGCACCTGTGCCTTTTCCAGAAGCTTCCTTGGCGACAAGTCAAATCGTCCGGGTAAAGCGGGATCTGGGAGGAGGTGGGGTGCAGCGGAGAAGCCTGCGGCTTCGAGGGCTTTGCACACGGCTGCTCGGGTTTGAGCGTGGTCCCTGAGGTGCGCGAGCGGATGAGTGGGGGCATGTGTGCATCTCTCCAGGCCTCAGTTTCCTTCTCCTTTGGGATAACAGAGCTGGAGCAGCCCCGCCCTCAGGAGGTAACATCCGCAAAGCTCTTAGGGGCGGGGCCCCTGGAGGCTCTCAGAGAGTCAAGTTAGAAGATGTTCCGGGATGTAAACACTGTATTACAGGATGGTCCAGGATGTCTCAGGATGCAGAACTCAACACCTTGATGATGGTAAAGTCACTACCAACTAAAGCTTTTCTGTAATTAATAGCAGAACAAAAAAAAAGTGAGTCGTGGGGAAGGGAAGTCAGCAATGTCACCATGTTCCTGCTGCTTCGGGACAGTCCTCACCAGGTGCCCGGTGACGGTGACAAGCTCGGGCAGAAGTGAAGGACAGCGGGTGACGTGCCAGCGGGTGACAGGGGGCGGCATTGTTCCGGGACCCTGCTGCTCTGGGACCTGGTCCCAGCTGTGACACGCAGAGCCTAGAGGCAGCAGAGGACGGGCTGTGAATAGCCCCTTGTTGGTGGGGCTGTTGGCAGCCTGGTGCTTCTTAAAGCTCTTCTTCATAACAGTAAAAGGAATTAAGAAACAAATAGCCTTCATTTGAAATAAAGAGAAACGTATCTTGGGTTAAGCTTGCATATTATAATCACCTATGGTCTTACAAGCCCCAGGAACAATATGCCTAGCGCCGATCTCTGAATTTACAAATACTCTTTTATTTTTTTCCCTTAATGTGTTAATTTGTGGCATATCTTTAAAAGGTGTTAATGGGTTTTCAGCTGTCCTGGAGGGTTGTCTGCTCACAGAGGAGGGATGACCCCTGCAGCCAGCGCTCTCCCACTGGCAGTGCCAGGGACTCCAGCCAGCCCATCCTGATTCCGGGGGCTCCTGGTCAGTTGTGTGGACTGTGGCCTTTGGTCCTAACTTCTGCCAGGAGTTGCGGGCTGCCGGGCTGGCCTGGGACTGATGGATTTCTCCTCCCAACTGCAGCTTTCCCTGCAGCTGCCTGCCTTCTTCTTTCCTTCTTTTTTGCTAAATCATTAGGTACTCATTTTATTCAATGAAATAAACCGGCGAACACATGTTAGAGCAAAAATTCTCTTCAAGAGAAAAATAAAATTTTCCAGTACGTTTTCCAAATACAGTTGTCATCATTTCCTTAAATTCATGTTTGCCAAATACATGTGACAGGGAAATAATACCAATTAAATACTCTGACAAAAGTGATGGGGAAAAAACAGCTTACGTTTTGACTTAGTAACAACAAATCATGCCGGGCAGTGTTGACATTCTTGAGAGCACGGACTCCGAACTGCATGCTGGGGTTTTCTCTTGTCAAACCTCTTCTTTGAGATTATATCGTACAACTGCCAGACTTCGAGAATTAGATAAAATATACCTACAAGTGAATTTATGAAAATTGTTAGAAAAAAGCTTTACAATATCTCACACTAAATAGGCTCTAAAATATCTGGGAGGGGACAGAACAAAACATGAGCCGTGGGACCTGAGGCACAGGCTCTCCCGTGACCACCTTCACCCATTTCTTTTTAGAACAAAATATTTGTAAGTGTAATTTATTTAGTATTTATATACATAACGTACAGAAAACTCAGGTAGACACAGGATTTTAATGCCATTTCACATTTTAATTCCAGCATATGCATTTTTTTTCCTGAAAAAGTTTTTTTGTTTTTTTGTTTTTTTTTTTTTTTTTCAGTACGTGGGCCTCTCACCGTTGCGGCCTCTCCCGTTGCGGA
>NC_041233.1:110408768-110429298 GCF_002837175.3 Physeter macrocephalus
CCCCGCATTGGCAGGCAGACTCTCAACCACTGCGCCACCAGGGAAGCCCCCGAAAAAGATTTTTAAAGAAAGTCACCCCCTAGTGATTTGAGATTATGGCAGGTACAATGTTCTGATCCTTTAAATTCAACTGACTTTTTTTTTTCTTTTAAAAGGCTGCATGAGGGATCTTTTGTTTGTCATGTAAAAACCCTTACATCAGCAAATCCTTGCATCCCCTCTCACTTTCCCCCAAAGAGAGCAGTGTTGGAAAGAATTCTCATGACCAAGGTGACACAGGTAGCTCATAGCTGTGGATTTTAACGGTGAGGATGGTACGCAGCCCGCCGCGGTGAACAGAAGGGATGAGATCATTATACTGATCACGTAGGAACTGCTGAATTAAACGTTCTCCTAGCCTGGTGGTTTATTTAATGTTATTCTAAGTTAATTTTTACTAATGTGGTTCTAAGTCCAGGGTGTAAAATGTGGGAAGTGCTTTTTCTCTTCCTTTCTGTCTCCTGCTTTTTTCTTTCCAGACCGTGAGTTGTGGGTCCTTTTGCGAGGAAACCCAGATCGCTGCCCCAAAGCCTGATGGCACGAACTCCTCCCAGTAGAAAGGCAGTGGGCCAGCCCGGCAGGGGGGAGGAGGGCATGTCCTGGCGCCACCAGCACCTCCGGGTGCTCATCGCTGGCTGACTTTGGCCTCTGTGTGTTTAGGAGCGTGGAAGCCGTTTTCCCGGTAACAAACGCTAACACTGTGGTTTGCATTACCTTAAACTTCAGAGAATGAAGTCAAGTACGACACTAACAACAACGAGGAAGAGGAGGGGGAACAGCTGGATCTCGACAGCGTAGATGAAGCTCCAGAAGCAGACAGACGGGCTCCGGGCGCCCCCGAGGCAGGGGACACGGGAGCAGACAGCCCTGCCGCCAGCACCGCGGCCGGATCAGGTGCGTCCTCGGGCCGCCCAGCGACCAACCGGCCCACCTGCGGGTTGGAACGTCTTGGGGAAGGTGGGGTCCGGGAGCCCGAGATTTGTGATGTTTCTGTGATACGATGTGAACTGAAATGACTTAACTCAAGTTTGGCCGAGATTCTCTTCTTTGTTTTCTATTTTCCGTGATTTTCAGTCTTGTCTACCTACCTTTCTATTTATATTTTGGAGGAAACAGGTATTGTTATTTTCTAATAAAAATGGCCTCACCAGTTTGTCACTGTGTTGCATAAAACATTTTTTCAAAATAATGCCATTTGAGATGAAATGTAGAAGTTTAATTTATATTTTAAAATTTGGGGGTGGAGTTGGTGACTTTTATTCCCTCACCAATGGTCTGGTTGGGACCGTCACCACCTCTCCACGTGGTTAGTGACCCCCCCCCCCACTTCTGGCAGCTTGTCACCCATTCGCCTCATTGGAGGAGCCTCCCTGGGCTCAGCCAGGCCGCGTGCCCCGCCCCCAAGGTCACGCTGACCCCACCGATGCCCCAAAGGACAGTGCTTCCAGGCCTGGGGGTCACCTGGGGGCCCCCGGCCCAGCAGGGCGTGTCGGCCGTGCCCTTGACGGCCGGGTGTCTGCCACGGTCTCCTCTCACCCTCAGGACCCGAAAATGGGACGGGAGCGGACAGAGACTCCCCGGCGGAACCACTGAGACCCGGGGTCCCGACGAGAGTCAACCCCTACTCCGTCATCGACATCACACCCCTCCATGAGGACCAGCCGCCGCCCCCGGACCCCGAGGCCGAGGGGGAGGGCGGGGGCCTGCACGTGCCCAGCGGGTACTCAGTGCCTGTGCCCTGCGGCTACGCCGTGCCCTCCGGCCTGCCCTTGCTGCTGCCCGCCTACTCCAGCCCCGTCCTGACCCCCGCGGGCCCCGCAGGTAGCGCTGCCGCACCTGTGCCTCACCTCGCGGGGCGGGGGGAGGGCAGAAGGTGCTCTCCGTCTCTCAGGGCAGACTGCACGCCTGGGGTGTGTGTGCGCCGTGCGTGTGCGTGCGTGCGTGTGCGTGCGTGTGTAGCAGGCACGCTGAGGACCCGGGAGAGGGGGCAGGAGTTGGGAGAATCAGGAGGCTCCTCAGGAAGCCGGGCAGGTGCACGGAGCCTGTCCCCGCACCTGTGATATCGGCTGTCGGGGGCCGGGGTGCTGAGGGGGCCCAGCTCCGTGACCGGGGTTTTGGTTTAATGAGTCACGGCTTTCACCTCCACTTAGCTGGAAGGGGCAGGCGTGTAGCTTCGAGGACGTGGTTTAAGCAGCCGCCTCCGTCGTCTTTGCAGATGACCTTTGGCTGCGTTGCTTCGGCATCAGCTGTTTCTGCAGGGCTTGAGTTTTTAGGTTTAAAGGGAGAGTGTGTGTCTCCCCGAAAGTCACATGTTGAAACCTAACCCCCAAGGTGATGGTGTCAGGAGCGATGAGGTCATGAGGATGGACCCCCACGCATAGGTTCAGGGCCCTGATAAAGGACCCCAGAGAGCCCCCAGCCCTTCCTCCAAGTGAGGACACACAGAGATGGTCTATGAACCAGGAAGGGACCTCACCAGACACCGCATCTGCCGGCTCCTTGACCTTGGACGCCCAGCCTCCAGGCTGTTGTCCATAAGCTGCGCAGACTGCGGTGCGTTGTGGGAGCAGCCGGAGCCCGAGCGTGCAGCTCACCGTTGTCCCGGCCGAAGGCCGTGGACAGTTGCCACTCCCTCCTCACCCCCCGCACGTCCAGCTCAGGAGGGCAGCTGAAGTCACAAACCATCCCTCCTCTGGAGAAGTGCCTTCGGTTCTGTTCAGAGTGAGCCCAGTAAAGGCATCTCGGCTGAGTTTTCCCTTCTCTCACCTGCTCTGCTTCCGTGTTCTTTCTGTGCTCGGACGCACCGTGAGGACTGTCCCAGGTATGGACGTCCTGATGGGCAGGAGTAGCCCCGAGGACGTTGGCGTCACAGAAGCATGATCAGGACATATTTGTGTGAAACTTCAGTAAGAGGGTTCTTTCCTTCCCAGTTAAGACAATTGAGGAAAACAGGGAGTTTGGTTATCAGATATCACCAACTTCAGTACTTCTTCCTTGAGAATCTTTTGAGCTTGTCATGTAGACACATTTTCAAGTAAATCACAATTGCAAATTCCCTTGAAAACTTAAGAAACAGGAGGTAATTATGGTGTTTCTCTAGCTTGGTTTCTTTGGGCACCGTTTTATTTCAGGTAGTTTCATAAGACCCTTGGGTGTCACTCTTCATCATAATCCTATTTTGAATACGTTTGATCTAAAAACTGAAAATCTTAAATCTATCAGTTGATCATCTTTACAATAAGGTAAACCTCTCATTGATAAGAAAGGAAAATATGAAACCATTTTAAGGATAAAAAGCAACTTCCCCAGGCTTCCCTGGTGGCGCAGTGGTTGAGAGTCCGCCTGCCGATGCAGGGGATGCGGGTTCGTGCCGCGGTCCGGGAGGATCCCACGTGCCGCGGAGCGGCTGGGCACGTGAGCCATGGCCGCTGAGCCTGCGCGTCCGAAGCCTGTGCTCCACAACAGTGAGAGGCCCGCGTACCGCAAAAAAAAAAAAAAAGCAACTTCCTCAACATTTCTTTCGGGCGTAAAACAATGTGAACTTTTTCTCTTTCCTGGCAGAGACACAGGAAGGAACAGAAGACAGCCAGTTGAATTCCTTGAGTTCTGAGGATCCAACAAACAGGTATCTTTACTAATTTTTCACGGAGTCCCTGACCTTTTCCTGAAATGTCGTGCACAGTGATTCCGAGGCTCTCACTGCCCAGGCCCCTCCCCCGCCCCTTGGTCTTTCTGTCCTTCGTACCCTCTGCCCTCTCGCCCAGGGACCCCAGATCGGGTCTTCCTGAACACCAGGACTCTTTAAGACGTTAACATTATGCTTTGCAGAAAAAAGAGAAAACTGCGGGTCCACAGCCACAGAGAGCTGGATGACGCGCCACTCCCGTCTCCCTGCCAGAGACGTTCAGAGTGCTTAACCTTGTAAAGGTTCTCGGAATCCCGAGCGGGAGAAAGGATCTTTAACTTTGTCTAACCCAGCTTTCATCTAAAATTCTTGAAACTGACTTGATTATAAGCCTTTCTTTCATGCCACTTGCCTTCACAAATGCTGTTGCATCTGCTCGAAATTCCCAGGAAAATCCCCTCCCCTAGGCAAACTCCTACTCACCCTTCAAAACCCAGTTTAAATGTCTTGTTTCATGAAACTGTCCTCCTCTGCGCTTCCAGAGCTGTGTGCACACACCTGCATTCTAATTGATGGCTTTGTGCTCTCACTGTTATTTCTGTGTCCCTTTCTGCTACTAGATTGAATTCTTCAAAGACAAAGACCAGGTTTTACCAAGTCTTAGAGCACCTACCACCTAGCATGGGAACATGCTTGGTGCATGGTAGGTGTGTTTATTTTTTTGTTTTTAAACGGCTCTATCAAGTTATAATTCCCATACCATAGTACATCTCACTTATTTAAAGTGGATCATTCTGTGGGTTTTGGTATATTGCATTATTCGTTTTAAAATTGTGGCAAAAGTATATACCATAAAATTTGCCATTTTAACCCTTTTAAAGTTTGAAATCTGCTGGCATTAAATACATTTACATTGTTGTGCAACCATCACCACTATCTACTTTTGAAACTTTTTCATCATCTCAAACAGAAACCCTACCCACAATCCCTCCTCTTCCCAGCTCCTGTAACCTTTATTCTGCATTCCATCTCTATGAATTTGCCTACTCGGGTAACTCATATAATTGGAATTGTACAGTATTTGTCCTTTTGTGTCTGGTTCATTTCACTCGGCATCATGTTTTCCAGGTTCATCCGTATTGCAGTGTATGTTGGAATTTCCTTCCTGTTTAAGGCTCAGTAATTTTCCATTGTGTGTATATACCACATTTTGTTTATCTACCCATCTACTGATGGACACTTGGTCATTTCCACCTTTTGGCTACTGTAAATAATGCTGCTGTGAACATTGGCGTACAGGTATCTGTTCAGGTCCCTGCTCTCAGTTCCTTTGGGTACATACCTAGGAGTGGAATTGCTGGATCACACAGTAATCCTATGTTTAACTTTCTGAGGAACAGCCAAACTTTTTTCCATCACAGCTGCACCATTTTACATTCCCACCAGCTGTGTGTGAGGGTTCCAATTTTTCTAAGCTTACTAAACGTATTTCCTGCTTTTTAAAATCATCGCCATCCTGGTGAGTGTGAAGTGGTATCTCATGGTGGTTTTGATTTGTGTTTCCTTGATGACTAATGATGTTGAGCATCTTTTCATGTGCTTATTGGCCATTTGCATGTCTTCTTTGGAGAAATGTTATTCAAGTCCTTTTGCCCATTTTTGAATTGGGTTTGTTGTTGTTGGGTTGTAGGCATTTTTTTATATAGTCTCCATATTAACCCCCTATCAGATAAGTGATTCATGAATTTTCTCCCTTTCTTTGGGTTGTCTTTTCATTCTCTTGGTAGTGTCCTTTGAGGCACAAAAGTTTTAAATTTTGTTAAAGCCCAGTTTATCTATTTTTTCATATTATTGCCTGTGTTTTTGGTGTCCTGTCCAATAAATCATTGGCAAAACCAATGTCCTGAAGCTTTTTCATCGTTTACTTCTGAGAGTTTTATAATTGTAGCTCTTAAGCCGGCGGGGGTGGGGGGTGTTCTGTAGAGGTCTGGTGGGTCCTGTTGGTCGATAGTGCTGTTTACATCCTCTGTTTCCTTATTGATCTCCTGCCTGGTTTTTCTATCCAATATTGAAAGTGCTGTACTGAAGTCTGCCCTGTTGCTGGAGCTGAGAGGCCCAAGTCTCGCTTGGGTGTGTCCATACAACCCAGCATCGTTTGGGGCACATAGTGGACCCTCTGCAAGATCTGAGAAACAGGAGGACGAGTCAGGCCTCTTGGGACAGGGACTGCATTTCTTCATGTCCTGTTGCACTGGATGCTGTGCTAGACATGTGGTGTGTGTGTGGTAGGCGTTCAAAAGCACTTATTTACATGGTTGTGGAGGAAATCTTGAACCTGGCGTAACCCGTAATGCTACCTGGGAAAGTGCCCAATTTGCACGCACAGTGACTTTTTAATCACTGGAGGGATTCTCAACATCCTGATGTTCTGGTGTGTTTTCTTTAAGTGAAGATCCAGTCCATAAGGAGGACAGTGCCCTCGCCCGGTGGGTTGCAGATCCGGCCAATACAGCCTGGATGGAAAGTGAGTACCCCGGCCGCTGGGAGCCTGGAGGGCCACCCCTGAGCCCCCCGGGAACAGTGTGTATTTGTCAGCCTCAGCCAAGTATTCTTCTGTCCTGCGTCCATTCACCTGAAGTACTGACCAGAGCTGACTGTGTAGATGCTTCCCCAGGGCCCCGTGAAGCTGTCACTTTGTCTCCCATCAGATCATCTCTGCTCTCTGCTTCCCAGCATCTCCCTCTTCCTGATTGATTCTTTCTGGTACAGATGTTGGTTTTTGTCATAAAAGTTAGAGATTTGGGGACTGAGGCATTAACAAGGCATTCTTTCTTGTGATCCCCAATGAGATGATTTCTCATGGTGCCATTTGAAAAGGGAGTGGTGGATGCTTAAGCCAGGCCACTGACCAGATGGTACAGCAGACCTTCTATTCCATGTGCAGTGTAGAATGCAGAGCTAGTTTTGTTTTTTATTATTTTTTTTAAAGTGAGGCTTTTCTAATTATCCCTTTTACTATCCACTGGCTCACTAATTTCTGTGTAATTATCTTATATGATTGACTTAAAAGGTAGAACCATCTTAATCTCCTAATTATTAAATTCTCCCCTGGAATGTTTCATTCTGGTTTTAATTATGACATTGTCAAAACAAACAGCTCAGCATAAGTAGATGCTTTTACTAGGGGGCTATTACCTCTGGATCATTACAGGATTAAGTTGTCACCTCACTATCCTCAAGCGATTTTATTTCCCAAGTAAAATCTGACGTTCTCCCATGACTCGTTTTTATTAGTAGAACAGCTGGATTTGAAAGTAAGGTCTGTACCTCAGCAGCCCCCCACACTGTCTAACGGGGATGCAAATACCGTGGTTGCAGTCGAGAAACATTTTTCCAGGACAGCAAGCCTCTCTGACGTGGGAGCTTGAGCGCAGCACGAGAAGAAGCTGGGTCCTGGGAATGTGGGGAGGGGACGGTGGCCGCACGTCAGAGGAGGGCGAGGCTGTATTTATGTCATTTTGGCTCCCGTTGGTGAGTAACCAGTCACCTTCGTGGGTTCCAGGATGGAGGACCCTATAGTTTGGTTGGCTTCCTTGTACAGCATGGAGCTCTTATGAATACGTGCATATGAACTTCAAACCCCATTGCTCTCCTGTAGGACCACTGACACGCATACGGAGTATCTGCCCGTGGAGGATCCCTCCTTTTTTTTTTTTTAAAGAAAACACCTTACGGTTTCCTAGGATGCTAACGTTTCATGTAATGCAGTTTGAGAGGTTTTGTCCTCAAAGCTCAGCATTTTTATACGTGCGTGTGGTCACGTTTCATCTGCAGGGGTGAAAAATGAGATGAAGCCATCGGTTGATTTTAAAGCTTCCTACCCGACAGCAGCAGTGAAGCTGTCCCTTTTTTTTCTGAGACTGCACGCCACCTTTGTAATTTTTGTGTATCAGAACACATCAGCTGCATAAAGTTAAAAATGTTTATAAAGAGCCATGTAGAGATGTGTAATTGAATGCAAAATAATGGAATAAATTGGCTTGGAGACCATAGAACTCCTGTTGGATACATTTCACAACCGCTTTGTTTAGAGATGTCCTTCTATCCCAAGGAAATGTTCTGCCCTAAAAACCGTGCTCATGCTTTGGTAAGGCCCCACGAGTCATCCTTATCATAACACTAACTTCTTGAGCAGCTGTAGCATCACAGGAGTCTGTGGCTCCGTGAAGTGCAGGATGTTCTCCCTGGGTCGGGGTCGGTTTTTAAAGTTTCCCTTCCTTTTCTTCCAGATCCGGAAGAAGCCATTTATGATGACGTGCCAAGAGAAAATTCAGACTCTGAGCCAGGTTTGATTTTTGTCTGGGGTGGAGTTTTAGGAGATGCAGTTTACCGTCTTTCCCTCTGGACGTAGGTGGGCAGGCAGAAACCTTAGGTGCACAGCTCTGTGCGTCTGTAATCACGTTGTGTAAGGTTACGGTGTCTCATCGATGTTGTGTGGTACAATTTTTTTATTTTTTAAACTGAACTTACTGGTTCACTTTTTTTTTTTTAAGAAGATGTTGGGGGTAGGAGTTTATTAATTAATTTATTTATTTTTGGCTGTGTTGGGTCTTCGTTTCTGTGCGAGGGCTTTCTCTAGTTGCGGCGAGCGGGGGCCGCTCTCCATCGCGGTGCGCGGGCCTCTCACTATCGCGGCCTCTCTTGTTGCGGAGCACAGGCTCCAGACGCGCAGGCTCAGTAGCTGTGGCTCACGGGCCCCGTTGCTCCGCGGCATGTGGGATCCTCCCAGACCAGGGCTCGAACCCGTGTCCCCTGCATTAGCAGGCAGATTCTCAACCACTGCGCCACCAGGGAAGCCCTGAGCGGTACAATTTTGTGTGTGCACATGTTTATATCCCAGCCCTCAAGGTAGGGTAATTTTCTCGGTTACCCTAAAAAGAAGCAGGAGGAGTTGAAGATGTGAAAAATATGAATGGAAAGGGAAGAAACACGGAGGCTTGAAGTGCCAGCATGTCTCTAATAAATGATATACAGGGAGTCACGGAGGAAGGAATTACTAAGAATTTTCCAGAATTACAGATGTAAGTTCCCGGATTGTAGAAATACGAATTCAAAGCAGGTTGAGCATGAATCTGCCGCGAGGCATGTACGGTTCCACCTGCCGAGCACAGCCCACTGTGAATATCTTAACAGCAGCAGGAGCGAGGGCGCAGCCACCTGGGAGGAACTGCAGCTTGGGAAAAACAGCAACTTCTCGACAGGCTGGGACACAGCAGGATAATGTGCCCAAAGTGCTGAAGAAAACTCGGTGTTCCAGCCCACGTCTTCACATCCAACCAAAGTCTTGTCCTTTAACAAGAGAGGAACAGGCAACCTCGGACACAGATTGGAGAGCTTGACTGCTCGTAGACCCTAGAGGAATAGTTCAAGGAAAGGGGTACTGAACCCCACAGAAGGCAGGAAAGGGTAGTGAGCAAGTGAACTGACCCCCCGAGGGTGTTAGCACAAACTTAGAGCCCCCTTTGCCCAAAAGGCGTGATGCAGAACACCCCAAATGAAATGTCAGGAAACCACGTCTGGCAGCATCTCAGCAAACAAGCCAAAGCCCATCCTAACCCTGGAGGTCTGTCTCCAGAGTTCAGGTGTCTTTCAACGTTGGCTGGTTCTTCAGACGTCATGTCCCACAGAACCAGGCGAATGACGCAAACCATACGCTCATCCTGATACACGCTTAGAAGGTCCTTGGTACCATGCCTTCCAGTGTTAAAAACTCCTGATAGGAGGGAACTTTCCCAGCCTAATAGAGGACGTGTTCTTAAAACCGACAGCAAACTTCCTAATTAAAAGCGTGGGTTCATTTATTCATCCCACAAATGCTTTGGACGCTGTCAGGTCCCCAGCACTGTTCGGGCCTCAGCTAACGGAGGCCTCCTCCCGAGATTCCGACACGACAGGAGACCGGTGCTTACCTTCGGCCCTCTTTCTACATAAACCTGCCAGGTCCTTAGAATAAGTGTGCTCCGGGGTAGTTATTTAAGTACCTGCTGCAAATAACGTGGAGACTGAAGGCAGGTTGCCGTAGAACCAAGTTTGAAATGCATTTTTGAGTAATTGATCCTCCCTGGTAGACCTTTCCCAGCTCAGATGGGCTGATCTGGGGTCTCAAAAACCAAACGGCAACAAAAGGTGGGCTGGCGGTGCCCCTGCCGAAGGTGACAGCTGTTCTGTTAGACCGGTGTGTCCCCTCTGCAGGCAGTGCCTTTGGCATCGTATCTGGCGGCGTAAGCAGATGTGCTCTTCACTAATTCTAAGATGACTGATGTGGTGAAGATATTTAAATACAGTAACAGGTTATAGGTAGTATGGGCTAGTTTTAGCACAAAAGCAAGAATTATAGTTGTTTGCAGTAAGCTTCACTTGCATTCATATTGGAATATCTCTATCATCCGTTTGTGATCTGTTAATCTGTCTGTATGTCTAATCTGTTTCTATTCCATACATTTATCTAAAGAAAAATTTTCCTTTGTCAGAAGTTCTCTACGGGCAAGACATCATTTGGTATAATTGTGGTGGCTTCTCATAGACCAGTGGTTGTCAGGACGCGGATGGGGCTGGGGGTTTATCAGAGCTTTGTCACCCCACGCCCATCCATCCAGCGCCTTTCCGGGGTCGGGGGGCCACACCTGAGGTTCCGTTCCTCCAAGCTTTTCCGAGGTGCCAGCTCCCAGCGATGTGGTCAGATGACAGACATGCACAGACAGAACAATAGCCAGTGAGGGTCTACGTTTTAAATTTCCTTTTGGCATTTATGCATTCAGATGAGATGATTTATGATGACGTTGAGAACGGAGATGAAGGTGGAAACAGCTCTCTGGAGTACGGGTGGAGCTCGAGCGAATTTGAGAGCTACGGGGAACAGAGCGATGCGGAGAGCAGAAACGGGGTCCCCCAGCCCTTCCTGCGCGGCGACCACAAAAAGCAGGTACGTGTCCGGTCTGCGTGCCGGAGAGATAAAGCGTTCTCACGCGGGCTTGTGGACGGGACTCTAAGATGTCATTTTCATTCACATACTGTTTTAAGCGGTCGTTTTTTAAGCTGTTGATATGTACTTTGAGAAAAGCACTAGATGTTAGCAGAAGAGAAGGCGCCCCTTATTTCACATAATAGAATCTCGGCAGGATGGGAAAACTAAATTTATATAAACTAAATCCCTCCAAAGGCCCTAAGCAAGTTGGCTCTCTTGAATAATTTACGTAAGTAAGCATTCCCTGGATGTTTGTGTTGTGTACACATAACGCTGTCTGTGCCCAGCCCGCTGCATGGATGGAGCCTGGCCGGGTGGGACACGGCACAGCCCTGCTGTCCTTTACGGGATGTTTTGAACCTCAGTGTTCTCAACACAAACAGGAAGATATAAAAATAGCACACGTTACAAAAGGATGTTCCAGGACGAAAGCGCCTGAGCGGCCCAGGAGCACACCCTTAAGGGGAGGGCGTGTGTCTGTGTGAAGCTCCCGAGATGAGGGTCCGGGGAGAAGCTCCAGGTTGCAGGAGTGGATTCCAGGGCTGGAGGTTGTAGGGTGGGGACCTGAGAGAGGCTCTGCTGAGGGAAATCACCCCACTGAGGTGTCCGGTGTCCAGTGGTGACTGGCCACCCCAAACACTCTCATCGTTGGGTGTTTTGGCCATCGGTAAAAGGGTGGTTCACACTGCTGTCCACGGTCGCGTCAGCGCGCTCCGTGTCCTTTCTGTGTGAGGTCTAGATGCAGGCTGCACGCTGGTGGAGGCTGTGGCTAGTGTCTCGTCATCACAGCAGAATCGATAAGTCCCGGCAGCATCAATCAGTTACGCCTTCCCCTGCCTGCACCCCCGTAACCAGGCCGATGGGCCCCTGGATGTGGCCTCCACGTCGGTGCGGCTTACAGATTACTACGGGCGCTTACTGTTTGCATAGTCTGTAATCTTGTCCTGAAACTCGAGAAGAATCTACCAGTTGGTGGTGGTCAACCCAGCTACTCAATGTTATTAACAAGCTTTCCCCAGAGCTTAGCTGTCTCTGTCACCAGAGTTATTAGAGCTGAGACTTAACCAGCGAATGAAGCTACAGCTGTAATTTTAAACGGAGCTGGTAACTAAGGTGACACTTGGCTTGTTACAGCCGAGTCTAACATTCCAGGTTTAAATGAGATTTTAAATATGGCACTGGGGCCAGATTTCAGCAGGATGGGGCACCCAGTGGAGCCTTGGAGAGCGGTTAAAACACTCGTAAATTTCGTCTTCAGCAGGCCTGGTGGATGGCGTGCAAACTGGGCTGGTCAGGCGATGGCCCCTGAGCCACGGGCACGATTACTGAGTGGAGACTCTGCCCTCTTGGCCGTCCAGCTGGACCCTTCCCGGATGCACCACCAGCAATGCCGATAGAGGAGGCCGGGTGGCCCAGCAGCAGAGACGGTGGAGGGCCAGCCCCGGGCGGCCGTGAGTGCAGAGTCCTCACCAGGTCCGGCACGCATCCGTCCCGTGAGGCAGCGTACTGAGGGCAGCTCTAAGAAGTACCAAGTTTCCTAGTTTAAAAAGTCGTATTTCAGAAGCTGCCAAAATAACACTGTAAGTCGTTTAAGACTCACCTCCTGGTCTCAGATCTTATTAAAAAATTGTTGAGGTGTCCTTGTCTGGGTTGACATGGGAAACACTCACTAAGGAGCAGGGGCCTCGGTTTGCATATTGGAGACGTTTGTGATCACGTGAGGAGTGAATTACGAGATTTCACCCCATCCCCGTGGGCTGCAGAGAAAGTTATGTCGGTTAGGAGACTTAAAAATTTACGTGGTCCTCCCCAAATCATTTCCCCCGTCAATACAATCTTGAATTCAAGCTTCTTTTGCTTTGGTGCTGATACACGGAATAAGTTTATATATATTTCTACATTTTTGATCATTTTAATTTCACCAGAACGTCAAGGCGTGATGGTGCCCACATTTTTCTGTGCATTTACTTGCTCTCGTTTAGCATAGAAGAGTCTCCAGTCTGGCTCACCCGGAGTCTGTCTTCTGATGATGTGTTTTCCTCACTCGTGTGTTTATTTCTCGAGAGCCAGTGGGCTAGGAGGGGGGGCCCGGGACGGTAGGACCTTGGTGTGTGAACATCACCCACCAGACGCTGCTCAAGTCCTTTTGATGTAAGATTGTCTCAAAGCACCGGAAAGAGCGTGTTGTGAAAAGCTTGTATCTCTTTGTGCTGTAGCTTTCCCATGACCTAACCCGCTTAAAGGAGCACTATGAGAAAAAGATGAGACATTTGGTGGCAAACGCGGTGGGCGCGGTAGAGATTCAGCAGCTAAAGCACAAACATGACCTGAAGGTAGTGTGGTTCACGCTGAAAACGCTTCTGCAAAAACAGACTGTCCTTTAACGAGAAAACTCAGCCCCAGAGCTGGCCAGTTCTGCCGGGGTGGTGGTTCTCACGGTGCGGTCCAGGGAACCCTGGGGCCACCCGGGCAGTGGCGAGTTCCTGTCAATTCCGGGGCATCCTTCGCCTCTGTCCGCCCCCCCCTCCCCGTCCCCACACGTGTGGACGGAGGCCCCAGGGCGTGACCCACGCCTGCTGGGACGTGGGATCCACCGTCTCCACGCCAGACGCGAGGCAGGTTCCCCCAAGTGCAAAACGATGCACTTTTTTTGTTGTTTTGGAAAATGTAGTAATTTTTCATAAAACGTTACCTGAGACAAAATGTAATAGGTTTAATATTTTTTAAATGAATATTAATAAAAATATTCAACATTTTTCTCAATTTTAACTCCTTACGTAGTACAACAGAGATAAAGCAGGTAAACCAGAGCCGTTTGGGCTGCTCGATGACTCTTCTGAGCGTGAAGGGCTCCTGAGACCACAAAGTTGAGAACTGCTGGGTGTGAATGTCGTGGTGTCCGCTGCTTGAGATGTTTTAAAAGGGCACTGTCAAGTAACCTCTCCTTCAGTGGGATCTTGGTCCTTCTGACGTTTGTGATTTGTTCACATGTGTGGAAGGGCACTTACCTGAGGCAGGTGTTCACTCAGAAACGTCTCTGGAACGTCACGGCTCTGTTGCACGCTTTTCGGTGCAGGAGCGAAGCCCCCGGAATCATGGCATCTCCTCCGGCTCAGCGTCGGGCTGGTTCCGTGCAGGAAACAGGCGGAGCCCCTGGGATATTCTGGAGGCTGGCGGGGGTGGTTTCCAGGGAGCACAGGGCCGGTGGTCCAGGGAGGGGTACGCGGCAGGCCAGCTCAGCAAAGAGAGGGGAACGTGCACGATCAGACGCCGGGTAGAGCGGCGAGGGGCACGTAGGGTGACTCGTCTGGGGCCGGCTACGCGCCGCCGCCCTCTGCAGGAGAAGCAGGGCCTGGCGTGTTGCTGCAGCTGTGCGACCCTGGGCGGCCGTTCCCTCCGCCCGGAACCCGGCACCTGTGTGGCTTCACCGGAGCCGGGGCTCGGCCCCCTGCAGGCTCCCTGGCCATCCGTCTGTCCCTAATTCCCTGACTCCTTGGAGGGTGCATGGACAGCGTGTGCAGCCCGGGTCTGGGCGGCGGGATCTGGACGACTGGGGGGTAGGGAGCTAAGGAGGGGCGCACAGGCAGCGCGGGGCACCAGCGGTGGCTGCGGAGAAGCGGGGACGGCGGGCTGCTGTCCAGGGTTGTCAGCGGACAAAGCCGCGTTGGGGTGAAGGGATACAGGAGTCGGAGCAGGCAGAGTGGCTTTGCCGTGTTTAACCTGGCGGGTAGAGCGGTGGTGAGTGGCTGGGCGTCCGAGTCGGGGTCAGCCAGGCAGTGTGACCTGGATCCGGTGTCCGTCGAGGTGGCGGGTGGGCCAGGGGCACATCCTCAGGGACGCAGCCTAAGGCGCGGGGACAGTGAGGAATTGCAGAGTCGCTCAGGGCTGGAGTTACGAGTGTCCGGCACCAGGCTGCAGGCCCCTCGAGTGGGAACCCCCCAGGGGCACAGCTCCCGAGTCCAGGGTGCACACTCGGCCCCCGAGAGCCCCTCAGCCGGCGCCGCTCTGCACAAACGCGCAGCCGGGCAGTGGCCCCGTAGAAAGGGCCGGCCGAGGGAGGCCAGGCGAAGCCCTGGAGGGGAGCGGGCGGATGTTGAAGCCTCTCCCCGAGGCGAGGATCGCAGGAGGGCGGGGAGGCCGGCACCTAGACAGACCCGAAGGGTGTTGGCTGTGTCATAAGAGGCCATCTGGGTTTTCTCTAAACGATCAGTCGCTCGGTACCCAGTGGCCAATATCTCAGACGTTAGAGTCTAAAGGATAAGAAACGTGGGTGAAATGCCAAAGCACATCATTGGAAGCTTTTGGCACTAACAGCCAGTCAAAGTGTTATGCCAGGACCCTGGCTTGAGGGAACCAGGATGGACAAACTCCCCTGCGGGGGCCGGTGGTCTTTCCAACCCTTCGGTCTCCGCGGAGGAGGGCGTCTGCCGACCCCTCCCGCGGGCCGTCCCTCTGTCTGGATCGCGGCAGCTCTCTCCGTCTGGCCATTCCCGCGGCCGTCAGTACGAAGGGCCCGTGAGCCGCCGGACCGGCCTCCGGGGGAGCCCGGGGGAGGCTGGGGAGTGCCCAGCGGCTGAGCCGGCTGGTGGGTCTCCAGCCGGGGGCTCCGCTGTTTCCTGCCGTCTGTCCGTTGACCGTTCACACCTGTGGCCTCAGCTCTCCGCCCTCAGCTTCTGCAAAGCTCTTTGCAAGTGTTTGTAATAAAAACGAAGACTGACTTTTAAACACAGCAGGAGACTTTTTAAAAACTATGTTAAGGAAGGGCTCTGTTTGTAGATTTGCTTTTCTTTCTTTTTTTTTTTTAACCAGCAAAATCAAAACCAAACAGCCCCAAACCACACACACACACTTTCACAAGAAACTTTCACAGCCAAGAAAGCTCTCCCAGATCAAAAAGCCCATTTCAGATAACGTTTCAAGAGCAAGCTACTTGACAGTATTCTTTTAAAATGGAGTAAAAGCAACAAGGAGGTTTTACGGAGCCATCCCACCCTCACCCGGCCTCCCTTCCCCGCAGATGCAGAAGCTCGTGAAGGCCGCCAAGGAGGGCACCAAGGATGGCCTGGAGAAGACGAAGGCTGCGGTGAAGCGGGGCCGCTCCTTCATCAGGACCAAGTCTTTCATCTCTGCAGGTCTGCGGCGCGCGGCCTCGGGGAGGCTGCCTGGGCTCAGGGCCGGCTCGGGGCAGCGGGGACTCCGGAGGCGGCAGGAAGTGGAGTGAATTCTCGCAGGGGGTGGATTGCGCGCCCCCTTAGCTGGCCCCTCCCAGCAGTCGGGTGATCGGGGGTCCCCCCGGGGGCTTGCTCTCCCCCCGCAGAGCCCCTGGATTCTCAGCAGGGTCGTTGATAATAGAACACGGCCACGGGGGTGCGTTCACAGTGCCCGGGGCTCCTGGGCGCGTCTCCTGCCCCTTCACGGCCGAGGCTGAGTACGCTGGGCTCTAAGTGGGGGCTCAGGATCCTCTGTGCTGGTGAGAGGATTCTAGAATTCTCAGGTTTTGTGAAACATTTCACTCGGGGGCAGGAGCCCATGCCGCTTTGTGTGTCGGAGAGATAGAGCCTGTCTGGGTGTGTTCACGTCGGCAGCCAGCGCCGGACGAGGGTTCTCCAGCGTCTGAGCGCGTCTGTGCGCTGGTGTGGTAGGAGGTACCCGGCTGTGCGGGCAGCTGAGGGTTTACGTGCGGAATGACCGTCCTGACTCTGACTTGGTCCTGTAGAAGCACGTTCCTTTGTTGCCGCTACGAACTTCTGATGTGCAAAGCAGGTGCCGGCCCAGCGCAGGGTTGCAGATAACCGTACAGGGAGAGGACTTTAAGGTCACGTGTTTCCCCTGCGAATGGCCCAGGAAGACTGTAATTGGCCGTAAAGCCACCTGGGCCTTTAAAGAAGGTGTGATCCTCACGGAGCCCCCAGCCTCTTCACATAGGATGGAGAGTGCGTCAGGGGCTGAGACAGGGATGTGGATCCCGGTAGAGTGCACTCCCCGGTGGGGAGCTGGCAGCGGGGCAGGTGCCCCAGAGGGGGCCCTTCGTGCGAGGCCACACGGGCAGAGCCCCACAGGTGCAGAGGTTGGGGTTAGGGGCCCCAGAGTCTGGGGGCTGCTCCGAAATGCCGACTCGGGTCCACCCGAGACCCCTGGACCAGGATCGCAAGGGAACGGGGTCCAGGTGCACAGGGCAGGCCGGAAGCCAGCTCCAGGGGGAGAGTGGGCAGAGTAGCACGGGCTCGTCCCTGGTGTGGGGGGAGGGGGACCCATTACACACACCCCTGAACCCTGCGGCCTTAGCTTCCTGAGCTGTCAGGTGGGAAGCCTGGGCTGAGGTCACGGCTCTTAGCCCTGGAGTTCACAGGGAGGAGCCAGGAGCTCTTACAGATAGCGGTGCCAGGCCTCCACCCCCAGACCGTCAGTGGACCTCTGAGGGAGACGTCCGCACACTGGAATGTTGTGGGTTTTTTAAAGACTCTTTTGTTTTTAGAGCAGTTTTAGGTTCACGGCAAAACCGAGTGAAAAGTACGGAGATTTCCCATAAGCCTCTAGCCCCACTCATGCACAGCCTCCCCTCCCCGCTGTCAGGTCACCATGCCCACCAAGTGGTCCATGTGTTACAGTCGTGAGCCCGCACTGTCACATCACCATCACCCAGAGTCCGTGGTTCACATCAGGGCTCACTCTTGCTGTTGTACATTCTGTGGGTTTGGACAAATGGATAAGGGAACATATCTGTCATTATAGCAGCACAGAGAGTAGTTTCACTGCCCTAAAAATCCTCTGTTCATCCTTCCCTCCCCCCACACCTTGGCAACCACTGATCTTTTTACTGCCTCCATAGTTTTACCTTTTCTAGTTGGACCCATACAGTCTGTAGTCTTTTCAAATTGGCTTCTTTCACTTAGTGATCCGCATGTAAGGTTCCTTCACGTCTTTTCGTGGCTTGATAGCTCCTTTCTTGTTAGCTGAATAATATCCATTGTCCGGATGGACCACAGTTTATTTTATCCACTCACCCACTGAAGGACATCTTAGTTGCTTTCAAAGTTTTGGCGATTGTGAATACAGCTGCGGTAAACATCCGTGTGCAGGCTTTTGTGTGGTTATAAGTTTTTGGCTCCTTTGGGTGAACACCAAGGGGCGTGACTGCTGGGTCAAGTGATAAGAGTGTGATTAGTTTTATAAGAAAGTACTAAACTGTCTCCCAAAGTGGCTGCACCATCCTGCGTCCCCACCAGCGATGAACGAGAGTTCCCGTTGCTCCACGCCCTTGCCAGCACTTGGTGTTGTCACTGCTCTGGATTTTGGCCGTTCCAATAGGTGTATAGACACTGTAGGTTTTTTAAAGCTCCTCTGACAGTTCTGCTGTGCAGCTAGGGTTTTGTATCTTTGAATTAGATAATCTCCAGGTTCCTCTTAGCTAAAAAGTCCTGTGCTTTTCTGGTTTCTAGCTGTTTTGTGAATTCTTTAGATTACTTAGCTGCATCTAAGTTTTTAGAAATGAATTTAATTTTGGTCTAGAATTTTTGATCTTGGGGAAGTTGTGCTTTTTCAGATTTCTAGTGAGAAAGGGAGAAAGTCAGGAAGTTACTAAGTCTCCCTTCGTTTTCCCTATCGAGTGTTGGTTCTTAGTCATTCATAGCTGCTTTTCTTTGTTTCTGACTTTGATATGTTATAGACTAAGAAATTGAAATATGTATTTCTTCTCTGCCATCTAGGTGTTCAAATGACACCTCGGCTTTTTGAAGTTAGACTTCAAAATTTTTGAAAATCTCAAATATCGACAAACACCACATTCCTCTTGTGGGAAGGATATTTTCTTGGGTTTGTTAAAACTTCACTTTACTCATTGCTGGGCACAAAGGAGACGTGGCACTGAGGTGTCTGCCCAAGGCGTTGCTTTGACAGCCAACTTTACTGTGCTGTGATGTTATATCCTGCTTCAGTGTGAAACTAGCACATTCTGTCTTCCTTTAAGACCACAGGTCCTGTCTTGAAGAGGAACAGAACTTGTTCATCGACGTGGACTGCAGGCACCCGGAAGCCGTCCTCACCCCGATGCCCGAAGGCCTGTCTCAGCAGCAGGTAGGGTGCACAGGGCGGATACCCCCGTGCTTATACCAGGACGGCTGTGCTGGCTGGGAATTACCTGCTGGCACAGACTCTCAGCCATTCCATCCACCTGGGCTCGTCCACTGGCCTCTCCTGGTCCAGCAAGGAAGGGGTTAACCCAGCAGCGGGCCTAAATATTTTGAGTATCAGCCCCAGTGCAATTGTGAAAATGCGTGGAATGTCTGCATCCTTTGTGAGGGTCATTTATACTCATTCACACTGATGGGACGTCTCTACAAAGGGACCAAATGTGACTGTGTAAAGTGTGTGTGTGTGTGTGTGTACTTAGTGCCTGAGTCTGAGATTAAAAGATAGATTTCCAGCAACTCAGGAAGTTAGCCGAATATCAATGAATTTCTTCATCTCTGAAAATACTGTAGGTAGCAGGGAAGATATTCCGTGGTTTCCATTTGATTATCTTTGGGTAAAAGGAAAGGAAAGCTTCAGAAACAAGGGCGTCAGAGACAAGGGCGTACCACAGAGTTGGGGGCATTGGGGGGAGGGGTTGATGGTTTTGGGTGGGGTGTGATTTGAGTTTTTCCCGCGTGGGCAGCCTGATGCAGGTCATGGAGACTGAGAGAGATGACAGATGTTGTAAATAGATGATGTAGGTGGATAGACGTAGGTGGCTGATAGGTATACAAAGTGGTTGATAGATGCATGCGTCATACACACAACACGTGTGCACAGATGTGGCGTGCAGACAGAACCACATAAAAATCCTCTGTGCTAAGTTCAGAGTCTAGTAAGAAAGATGACAAGCTGCGTTGAAAAGGCTGCCAAGGGGCTGTTAGCCATAGGTCAGGCTAACGTGCCGCCGTGCAGACGCACGTGGCCACGGGGCGTCCCGGCCAGGCTGAGACTTGGAGACGGCAGGGGCATGCGGGTTGGCCAGGGGACGGGGGACTAGGGAGTTTTGAGCCCGCAGGGTCTCAACAGACACACACACCTGCCAGTCAGTTTTGTCCCCCAGAGGGCCGGGTGGTGACAGCGAGGCGGGTCCCTGGTGCAGAAAGGGCGCCTCTGTAGGCACCCCCCACAACCCCGGCCCAGTTCCCACCCCGGGCCCCGCACTGGGGCAGGGGAGACTCCGGCCAGGCTGCTCACTTGTTCCGCGAGCGCCGTCCTCCTTCCCTTGAAACGGGGACATGGTGTCTGCGGTGTCTTCCCCGTGGCCCGACCAGACAGTGACGCGACGCGTGTGGACGCCCTCGGCTGAACGCGCCGCGCCAGGTTCACCACGGCGGAGAGGCTTGTGTTTTGGTTTCTGCGCTGCTCCCCGCAGGCTTCCTTCTTTCCCCCGACTCACAGAGCTTGCTTTCCCCACTGGTTACTGCTTGTTCTCCGGGGAGTTTTCCATTAAAAGATTAAACCCGGATGTCAGTGCTCTTTGAATTTTTTCTTCCAAAGTTGAAATAAGGTAACGTTACTGTCAGGAAAGATGCTGCATATGAAGCGTTCTTTACATGCCCTGTTTGGTGGGAGGAAAGCCTTTATTTCCTGGGTTGTCATTTACTTGAAAGGTAAGCACTGAAGCTGAAGGATGAGGCCAGCATCCTCTGCCTTCCGACCTCTGATCCAGGGTCCAGGCACAGGGAGGGGCTGCTGTCCTCCTCCTCCTCGTCTCCGCCCCTCCCCTCCCCTCTACCCCTCCCCTCCCCCTCCCCTTTACCCCCCTCCTCCTCTTCCCCCCCCCACATTTACCCCTCCTCCACCTCCTCCTCCTCTCCCCCTCTCCCTCC
>NC_041233.1:110429533-110436017 GCF_002837175.3 Physeter macrocephalus
CTCCTCCTCTTCCCCCTCCCCCTCCCTGCCCTCCCCTTCCCCTTTGCCTCCCCCCCTCCTTCTCCTCCTCCATTGCTCTAATCACCTCCTGGCCCAGGCACATCTCTCACGGGTCCCTGTGGCCTCGTAGGAAAGCTGGTCCAGGGCTGAGGTCTCCCTGCAGCCTCGGGGTCAGGGTCCTGGGAAGCCTGAGGCCTGGGGACCCGTGTTGGCTGTGCTGTTCGCACACTGAGTTTAACTGAGGGGCTGACCCGACCTGCGGGAGCCTGGGTTCTGGGGGAGATTTGGGGTTTTATTTTGTATTTTTCAGTAATACCAATTCCAGGTCCTTTGACCTGATACATTAGTGTCATCTCAGGACTTAAAAAAACATATTTAATTCCTAGGTTAGACCCCCTCCCCCCAAATCCTCAAATATCCTGACCCCAGAGTTGAGACAGTGAAGACAGTGTGTGGGAATCTGAATTTTGGGAGAAAGCTGGTCCAAATTTGACCGTCCGCAGTTTGGGGGTGTCTGGGTCGTGGGGTGCCACCCTCGTTTCAGAGGGAGGGGTCATCGCTGCAGCCGCGTGTGCTTGTGCTTTAATTCCGGGCTCATCTGCCTTTTACACACATCACTTTCTTCCTTAAGTGTCCTTGAAGGTTGCTTTTTGCCTTCATTTTGTGAAGGAGCAGCCCTTTTGTAAGGAGAGGGGTCGCCCCCTTGTGGATGTGGGTGACTTGACAAGAGGCGCGCCCTCGGAGGATGTGCCTTCTGCCGGCAGGTGGCGTCGCGGTTCCTGGGATGGGGCTGCCGGGGGTGGGGTGAGGAGCAGCCTTGTCATTTCTATGCTCCACTTGCCATTTATTGGCAAAAACAACTTTGCAAACGGTGTGTAAACTGGACGGAAGTGCCCGGTGTCGTCATTGGCCTTCAACAGGCGTCTTACAGCCAGAAACTCGTGCTTGCGTGTCCTCTAGTCATGAAAACAAATCCCAAAGTGATGTCACTGTTTGAAATGCAGCCATTTCAGGTCTGGAGGAGTTTTTGCACCTGGAATTGACGTTGATAATTTACTCTCTGCGTTCTTAGCCTTGTAGGCTTCGAATGGCCTCAAAACAAAACAAAACTATACCTCCACCTTCCAAAAGTTTTTTTTTTTTTTTTAATAACTTTGGAATAATGATTTTCGATGTGTTGGTAATAGCATTCTTTGAGTCAAGACTGGAAGGTTTTTTTTCTATGCTTAATGTATACATGAAATACCATGTAATTCCATGCTCGGCACATAAAATACAATTCGTTAATTCAGTTCATTATTGTTGGATGAGTGAATGAAATTGTTGTTAATGCCGTAATTTAATTGTGTTACTTTAGTTGTGGTTTATAATTTGAGGTTTACAAATAACAGAACTGTAGTGATGGGGAACCTATGTTTTGTGCCCATAATGGTAGGTAGTTAATGCACTAATATATTTTAAGGCCTTGGGAGTTTTCATTTATGTACTGCCTTGAAAACAAAAAACTTTTTTGTCCACAAGCCTCAACAGAAGTCAAATTTATCTGCTGTGTTTTCTGAGGCAGGTTTTGACTGTTGTCTTTTCAAATTCTCAACAGGTCGTAAGAAGATATATTCTGGGTTCAGTTGTCGACAGTGAAAAGAGCTACGTGGAGGCTCTGAAGAGGATTTTGGAGGTATCTAAATGCCACGTCGTATAATGGATATGTTTCGTGAACCTATGAATTATAAAATTCTCCAATTGGCAAAATTCTTAAAAGAATCTGAGAATTGTGTCTGTGTATTGACATCAAAAGTCACGTGGTTTGTTTGGACACAAACGTAGTTGCACAGGTGAGTTTCTCCGTGTTCTTTCATGAACCCTGGGAAAAGCCTGGGCCGTCCTTGTGCGTTTCTGCCTCAGCAATACGAGAAGCCGCTGTCTGAGATGGAGCCCAGGATCCTGAGCGAGAGGAAGCTGAAGACGGTCTTCTACCGGGTCAAGGAGGTCCTGCAGTGCCACTGCATGTTCCAGATCGCGCTGGCTAGCCGCGTGGCCGAGTGGGACTCGGTGGAGATGATCGGAGACGTCTTCGTGGCCTCGGTAACCGAGCCGGCATGCCCAGAGGGTCTGCGGGGCTCCCCTGGGCTCAGGGCCCCTCCCTTCTCCCACGGATGCCTCAGGGTGGGTGTCCTGCCGGCCTGAGCCCAGCTGCACCCCACAGCGCCCCGGCCGACACCGCGGCGCTCTCCGCGGGGGCCGGTCTGAGGTCGGGAAGCTGAGCACGCATGTGCGCCCAGGGGAAGGCTGTAGAGAGAAGCGTCCAGAGGCTCCGGTGGAGCTGCCCCTGGAAACACTGCAGACTACACACCGTCAGGCTTGGGATGCATCACAGGCAATTTGATGATGGTTTCGTCGCGGAGTCAGGGCCCTGCTTGTGAACGGTTTTGTGGGGTTGTCGGCTTTAAGCCCTCGCAGGGTCGGGTCTCACCCCTCCTGGGAAGATACCCACCTGTTTCCCTCAGCCCTGTGCTCCCTGACCTGGTGTCCCGTTGTGCGGACGCAGCCTCCGGGCCCCGCGGTGACACAGGACGCGAGGGGACACGAGCTGGTCCCACAGCTGCGCTGACCTTCCCCAGCAGGAGCCGCCGCAGCCCTGAGCTCCAGCGCTGGGTGGCTCCGGGCCGTTTATCTTCGGCCCGTTTGTGAATCGTCCACACCGTGGACTGGCTAGTTTTCTATCTAGAGGTAGCAGAGAGGGATTCTGAAGTTGATTGAGGACCGCGCTGTCAAGGGACAAGAGCTTGAAAGATTTTTAAGTGTCCGTATACTTAGAGGAATGCTGTGATGTGATACGTGAAACCTTTTTTCTATATATTCTCTGCGTGTGCTTAATGAGGTACGCAAAGTATGCTTTGAACATAACGTGGAAAGAGAGTTCTTACTAAAATTAATTTGCATAATCCCCTTCAGTGATCTTTATGAAAAACAAAAAAGAGATATTGGACATTTCCTTTTTTATTGCATTTCTGCCTATTTTATATATTAGTTTCAACTTTTAGTCTATCCTTCTTAAAATGTTTACCTTGGGAACATTTTTTTTAACGTGGAAGAAAATCTTTTTTAAAAATATATAACTTAGATGTAAGCATTTCTTCTCTAAGTGGCCACACATCTACTTACGGGAATCGCTGTCCGTCCTCAAGAACGGGTGGGATCTTAGAAGAATAAAAGGGAGTGAGGCCAATGTCTCTGCCTCGGGAAACCTTTGCGCTTCTGGGAAACGTGGGCAGTGGACCTGTGTGGCGTTGCCCCTCCGCCTGGGGAAACAGGTGCGGTCAGCTGTCCTCCCCTGAGCATCTCCAGGGGATGGTTAGGTCAGGATGCTGGGACCGCCACATGCGGAGGTGCAGGACCTTCTGTCCTGGAGGTGAAACCCACAAAGTACCAGTCAGCAGGAATTTAAAGGAGGGTGTCTGTAGACATCTTCTTTATACGACTGGAGTCAGGAGCATTTCTTAGCTGAAACCCAAACTGCCACAGTTTTGAGCAGGGCAGCTTTACAGAGCATTGGCAAATAAGATCAGCCAGCCATTGAAAAATTCCTAGCAAGTCTGCTTAAAGAAAACAATGATCACACACAGTCATAATGAAGTTTATCCTATGAAAACGTCACAGTGACCGAGAGGTTATCGTTAGCACAGCTTCCACCCTTTTATTGTAAGCTCGGAGAGGAAGCAGTTGGTCTCTGCACTATGTACATTTCTCAATTTCCTCTTGTATTTCAGTTTTCTAAGTCCATGGTGCTGGATGCTTACAGTGAATATGTGAATAATTTTAGCACAGCTGTGGCAATCCTTAAGAAAACGTGTGCTACAAAACCTGCTTTTCTTGAATTTTTAAAGGTAGGCACTTTAAAAATTTTTTGTGTGTTTTGTCACCCTCTGGTAACAGGTTTGATGTCAAAATACTTTGTAGTGAAATTTCACCAAACCTTCCCTCTAAATGTATGATGTTGTTTATTGTAAAGATTTTAGCACCAACAGGACCCTAGGTGTTGGATCAATGCTGGAAAGGATGATGAAGTTTTTAGTGACAACATAGCTCTTTGAAAATAACCTTCATTTGCACACCCTTAGACATATGTGGATAGATGGGAGGGGTCAGAAAGTGGAGATCAGACCCCAAACCAAGTGGCCACCTGTTGCTCAGCACAGGGTCAGGAGTAACAGAAGGGGGCTTTGGAGTCGGTCGGGGGCTCCCTGGCTTCTTTGGGTCAGGCAGTGAGCAGACCCCCTAAAGATGAGCCCCCGCGGTGAGTAGGGGGGCTGCATGGTCTGTTCCTCCTCTGACATCGGGTGGGGGGCTCCCCATCCTCCCGGGAAGGGCAGCTGTGGAGAGTCCCCGGTGGGTGTGGATGGGTGACATTGAGTCAGCGGCATCCCCGCCAAAAGACGCCCGTCACAGGCTGGGACGTAAACGTGCCCGGAGGGCTCGCCGCCTCCCGTGGAACCAGGATGAAGTTCCCCTTCACATACTGAGTCCCCGGGGCCGGGGTCTCATCTGCCTGAGGCTCCAGTTTGCATTATGACCTGGAACCAAAGCCTGCTCCTGTTACTTGAACTGTGTTCTTGGAAGGTTCTGCCGCCTGCACAGTGAACCCTGGGGGGTACCCTCGCCCAGGGTGAGGGCTCATTTAGGCTGAGCTGCACACCCCCCCATGTGATAAGGTGGTTCCCACTGAGGCAGGACCGGGGTGGAGGTGGCCCGTCCTTAGATCGACCCTACTCTGGAAAGCTGCGGCCGGCGCCCTGGCCTTCCCCTGTCACGGCGGGAGAGAGGAGACACGGGACGATCTCAAGTGTACTTCTTCTGACGAGTTGGTTGGGGTCCTGCCGGAGCCGACAGTACCCGACGGGAGGCCACCGCAGCCCCACCGTCAGGCCGCCAGCCCCCGGCGGCCTGGGAAGGCAGGCCACCCGGTCCCCTGTCCTACCCCGGGCGCCTGGCGTCCACGAGGTCAAGCCGGGCTCCGGGCTCCGCACCACGTGGCCCCTCAGCTGGAGAGAGCTGGGCACTCCTCCCCAGTTTGTAAATGGTCAGCCTGGGGCGTCCCCTCCTGCCAGAGGAGCCTCCCCTGCGGAGGGAGGGGGGCGCCTGGCCCCGGACTCCCTCCCCCCTGGCCTCCCCTGGGGAGACCTGCCAGGACACGGACACGCCCCAGCCGCACCCCGAATCTCCACGGCAGAGCGAGGGCTGAAGTGGGGAGGTCTGTCCCAGCGCAGGACAAGCCGTGGCAGCCGCAGGGACCGTGCCCCAGGTGCAGGGCAGGTGCCTTTGGGGGCCCGTGCTACTCCAATTTGGGATTCTGTCACTTTCTTCTCCTTTCTTTCTTTCTTTTGTTTTGTAGCTGCACTTTGTTGTGATTGTAGAATCTTAGAAACTAGTTTGACTCTTAGAGTATTGAAATTAGCTCATAAATGGCTCTTAAAACATCAAACAAAAGCATTGACGGTTTCAGTTCAGCAGCCAGCCGGGGCTCGCTGCAGACTGAGTGCCGCCAGCGTGCGTTGGCGGTGCGTGAGGTGTAGAAGGTGTTTGGGGCAGGTTTGGAGGCGGCCTCTCCATAGAGAGGAGCGGGTGTGAGCCCCCCCGGGGGCTGCGTCCCGGCGGGAGCCGCGAGTGCCGGCCCTTTGTCACCCCGCAGCAGTGCCAGGAGTCCAGCCCTGACCGCGTCACGCTGCACAGCCTGATGATGAAGCCCATCCAGAGGTTCCCGCAGTTCATCCTGCTTCTCCAGGTGAGGCGTCCCGCGCGACGCGGCCAGTGCTGCCGTCTTGCCGTCGTCCGTCCCTCCGCGTCCAAGCACCGCCTCTTGTCGACGGCAGGCTCTCAGCTGCCCCCGCCCCCGGGTCGCTTACATCAGGGCAGGGCCGGGGGCGGCGAGACCCCGGCCTGCAGCTGCCGGTCCCTCCGGTCCCCACCCGTGCGGAGCTCCTCTCCTGGGCCCGTCGGGACCCCCCTCTTCAGCATAGACTCTTGCGGGGGTGAGAGGGACTTGTTATGAACCCCAGATGCCCCTCCCCCAGGAAATTCCGAGGGCCTTAGGGGCCCCGGGCCGGGGACCTGAACCGGGGCAAAGCCGAGTGAGCTTTCATTAGCCACACGCGCTCGTGCACTGGGGGAGGCGGGCTGGTCACCAGGCAGGTAGACACCAGATGTCCAGGGTCGGGCTCTGGGGTCAGGTGTGTGCCCAGAGGGGAGGGGCAGGCCCGGAAAGCGGCCGGTCAGCGGCGGGGCCGACCCGCTGCTTGGGGCGCGGGAGCTGCGCAGAGAGATTTCCCAGATACTCCGACCCTACGTCTTTTCAGACTAAGAATTCTCAGTTAGGGGGCTTCCCTGGTGGCGCAGTGGTTGCGCGTCCGCCTGCCGATGCAGGGAAACCGGGTTCGCGCCCCGGTCTGGGAGGATCCCACGTGCCGCGGAGCGGCTGGGCCCGTGAGCC
>NC_041233.1:110436115-110441939 GCF_002837175.3 Physeter macrocephalus
GGCCGCAGCAGAGGGAGGCCCGCATACCACAAAAAAAAAAAAAAAAAAAAAAAAAAGAATTCTCAGTTAGGTATGTGCGTTGATTTAAAGAGTAGAGCTGGCTTTGAGCGCAGATATAAAGCATCGTCGGATCAGGGAGGCCTTGCCCTGCCGCGTGATGTGCCGTCAGGCCCCCGAGACCTGGGACCCGCGCACCTTGCGGGCTCAGGGCTCACCCTCCTTAGATGAGCGTCAGGCGTTTGAATCGGTTATTTCCGAGGAGGGTCTGCAGTGGCCTCCGCCTCTTCTGGTTTCTCAGTGAACACTCAGCTCGTTTCTGGAGTTAAATCAGGCGACTTGTTGGCTCGCCTGGTCATTAAAAGTGATGAAAGGTGAACCGAGAAACCATCCCCAGGGACAGGGAGGGTGCATCAAAGGCCTTGAGGCCTCGCTGGGCCCACCCGTCACACGGTTCCAAATTTTAAAAATTGGTTCTTGTAAGAAGTTTGCTCTTTCCTTTTATTTTTATTTTTACTTCCCTCTGAACGTTTCAGTTTGCTGAGTAGGAACAGATGAAAATCTTAAAGTCCGAAGCCAGTTACGATAGACTCCAGGGTTTTGGTTTAAGCACACGTCCTCGTGGACAGATGCGGCCGCTTGGCCTGGCCCTTCCCGGGTTCCTTAGAGCTTCCTGTACAGCTCGTCCCCTCCCACGCCCCCGCCCCACCTGGGCGCCAGCCCCCCACCCTCCAGGGCAGAAAACAGCCTTCACCGCGGCCTGATGGCGGCGCAGCACCCAGACAGCTGGTCCCAGGTGTGTGTGAACGCGGTTCCCGCGGGCAGGTGTTCAGTCCTTCCTGCGGTCTGAGCACAGGCAGTTCTCAGGGGCGGGGGCCTCCGACAGAGCAGGGCTGGTGCCTAGGAGAGCGCAGTTGGCGTCGGAGAGGGGCGGTGTCTGTACTCTGTATTTCCATACTTCAGAGATACCTACAGGTCCGTGTGCAGGGACCCCGCTTTGCGGGTAAGACGCTCCTGGGAGTTGGTCCTGGAGAGGAGTGGGGTGGGAGATGGGGCAGGCGCTCCCCTCCCGCCGAGCTCCGAGCCCGGCTGCGTCCGCGTGCGCCGAGGGGGCGGTGAAGGGGGCTGGCGTGGAGGGACCCGTGCCTCTGACCCCCGGCCACTCCCCTGCCTCTCCTCGTCTCAGCACACCCGACCCTCCTTGGCTCTCGGGGCCTGTTACCTGTAGTTGCGACGACCCTGTAGCCGTCCCCCAGAGCTCGGGATCAGGCCGTGGCCCTGGCTTTTCTGGGCCTGCCGGTTTCCACTACGTGGTCCCCCGGGAGCCTTTGTCTTTATCCCGACTCCCGTGTTCTCCCCCCGTATTGTACCCCAATAAGTAACAGCCTGGCAGCCGCTGCGCACCCCCCTTTCCTCCGCTCAGCTGTCCGTCCACGTGCGGCGCTGGTCCTGCGGATGGTGCTGGGTTTCGGGCGGGCGCGACCCAGCTGCCTTGCTGGTACCAGAGCTCCTGTGAAGATGATTCATCCTGCCTTGTAGGGTTTGGTGTGGTTCACAGGGAAACGATCGCGTGGAACACTGTGTGTTGTTCATTCAAACGGGGAACATGCGACCGTGAGGCGAGTTCTTTCCAGACCGAAGAGAACAGGAAGCTTAAAAAGACAGGGCCCTGCGGCTGAAGCTCCCGGGGGCGGGCGGGCCGAGTGGCCCGGGCAGGGAGGCCTTGGTCTTGCTCCCCTCCTCTGCGAAGCCGGCAAGGCGACCGCACCCGGCGTGTAGACGTCCCCCTCGAAAGTGGACTCAGAGCCCGGAGTTGGCTCTCACCACCCTCGCGGTGCCCTTGGTGCCCGTGCTGCGCTCCTGCAGGGCCTCCCCGCTCCGCCCGAACCAACGGCTCAGAGCTGGGCGCTCAGGACGCAGAGCCGCCGGCGGGAAGGGGACTCCGGCCGTCTGTGGGTCCACTGGTCTGGCTCACGCTGAGAACAGCAGCCTGACCGTTACCGGAGAGCAGAGATTTCTGAGGCCCTGGCGAGCTCCCAGTAGGGATGGGTCCCTTCCTGGAAGACGGTGTCTTGTTTCCATTCCCATCCCCGTTTAATAAGGCAGTTTTGTTTTTGCAAAAGGAGCTTTGAACGTTCAGCCAAATTGTGACTCACTGAGTTTGTTACCCTTTCCCAGGGCTTTTACTTTATTCCCCAGAAGCAGCGGATGCCAGGGCCAGCCTCTGGCTGCCGGAGCCGCGGGGTGCTGTGGGCGGGGGCGCGCGGTGACCGCCCGCTGCTCCCAGCCCCGCATCACACGTCGGCCTCCCCTCTGCCTTGTTTCTCCTCGAGGACATGCTGAAGAACACGGCCCGAGGACACCCCGACCGGCTGCCCCTCCAGATGGCGCTGACGGAGCTGGAGACGCTGGCAGAGAAATTAAACGAGAGGAGGAGGGATGCTGACCAGCGCTGCGAAATCAAACAAATAGCAAAAGCCATAAACGAGCGGTACCTGAACAAGGTGGAGAGTTTTCCACTCTGTGCTGAGGCCGTTCTGCTTCGTGCTCGTGAGCCTTCGCTCTCCGAGCCACTTACTGCTAACCTCCTGGAACCTCTCGGCGAGCCCCTTGGCCCAGGGGTTCTTGACTGAGGGTCCGTGGAGAGCCTCGGGGTCGTGAATGCCGCAGAGTGTGCACAAAGCCTTCGTAGTCTGTGCATTTTCTCAGGAAAGGGGCGCGTAGATTGACTGGGTCCTCAAATGGACCCAGGACCCCAAAAAGGTTAAGGGCCACTCTTTTAGCCGAATTTTACTTTCAAAATGCAGTGTTTCATCGTAGTGCTACGTGAAGCATAGATGTGCACACGCGTTCCTACTTTAGCCACGGTGCGTGGACTGGGCTGTATTTATCGTGAAGGAGGGACGCAGAACACAGCACGAAAGCAGTTCCTCAGCAAAGCTGTACCTCAGCTTCATATTTACAAAGCCATTTTCCTGCCACCAGAATCCAATTTCACATAGGCTTTGCCGTTTTTATCTGCAGCTCTAGTCCACAGGAAGAGGTTAATGGATGTGAGCTGTGTTAAATAATTTTCTTTTGTCAGCAGGGGTGCTTTCCTACTGGATACTGACATCCAGTGATTTAACTACAAGAACTTTATTGTCATGTGTTTTAGGCTTAGGTTTTCCCTGATTCTCCAAAGGATTTGTACAGGAATTTTTATAAGCAGAAAATTCCCTTCACTGATATTCTCGAGGTGGCTCATGTTGTTTAAAATCCTGCTTCCCCACGGTACCCGAATGTCTGGGAACCCCCGACAGTCCGAGGGCCCTCAGAGGTGACGCATTCCTTACCGTTGCGCTAGTGAGGGTGCGGCCTCATCCCCGTGAGGCCGGCCGGCCAGTGTGGACGTCTGGGCCAAGGACTCCGGATTTCCTGCTGGGCTGAACGGCTAAAATAAGTTCTGTATGACCTACGTCACTTTACCAATCAATATGAAGCCCCTTTCCAAAGAACCAAGAGTACTTTGTTTGGCTCAGAGAAGTAAAACATGGCAAACCGTGAGAGTCAGGATGTTTTCTTCAGTACGCTGTCCTTGGGAAAAGTAAAATCACAGCATAATGACTTTCACTTACAGACATTCCCGGTTGATACGGTGTCCTAAGTAACAGAAAGGTTGGGGTGACCTCTGTAAGGACTGGAGCGTGTATTCCGAGGAGTCACTGAAAGAGAGAGAGAGCACACTGAGTGACAGGTGAAAACCAGCGGAGCCCTCGTGGCCGCGTCAGCATCTCATAGCTAGAGAAACTGCTCACATAGGAAGTTAGGTCCCTGCCACTGTGTAGATTCCTTAAAAAAAAGCCACTTTTGGAACTCTATACCGTACGTGCACGAAGCGTGATTGGGAATATAGGGATGATCTGTAGAGAAAAAAGAATCTATAAAACCTTGACGTTGTCTGCTCGTGTATTTTGCCAGGCTTCATTCTCATGGTTCTTCTTTTTCTCGGTGGTCTTTGAACGTCCAGCTTCTCAGCAGCGGGAGTCGCTACCTCGTCCGCTCCGACGATGTGATAGAAACCGTCTACAACGACCGGGGGGAGATCGTGAAAACCAAGGAGCGCCGGCTCTTCATGCTGAATGACGTGCTCATGTGCGCCACGGTCAGCGCCCGGTAGGTCAGCGCCCGGCAGGTCAGCGCCCGGTAGGTCAGCACCCGGCAGGTCAGCGCCCAGTAAGATGCATGGCCCTGCGGGGAGCTCCGTGGCCACAGGCGGTCTGTGTCTCGGTGAGCGGATGCCTTCGCTTCCCCTTCACTCTGGACAGATGTGTATGCAGAGCTGAACCTCTCGTCCTGTGACTTGCATGGGTCCAGGGAGGGTCCCCGACTCACTGCTGGTGGAGCTGAGGGGCGCATGGGTGGGTTTTCTCTATAAACGTCAGGCAGCTGTCAGAGCTGGAAACTGAACCGAACTCCGTTTCTAGCCGTCCTGAATCAGCTATGGTTCCTGTCCGTGTCATCGTTCAAATCCTTTCTCATTAGTCGCTTCTCTATAAATATGTTTTTGATGGCTTTTCTTATAAAGTTTGGGTATGTTTATACTCTGTGAAAACCCACTGCGGGACCGCGTGGTCAGTCCTGGTGAGAACGCCAGAAGCACTCAAGCCCGCAGTTCCGAGGCGTCCCTCTTGAGTCTCCCAGGGATGAGGCGTCCGGTGGCTGATTCCTGTGGCTGTGCCTGACATGAGGGTTTCCGCTCCTTGCAGCACCTCCCATGACAGCGGTGCGCTGACATCGCCCGGCCAGAGGTATTTGCTGAAGTGGAGCGTCCCCCTCGGGCACGTGGAAGTGATAGAGTACGGCGGCAGCGAGGGCGCGGGGGAGAATGGCAGGGGTCCCGTGGTGCCCGCGCCCGAGAGCCTGGCAGTGGTGGCCAGCACCAAGCCAAGTGAGTGATGCGTCACGGACGCGCTTGCAGGTCTGGGGCCGCCGTAGCTGTGATGTAAGCCGCTCGGTCCTCAGCCCCTCACCGTGTCAGGAGACCTGGCTAAGACGGTAAATCTGTCGGGTCACACGGTCCTAGAGCCTGTGCTTCACATTGGCTGGCGCACGTGGACACACGTGCCAGCCGGAGGCTCCTCGCTGAGCCCGTCCCCGTCGGGGTCCGGGGGCGGTGGCCCTGCCCTTGGGATGCATTCCATCTTCCTGGTTCGCGTCCTGTCCTGCGCTTCCCGCCAGCAGCTGCGGCGGGGGCCCTGCTCTCTCCGGAGGGTGCGTTGAGCGGATGCAGAGAAGGTCCCAGAGAGCGTGGGCCTGGGTGGTGGTCTCAGCTCTGCCGCCCCTTCCCCTTCAGTCTCCACGGAGGTGGTGCCCGCCTGTGCCTCTCACAGAGAATCCGGGGAAGAGGGTCCCAGTACTTGCTCAACAGTCTTATAATACGGTTATTGTTACTAAACGGTCCGAAGATTCTAGATTTTGAACTTGGTGTCATAATCATTACTTTCTTCTTCTGTTTTCTTTTTGTTTTGCTTTGGTTTTATCCAGGTAAAGCCTGGCTAAATTTTACTCACTCACTGGCCTTGGCCCCTGAATTGTGGAGCATTTAGAGTACAGTGAATGGGAACTTTCCATAAATTGTTTTATGTATAAAATGAGCCTTAATATTTAAATTGATAATATTAAAAATAAGTGTGTTCAATAACCTTGTAGACTGTGTTGTTTCTGACACATTCAGAAGGAGGCTGCTTTTGAAAGCGAACACGCACGTTCATTTGGGTTTTACAGGAGCAGGTTGCAGTGGCTGTTGGGTCCCATCTGATGTAGGGTCTCTTTTATTGTTTGTTCT
>NC_041233.1:110442439-110449941 GCF_002837175.3 Physeter macrocephalus
GGGCAGACTGTAACAAAAACGCTACAGCCTCAGCCGTCAGGGAAACGCGGAAACGCAGACCGAAACCACAGCGAGGTGGCCCTTCACCCCCTCCACCGCAGTGAGCAGGACAGACGGGGACAGGCAGGGGGGCCCCGAGGAGGAATTTCAGTGATGCGCCCACGTTGGAGAACAGTCTGGCAGCTCCTCAAAGCATCTGACACAGAGACGCTGGGAGACGGGACCCCGTGTCCCCACGACACTGGGACCCCAGCGTCCCCAGAAGCATTCCTCATAATATCCCACAGAGTGGAAACAACTAACTGATTCATGGATAAAATAAAATGTGGTCTAATCACAAAGACCACATGTTGTGTGATCCCATTTTATGAAATGTCCAGAACAGGCAAATCCGCAGAGGCTGAAAGCAGATTCGTGGTCGTCTGGGGCTGAGAGATTGAGGAAAAATGGTACAGGGTCCCTTCTGGGGTGATGATGATGTCCTAAAATGGACTGTGATGGCTGCACAACCCTGTAAATATACGAAAGCCCATTGAATTTTATACCGTAAATGGGGGAATTGCATGGTATGTGAATCACGTCTCAGCAAAGCTACAGTAGAGTGAAAAAATATGCGAAAATGTTGAAATAAGTAAGAGACAATCCTGAAGATGTCTAAGATAACAGAAAAACATATCAGATTTTAAAAACAACTAAACAGAGCTTTTAGAAATAAAAATTAAATGACCAAAATCAAAAACACAATGAGGCTTCCCTGGTGGCGCAGTGGTTGAGAGTCCGCCTGCCGATGCAGGGGACGTGGGTTCGTGCCCCGGTCCGGGAAGATCCCACGTGCCGCGGAGCGGCTGGGCCTGTGGGCCATGGCCGCTGAGCCTGCGCGTCCGGAGCCTGTGCTCCGCAACGGGAGAGGCCACGGCAGTGAGAGGCCCTCGTACCGCAAAACAAACAAACAAACAAAAAACACAATGGGTGGATTTTACTGCAGAGTTGGCACAAAAATATAAATATATGGCATTTAAATCAGAATAAATTATCCAGAGGCAAAAATTAGAGAGTGACACGGAGACGACAGATGCAGACAATGGAATTTTTCCAGAATGGATGAAAAATACCAATCCTCAGACCCCAGAATACTAACAAATCCCAAGAAGATTCAATTGTAGAAATCCACACCTAAATTGATCATAAGGAAACTGCAGAAAACCAGATACGAATAAAATCCTATCAGAAGGCAGAGGAAAAGAAGGGATTTCCTCAAAGTCATGACGTGTGGGAATGAGCTGACCTCTGACCAGCCGCAAGGCCAAACGGCATCCACGGTGCACAGAGAGCACACAGCCACCAACCTGAAACTCTACAGCCAGAGACGTGATCTTTCTAGAATGAGGCAATGTCAGTAGTTTTTTCAGACAAAGAGAAAGTAAGACATTTTGCCACCAGCAGAAAATACTAAAGGACGCGATTCAGGCAATAGGAACACAGCCAGAAGAAAAGTCTACAGGACAAAAATACATAAGGAACGGAGAAAGTAAGAAATGGTCCCAACTCGACATAAACGAACATCCATCAAATTCATGGAAATTTTTTTAAATTGGGATGAATTTTTAAGACTTTCATGACATCCTAATGGGGTATTATGATGAATGGCCCACACCACTGGAATTTACCTCATTTGCAGGACATATTTATTTTAGAAAAATTAGGGAAAACTGCTCTGGGCATGCACACCCAGGGCCGTGTATTCCTTCAGGCCCAGTTCAGCGGCCTTTAAGCCAAAATGGCTTTTACATTTTTAAAGGGATGTTAAAACAAAACAAACAAAAACAAAGAAGACTATGTCACAAAGACCAGTAGGGCCACCCAACTTAAAATACTTACTCTCTGGCCCTTTACAGACAAAGCTGGCTGACTGCTGGTCCAGATCATCTAAGTTATAGGATGGTGTTTTTTTCTTTTCTGTCGTAGATGCAAAAAGTTTTTAATTAAAAGAGCAGTTTGTTGGGCTTCCCTGGTGGCGCGGTGGTTGAGGGTCCGCCTGCCGATGCAGGGGACGCGGGTTCGTGCCCCGGTCCGGGAGGATCCCACGTGCCGCGGTGAGGCTGGGCCCGTGAGCCATGGCCGCTGAGCCTGCGCGTCCGGAGCCTGTGCTCTGCGACGGAGGAGGTGACAACAGTGAGAGGCCGCAAAAAAGGGGAAAAAAAAAAAAAGCAGTTTGTTGTCCTCAGGCGGAGAAAATGTGTAAAGTGTGCTGGGGGTAAGTGGTAGGAAGTCGACTTATGAATTAACCCCCCAGGTGCCCATGCTGACCTGTCACCTGAAAGGGATGTCCCCAGACCCCTGTCTGGTAGGCAGCCAATCCGTGTCACTATTCGCCTCACGCTTCTGGCCCTCCTGCTGGAAAGCACAGCTTTCAAATCTTAAGTGACACACAAAAATCTATCGTGCAGGACTTCCCTGGGCGCAGTGGTTAAGAGTCCACCTGCCAACGCAGGGGACACGGGTTCGATCCCTGGTCCAGGAAGATCCCACATGCCACGGAGCAACTAAGCCCGTGCGCCACAGCTACTGAGCCTGCACCCTAGAGCCCACGAGCCACAACTACTGGAGCCCGCGTGCCACAACTACTGAGCCCACGAGCCACAACTACTGAAGCCCGGGCGCCTAGAGCCTGTGCTCCGCAACGAGAAGCCACCGCAGTGAGAAGCCCGCGCACCGCAACAAAGAGTAGCCCCCGCTCGCCGCAACTAGAGAAAGCCTGTGCGCAGCAGCGAGGACCCGATGCAGCCAAAAAAAAAAAAAAAAAAGTCTGTCGTGCAATCGAGCAAAGCCTAGAATCACAGTGACCAGGGTGTGTGGATTCAGCGTGAGTGTGATGCCTTCACTCTTCCTAAGTCAAGTGTGGCGTATGAAGCCATGGGAACTGGGTGACTTACCTCCCAAAAGTTTTCTTCTCCAAATAAATGGGAAAACCAATGATGACTGAATGGCAGCACAGAATTGGTATGTATGGATTTACATTTGAAAATACAAATGAAACGTTTTAGAGGTAAACCCTTCTAAAAACATTTGAGGGTGTGACGGAAGAATGCAGTATAAACTCTACAGAGAGACTCTGTATGCCAACCTGGGGGCGTCACCTTTCAAGTGACAAGTCAGCATCGGCTCCTGGGGTTTTAATTAGTACCTCGACCCCTGCCACATACTCCAGCTCTCACCACGCACTCCCTTTGCCTGAGAGAAACACTACATCCCAGGCACTAGCAGGGAAAAAAGGATCTAGAATATTCATTCTTCTTTCTTCTCTCCAACGATGTCAATTCAATTCGCGTTTGTTGCATTCCTCTATCAAGCAACCTAATTTTCAACCACATCATATATTTAGGTGAAGAACATTAGCTGGTGTGTTAGCTGGGAGTTTCGGGATAATTAGCTCAGAACAATCTATAACATTCGTAGTATTTACCCCGCTACTTCAGACAGCCCAGGACCCCATGCCCGCTGGAGGGCTCCGTGTCCCAGCGCTTACTTATTCTTGCAAACAAAGAAGAAACTGGGCTTGTGCGCTAGGTTTTCCCGCCAGCAAAATTCTGTGTTGAAGTAGTTGACCCATACCAGTTGGTGTACCCAAGACACTACATGATTTTTTTTTTTTTTTTTTGCAAAAACATAACTGTGCTCCCGGAAAGGCGGTGACATTTCAAAATCCACCCCTCTCTCTAGTGCAGGCTGCACAGGCTCCCAGAGAGAGAAAATGGCCCTAAAGATGTAGTCTGGCCCCTCCTTGCACAGAATAGGAGGCTGATGTCCTCAGGAATGAACCCCGCTCACCCAGAGCCCGTGGTACCCACATCCGCTGCCCCGAAGGCCCCCATCACTTCTCTGGGTCAGCTTCCAGGAAACCCAAAGGGACGGTGTGCCAGCTTCCTCGGGCCAAGTTCCTCCGTGAGTCTTTATCCTATGACCGCCTGTCATTTGCCTTTTAAATTAAAGAATGGCCGCCACATGTAAACCTTTTCCCCCCCGAGAGAGAAGGATGCTCCAGAAATATACCTACGGGAAGATTCGCTTACTTAACTTTCAACATGATTTGAAAGTTTGAAGAGAAAGCTGTTGGGTTAACACAGATGAACAAATCCAGTGCGTGTGGGGGCCAGGCCCTCTGCTGGGGATTAACCATTTCAGACAAAATGTGCGTCATTTCTGAAAAATCGTCTGCCAGGGCCAGAGAGGGCCGTGAAAGGAAGGGCCCAGGACGTGGGGGTGTGTAATGAAGAGGACGTGGGCCTGACCGGCCCCTGGAAACCACGTGGGCCCTTCCGAAGCCCACACCTGTCCACCAGCCCCTGCTACTGTGTACCCACTATGTGCAGACACTGTTCCCATTTGTGGTCAAGACACCAGAGGTCACAGTAAGACAGGACGCAGAGAGTTCGCACAAACACGCTGGCTGGTGGCCTGCGCTGCGGAGAGCAGAGCAGAGACGGAGACCGGGGACCGGAGCCCGGCCGGCTTGCGGTCTTGGACAGGAGATGGAGGAGGAGAGAAGCATCTCGTCAGAAGGAGATACTGTCGGATAAATCAGACAGAGGCATCGCTTCCTCAATATCACACGAACTTGGGGCTGACAAATGGGAACACTTCCTAGAGTCTTCTGCTTAGGTTCCTAATTTTTTACGTTATAAATCCTGGATATAATTTTTCTAGCCCCTTCAATAGCGGTGGGCTGCTATTTGGGATTTTTCCAAACGGCCCCTATTGATAGCAGGAAGCCACGTCTGTTCACTGCTGAGGGTGACTGTCACACACCGTCGTGGGCACACAGGAAGGAGCCTATCGTGTGTCGTGTCATTGACAGAAATATGCATCCCTGGAGGATTTAACTCGTTGTAGGGCGTGCGTCACCTTTGAAAATAGAGATGCACCTCTATTCTTTAATTAACAAGCATTTATTGTGTGGATGCGCTTTAAGTAATGTTAAGTGTACATCAAAGGGTTTTGAAAGTATCGCACACGCCCTGATCTATGTTACAGTAGCTGTAACGTCATCTAAAACATTTGGCCCTTTCCCCGATTCAGCGTCCTGAGTATTCAGTCACGCTTGGCTCTAAAGTGTAACGTCTCCTTTTGTCCAGCAGATGGTGGTATTGGACGCAGCGCTGCCCATCACAGCCTGGGACGCGGGGCCTGGGGTTCTAGACAGACCCCCGGAGGCCCCAGAATCGTCCCATCCGGCGGAGGAGGCCCGAGCATTTCCCCCCTGCTTGTTCTGAGGCGAGAATCCAGGCTCGCACATGCAGGGGGTGCCGTGGAATCGAGGCGCGGTGAGCTCTGGCCCAAACTGGAGGGGACAGAACAAAACTCTTTCTCCCACTTAAAGTCAGGCGAGGTACCAAGGACATGTGGGTTTATACAGAGACTGCTCGTGGAATTCGGAAGGGAAAGGTATAAATTATCTCTCTAAACAGAACATTAGCAGTGGGACCGGCTGCGCCGGGCAGGGAGGGCACGGCCCACCAGCTTCTTCGCCCCGGTTCTCTCTCCACCTCCAGGGCTGCATCTGGCATATCAATCGTATTTGCCTCTGTGATGGTTGGTTTCATGTGTCGACTCCACGGGGCCCAGGGCTGCCCTGATTTCTGAGTAGACATCATTTCTGGGTGTATCTGGTGGCATCCCCCCATCCACCGCGGGCCCGAAGAGAACCAAAAGACAAAGTGGGGCACATGCACTCTCTCTGCCTTTCTGCTTGAGCCCAACATCTGTCCCGGGCACTCCTGGCTCCCAGGCCCTCAGACTCGGACTGGGGTCTACACAGCAGCCCTCCAGCCCTCAGGCCTCAAGCTGCCCCCTCGACCACCCTGCAGCTTCAGCTCCAACACAGCTCATCACAGGGCTTCTCTGTCTCCAGCGTCACGTGAGCAAATACTTTACGACAAGTCTCTTTCTAGAAATAGATGTAGTTATGTATGTATACAGACACAGATGTTCATCTATGTATCTATATTGATATCAGTATCTATCTATCTATCTCTGTACCTCCCACTGGTCCTGCAGCCTCCATGATCTCTAACTGGAAATCACAAATGATGCAAAGATCGCTGGGCATGTGGCACCAGACGTCTTACGGACAGGAGAGGAGGGTAGACAGGCGGGCACAGGAGGGCAGCAAGTGCAATGTCAAAGGCCCCTTGCCGTTGCCCCAGAGGGCACGTGTGTGTGTGTGTGTGTGTGTGTGTGTGTGAGAGAGATAAGCTGATATTGGTAATTCCGCCTATTTCAACTCCTATGTGAGGCTGCATCCCAGCAAACTGATTTCCTGACAAGTGAGCCACAACCCGAGGTTTGAAAACACTGATCCGTAAGACAGCTAATTCCTGCTGGCATTTCCGTGGCTTAGAAGTTGCCCGGCTGTGTGGGGTGGGACTAAGTACTTGCTATTAGAACTGAAAAAAACGAAACAGAACTGGGCTGTGGGCGGGGCATCGTGGCAGCTCCGCCTCCCACCCCCCCCACCCCCCGTCCCCGGCTCCCCACTCTGTGCGTTCACTCCGGATGCACGCGGCGGCTACAGCATCACCCCCTCCTCCGTGCACCGCGGGGCTCCTGCCCTGCTCCCGGCAGCGGTGCAGCCCTGAGACTGAGTCCAGCTTGTGTCCTTAAAGGAGGGATGCCTGCCCCCTGCCCCCACCAGCCTGTGACTCAGATGCAGAGCTGAGTTCCTCCTGTCACAGGAAGGAAAGGGACACACCCTTCTAAACCCCTTAAGCTGCTGTTGGCTTGAGTCTCCGCTGTTCGTGGCTAAACCTGCCTCAGCGCTGACACACCAGCCACATGAAATGCACCGGGAACTCAAAAATGAAACCACGGACACGGTCTCTGCCCTCCAGGGACTCACGGTTTAGCAGGATGGGCTAAAAATAAAGTAAATAATAAAGGGATGGATTGATGTGGTGAATTGAGCATTGATCAGTTTTATCAACAGTTAAGTGTATGTAATCATTGGTTTTGATTAACAATTTGATTATAAACAACTAAGTAGAACAGTTACAAGTTGTGACCAACACTGTGAAGGACAGAAAGAGATCCGGGGCTGAAAACACACCAGGCGGCTGGGGGCGGGGGGGGGGCGTGGTTGGAAAAGGTGACATCCCGATCAGACCCCCCGAGATAAGCTGGAGGGTGGAGGCCCCCAGAGGCGTCGCAGGTCTGGGCTGAGGAGGATGAAGCAGTCGGGGTGGGGGTCAGAGGTGGCAGCTGGGGAGTCACAGCTAGAAGAGGAGTGAACTTTGTCTCAGAGACAGTGCATCATCCTGGCTTTCATTTTCTGTCCACTGTGATGCTCTGACATCGTAAGTCCCGCCTGGCTGGGCAGAGACAACCCCCTGCCAGCCAAGGGCCCAGCCAGGAGCCCGCCTCTGACCTATGCCAACAGCCTGGCCAGGCCGGGCCTCCTCCGCCCGCCCCGCCCCCGGGGAGGTGACACTCCTCTGCCCGAAACACCC